>NC_086245.2:4235000-4597500 GCF_036321145.2 Pelmatolapia mariae
AATGGTCTACAGACAATCTTGTGTATTATTATACAAACTTTGGTTGTAAGATGCCCTACCTGGCCCCCTGGCAAAAGCTTTGCTAGATCCGCCCCTGCACAGTTACCAGCTGTCAGCTAAATAAAAAAGGAGCTTGGTGTTTATTTCTCTCAGAAACAGTTCATAACTTCCCTTCAACTCATTCATGTCACCTAAAAAAAAGGTAAACCTGTTTCTCCATCACCAGTTCAGCTCTGATGATTCGGTAAGGTCATCTCCTGGTTTCCACCAAACTACACCTAAACTCGGTTTATATCTGACCCAAATAGAGTGCAGTTCATAACTTCTTACCTGAAATTCAGTTCACCTCACGCTCCTGCCTTTGGTTTCCCTGATCCACGATCTACCACCGGTCGATTGGCGGTCCCCTCGCCGCCTCGTATGTCTCGTTCCTCGCATGTTTTTCTGACACACACCGGTAGATAGCTGCTCTCGGTTGTAGCTCCGGTTGTAGCTCCGCGTTAGCCAAGACCAAACAACTCAGTTATTTTTTCCACATCGACCAGCATCATCAGCCCATATAAACGAAAAATAAATCCACCTAAGACAAAGTCTGTTGGCGAGCGATCAGGTGATGGTCAGCAGCCTCACTAAAGGCAAGTCCGGGTGCTCGAAGGGTCGCTAGCGGCGCTAGCTAGCGGCGCTAGCTAGTTAGCCGGCAACATCGTCAGATATAATATGGGATGTTTTGACAAAACGAGCAGATATTTGAAGTTTACACACCTACATTCTCGCCTGAAAATATCTTAAAAGTTTATTTTGTGACCTAGAAACACGAATAAAAGACATTTAAAACGAAGAGGTGTCCGCCATTGTTTAACTCGGCAGAGGCGCGCTATGGATTATGGGATATTGAGTTTAAAAACAAGCATACAGATTTTCGGCCGTACTACTCCGGTATACCACTAGAGAGAGCCAACCCACCACAAATAAAGTCTGTTTCTATGGAAATTGGCCTAAATTTGCACTAAAATCAAAATATTTCAAAAAGTATAAAAGTCATGAACACCAAAAGTGTATACCATACTAGTCCAGCTCCAGCCGCACAAAATGATCTAACATATGTAACCGTATTGTCAAAACTGTTCGGCAGAGAGGCGCGGGAAAATTTTCACTAAAATATTAATATTTAAAAAACTATAATAGTCATAAACACCAAAAGTCATAGCACACCATTCCTGATCCAGCCGCACAAAATGAGGTAACATATATGAAGCTTGTCTCAAAACTGCGAGGCGAGATTCGCTGCAAAATTTCAGGCGGAAACTGAAGAATAATAATAATAATAAATCCGAGCAATAGTAATATGTGTGCCTCTTGGCATAGGCACACATAATAACTAGAAAGCGAAAATTTCAGAAGAAATTTTAAGTGTGCCTATGCCGCTGGTAAACAGTGTAGTTTGCCATTCATACAGCTACAGAGAGCAAAACTCAGCAGAGCAGCCATTCTCCACCATGAACTATGGTAAAAACAAACACCGCTCGCACCTCACAGATGACAGCTTACAATTTTGGGTAAAGATGAAGTGACTTTGTACAGCCCCAATTTGCAGACGCTGTGCACATAGTTTCATGAGCAGAAGTCCCATTGTACCACGGCAGACCCGACAATGTTTGCATGAACACGCTTTGAAGCATTACGTTATGGACCACTTTTCACACATGGTTGGTGTACCCACACAGCCGGCTGTAGCTTTTCAACACACAGCCTGACACACACCCAAAAAACAGCCGAGAGAGCACAGACTACGCCAGAGAGGCGTGATTGCAGATGCCGCTCAGGTGGGTCCACCTCCCCTGCAGCGGCACTGCAGACCACGCCCCGCCACACACATCAATCACGTAAAATAAATATTTATGCACTTTTGCATTCACTTTTTGTTTTTTGTTATTTTTACACAGTGTTCTGAATGATTAACAATGGTCTACAGCCAATCTTGTGTATTATTATACAAACTTTGGTTGTAAGATGCCCTACCTGGCCCCCTGGCAAAAGCTTTGCTAGATCCGCCCCTGCACAGTTACCAGCTGTCAGCTAAATAAAAAAGGAGCTTGGTGTTTATTTCTCTCAGAAACAGTTCATAACTTCCCTTCAACTCATTCATGTCACCTAAAAAAAAGGTAAACCTGTTTCTCCATCACCAGTTCAGCTCTGATGATTCGGTAAGGTCATCTCCTGGTTTCCACCAAACTACACCTAAACTCGGTTTATATCTGACCCAAATAGAGTGCAGTTCATAACTTCTTACCTGAAATTCAGTTCACCTCACGCTCTGACCGGCAGCCGCCTGCTTCTCCTGCCTTCGGTTTCCCTGATCCACGATCTACCACCGGTTGATCGGCGGTCGCCTCGCCGCCTCGTTCCCTGCATGCTCTGTCTGACACACACCGGTGGATAGCTGCCCTCGGTTGTAGCTCCGCGTCAGCGACCACCAAACAACTCAGTTATTTTTTCCACATCGACCAGCATCTGGACAATCCACCGCCTTTCACTGTTTGTACCGTTACTAAAAAAAACCCCTCATCGGCTCATAAAAACGAAAATAAGTCCAGCTATGACCCTGAGTCAAAAAGACAGCCAGTTAGCTAGCTAGCTGTCTAGCTCTTTGCAGGCACCGAAACCATCAGAGCTAATATGGGATGTCTTGGTAACACGAGCACATATTTGAAGTTTACATCTGGCCAATCCACCACCTTTCACTGTTTATACCGTTACTAAAATGAATAAATAAATAAATCATTTATTTATTTAAAATAAGTCCAGCTGTGACCACGAGACTTTACGAAGGACCGGGTGTGAAACCAGAGTAAGCCGCTCTCACTGTCATCCAGGCCGGCTGTAGCTTGTTAGCAAAGCCGCGCTAGCCACACTAGCCAGCTAGCCTCAAGCAGAAACGACATCGTCAGAACATTGTCGCTAATATGGGATGTTTTGACAAAATGAGCAGATATTTGAAGTTTACACACCTATATTCTCGCCTGAAAATATCTTAAAAGTTTATTTTGTGACCTAGAAACAGTATTAAGAGGAAAATAAAAACTAAGTGATGGCCGCCATTGTTTGACTCGGCAGAGGCGTGCTATGAATTGTGGGATATTGAGTTTTCCACCAAGCATTACCGTAACTATTGAATGATTTGCGCAACCTTAAAAATTCCAATGGCTCCTGAAAGCAGCGACGCTGTGCGCACCGTTGATATTGTCATCATTACGGTAATCCAAATAAGGGTAGACAGGCCGTACTACTCCCGGCATACCACTAGAGAGAGCCAACACACCACAAATGAAGTTTGAAATTTGTATCAGTGGGACCAAAAGATGGAGCCAACACACCACAAATGAAGTCTGTTTCTATGGCGCCAAAAGAAGAATCTTTCTAAATTTGCACTAAAATATTAATATTTAAAAAACTATAAAAGTCATAAACACCAAAAGTGTATACCATACTAGTCCAGCTCCAGCCGCACAAAATGATCTAACATATGTAACCCTATTGTCAAAACTGTTTGGCAGAGAAGCGCGGGAAAATTTTCACTAAAATATTAATATTTAAAAAACTATAATAGTCATAAACACCAAAAGTCATAGCACACCATTCCTGATCCAGCCGCACAAAATGAGGTAACATATATGAAGCTTGTCTCAAAACTGCGAGGCGAGATTCGCTGCAAAATTTCAGGCGGAAACTGAAGAATAATAATAATAATAATAATAATAATAAATCCGACGAATAGTAATATGTGTGCCTCTTGGCATAGGCACACATAATAATAATAATAAATCCGACGAATAGTAATATGTGTGCCTCTTGGCATAGGCACACATAATAATAATAATAATAATAAATCCGACGAATAGTAATATGTGTGCCTCTTGGCATAGGCACACATAATATGTGTGCCTCTTGGCATAGGCACACATAATTAAGAAATCTAGTTGGAACCTTAAGTTTTCAATTAAAATAACAAGTTAATGCTTCAAACTGTAACATTTAAGACGTGCAGCAATGAAATAGAAATAATTTTGCTTAGTTTTTTCAAAGCAATTTAATTTTAAATTGATTAAATATTGATTAAACATCTTTAATTGGTTAAATTGATTAAATATCACCTGACCTGACTGACTGTATTTAATGCCACATGTAATGATCACCTTGAGTGCCTTAAAGCTGCACACTAAAATCTGTTTTCTCTTTGCTTTCTTGAAAACTTCCCTCCAATGGGACTGTAGTGGTGATTCCTTTGTTTTGTCCAACCAAACATCCAACAATTTAAAATCTACAAGCCACTGCTGCACTGTGGTAGTATTTTGTAAGCAGGCAAAAGAACCTGAAAGTTGCGTTTTATGGTTTATTTATCCAGTTTGGTAAGCAATAACAAAGATCCATTTCTGTTGCTTACTGCTGCTTCTCCTGCTCTGGTAAAAAAAAAAACATAGGCCCTCCCCAGTGCATGCTGGTCCTATACCAGTCCCTTTATTTATAGAAAAAAATGGCCCCACAGTTCTTCCTGACTGACTTAACAAGATACACAACAAAACAAAACAAAAAAGAAGCAAATATTAACCTACAAATAAGACTTGTAAATAACAAAAAAAATATATGTAAACCAACAACAAACTTCAACAAATTTCAAAATAATTTAATTAATTTATTTAGGACAGTGCATGTTAATGAACATAAATGTAAAAAAAAAAAATACATGAATGTAAACATACCAGATTATAGCCATGGGCTAATTTCCATCTGTTGTCCTTAAACATAAAAAAATAGACATAATAATTCATAAAAATTTATCATTTATTCATAATAAAAACTCCATCACCAAACTTACACATACACACCATTCTGTTCCCAAATAAAACATTAAAACTATACAACTCATACATGATCACACACTTGATTTGTCCATAACCAGTTTTTAACCTTTGCCTTAAACAAATTGAATGTCGAGCATTCTCTGATGGGTTGAGGAAGACTGTTCCACAGATGGCCACCCTTAACAGAGAGGACGTTCTGCCCAAATGCTGTCCGTCTGTGGGGTGTAAACAAGTCTCCTCGGATTGTAGCTCGAGTGGTCCTGTCTGAGCTTTCTTTATGCCTAATGAACTGCTTTAGTGGTGATGGAGCAAGGGAGTGTAAGACTTTATATATTAAACACACTCTTTAAGTTTCACTAAGTTATTGAAGTTCAGCAATTTATGTTTTTTTAACACATGACAGTGGTGGTGGGAAGTCGGTTTTTTGTCAAGTAGTTTTAAACTTCTTTTATAAATGTTTTCAATAGTTTTAAGTGTTGTTGGACAAGCAAGTGACCAGGACGTCAAACAATAGTCCATATGAGAGATGATCATTGAGTAAAAATACGTTTTTGCAACATTCATATTTAAATTATTACGTATATGATTAAAATTTCAATTATTAAATTTAAGTACCTGGGACACTTTATTTATGTGACTCTTATAATAAAATAATAAAAATAAAGAACAAATAGCTCCAACAGGGACTGCATGGAATTCTCCATCCATCCTTTTCTGGATGCACGCTGCACATGTGGTCAGTCTGCAGGGCGCACTTGAAATTATACCAGGAAAGAAATAATAATGACACAAGACTTATGAACAAACTGAGATAGTTCTGTTAAAATACATAAAAACCTGAATTCACCTCTGACCTCATGTAACGTTCACTGTGACTGAGGTTCAGCTTAAAGAGTCACTACACTTTAAGCTGAATTACTTTTAAACTACTTTTTCTTTAAAAAAAAAAAAAAAACCCTTAGTCTTAATGCTCTGCACACTGGTAAGTATGTTTTGGTAAATCTGGTGTTGTGTGTAGATCTGATGGAGACTTCAGGGCTTCACAGGACTCAGCGTCTCCAGGATACAGCTGTCAGTGACTCAGGTGTCAGTATAGTCTGCAAGGACAAGCAACAGTTTTATTTCATATTTCTTATGTTCAGCAAAACTGAAAATGTCTCCAATAAAACAAATATATTGGTAAAATATATGTTGTGCACTATTTTTTCTTATTTTTCTAACATATCTCTTATTCCCTGTTCTTGCTGACCCCTGTGCTGCAGTAACCTGTGTATTTCCCCAGTGTGGCTTTAATAAAGTCTGTGTCTAAATAATGAAGCTTTGTAAAAAATAACTGTTTAGACTGACGCTGTATAAAACACATTTCATGTGCTCTGTGTTTGTCCTTCGCTGTGCGCCGCATTACTGGTCCAGCGTGTAACATTTGGCATTTTCCCCATTAAAAAGAAAACAAATTGATTGTGTATTTATTTATATTACATCTGCGTGTGAAACACGCTTATCCTTTAACAAACTGGCACCAGTTACATACAGAGGAGTGTTCAAAAAGATGAAGTAACTTTGGTAAGACATTCATCTGGATTCATTTAGGACACAACTGTAAATCTAAATATCTCAATGTTTCAACCACATTAAGCTTTAATACTTCCCAAATGGGAGTAATCCTGCCGACTTAGTTTCATTCTCTGCATATCCAACCTCCTTTAGTTACAGTCTCCTCTTCCCTCCCCTCCTCTTTACGCTTGATCTCTACGTCGGTGACTCCCTGGCCTCTGGCGGTGCATGTCAAGGGGAGTTTTTCATTGGCCTTCGAATTCTGTGCATACACCTCAACTTGAGCTGGAAAGAGAAAATGTAAAGTGATGTGCTCAGTGTGGATCGACACATGATAACTTGCTAGAATGAGCAGGAAATAGCATCTGAATCAAAAATACTTTCCAACATTCACAATGTGACTGCTCCTTGAAGATGACCCAAAACGATACAGCTGTGGCACACCTGTCACGTACCAGCTACACTTTGTGCTCCATTTGTTTTTTGCTTGTTCTGTTCAGCTTTGCATGTTAAGATAAGATAAGATATGAACTTTATTTATCCCGAGGGAAATTCTTTTGTCATGAGCATGCTCACAGCAGCAAGATGAAAGAAGAAAAAAAGAGTGCACAAGAATACAATAAAATAGAATACAATAAATAAAATAATAACATACCTATCAGTAAAGTGGAATAGTTGTGCAAAATGAATACAAAAAAAAAAGAATTAAAAAGAATTTTAAAAAAGTAGTGTAACAGCATATACTGGGAGAAATGAGACAAACACCGACCGGAAGTTGGATTTCATCGTGGAGCAGCTCACTGCGGTCGTGAGTTCTCAGAATCTGCTCTCTGAGCACAAGAATGACAACATCATGGAGCGTAAGTTTGATAACATCATGGAGAAGCTAGCAGCTCTCCAACGGGAGATTGAGAGACCAGTGTCGGTGTCAGCGTGTTAGACAACAGCTTTGAAATTCTTATGAGTTGTTCGTCTAAAAGAAAAAAACCACCATCTAACTGTGGCTATCCCTTCGGCGCCAGCTGTGGGCTCAAGGCTGGAGCTGAACAACAACACCCTGATAACGACTGTGTTTAGACTGTTCTTCCCATTCTATGCAAGGCCACCTGGGTTGGCTGGAAGACTGTTTACTTAGCCTGGCAGGGCGAAGGACGCTGTCTCAGCAGAACTCTGGACACGCACACACACACACACACATACTGATATGCACACACTCATCCCCCCTCCCTTTCCAAACGCCTTCGATGCTTGTTTCCTGCGGGGGAACACGGCGGGTCTGAGC
Organism: Pelmatolapia mariae; assembly: GCF_036321145.2. Taxonomy (NCBI): domain Eukaryota; kingdom Metazoa; phylum Chordata; class Actinopteri; order Cichliformes; family Cichlidae; genus Pelmatolapia; species Pelmatolapia mariae. The sequence goes on from NC_086245.2 coordinate 4,242,696, forward strand.
CCGCACTGGAATGGTAGCGTTGGGCAGGGCGGCTGCTGTGTTCGCTTCGGATTACTCCTCACCCCCCACCCAACCCTGTGGCTTGTCATGTCTTTCATAATGTTGTGCTGTGGACATTTATGTGCTTTTTGTGCAGAGGAGTTTTTTTGTTTCCTGTTCTTATGCTGTCCTACCATGGAAGCACAGCATGAGCAGAGGTCTCTTTTTTTCCTCTTGTACTTTCCCATTGTAATGTACATTTCAGTGTTTTTCTGTAACGCTACCGATCTCCGACTTGTATCCCCATGTAATGTCTGTGTTGTGTGTGTAAGGTCGGGGGGGGGGGGTCCCATTTCACTGCAGGGCAACTTGCATGTGGCAAATAAAGCTTTGATTGATTGATTGATTGAACATATAATCAATAACTAACAGATGACTAATAATATTGCACAAAGAGTATAAAACAAAGTTACATTAATATTAATCCTAAAGGTCATCTACAGAGTGAGGAAGAGTTGTACAGTCTTATTGCCACCAGTACAAAGGATTTCCTGTGGCGGTCAGTTCTGCATTTCGGGGCAATGAGTCTTTTGCTGCGTGTGCTCCAATGGTCCATAATGGAGGCGTGCATGGGGTGGGAGGGGTTGTTCATGATACTGAAAAGCTTTTTAGCATTCTCCTCTCAGACACCTCCACCAGGTTCTCCAGTCTGACACCCAGGACAGAACCAGCCTTTTTAACCAGCTTGTTCAGCCTGTTGGCATCAGCTGTCTTCACCCCACTGCCCCAGCATACAGCTGCAAAGAACACAGCGCTCTCTACCACAGCGTGGTAAGAACATGGTCAACATTTTCCTACAGACATTGAAGGACCTGAGCCGTCTAAGTAGGAAAAGCCGACTCTCCCCTTTCTTGAAGACAGATTCAGTGTTCTTGGACCAGTCCAGTTTACGGTCGATGTGTACCCCCAGGTACCGGTAGTCTTCCACGACCTCCACATCAGCCCCTCTGATGGTGACAGTGGTGACAGGGTTAGGAGGAGGAGGAGCATGCTTCCTAAAGTCCATTATCAGTTCCTTTGTTTTTGTGATGTTAAGTTGTAGATGGTTAAGCTCACACCACTCGACAAAGCTGTCCACCACACTCCTGTACTCCTCCTGCTGTCCATCCCTGATACAGCCCACAATGGCAGAAGTCATCAGAGAATTTCTGCAGATGACATGACTGAGACTTGTACCTGAAGTCAGACGTGTAGAGGGTGAAGAGGAAGGGTGATAGGACAGTCCCCTGTGGCACCCCCATGCTGCTCAGGATGTTATGTGAGCGGCAGCCCTTCAGCTGAACATGCTGAGGTCGACTTATTAAATAGTCCGTGATCCAAGCTACCAGTGGGGCGTCCACCTGCATTTCCGTGAGCTTATTCTCCAGCAGTGATGGTCTGATCGTGTTAAAAGCACTAGAGAAGTCAAAGAACATGACCTTCACAGTGCTCCCAACAATGTCCAGATGAGAATAAGCCTGGTCCAGCAGGTAGATGATGGCATCCTCCACACCGATACGAGGTCGATAAGACAACTGTAGGGGGTCCAGCCAAGGCTCCACCAGCAGACGCAAGTGTCTCAAGATGAATCTCTCCAGCGTCTTCATGACATGTGAAGTCAGAGCCACTGGCCTGTAGTCACCGAGGGTCAACGGGTTGATCTTTTTGGGGACAGGAACCAGGCAGGATGTCTTCCAGAGTGATGGGACCCTCTGCAGTTTCAGACTCATGTTGAAGATCTGATGTAGAACTTCAGACAGCTGGGCAGCACAGCACAGGACCTTGGCACTGACACCATCAGGGCCAGCAGCTTAACTGGACTGGAATCTGCCCAGTTCCCTTGTTTCTCCTGTTTCTGCAGCCGCACCTAATCTGACTGCATCACCCGATGAAACCAACAGAACCACATGATCCGAAAAAGTAGAGATGAGATTCTGAGACCACCCCAGTGAAAGCCTTCCGCCACTTGGCTACGCCTAGAAATTCTGTCCATAAAAATTCTGAACAGAATCAGTGACAAAGAGCAGCGCTGCTGGAGCCCATCACCCACCGAGAAAAAATCCGACTTATTGCTGGCTATGAGGACCAAGCTCTTGCAACGGTTGTATAAGGACTGAATGGCCTGTAGGGGCCAAACACCCTACACTCCTGGAGCACCCCGCCACAAGACGCCCCGAGGGACACGGTCAAATGATTTCTCCAAGTCCACAAAACACAGGTAAACTGGTTGGGCAAAATCCCATGCACCTTCAAATATCTTCGAGAAGATAAAGAGCTGGTCCAGTGTTCCACGACCAGGACAAAAACTGCATTGTTCCTCCTGTATCCGAGGTTTGACTAACTGATGAACTCTCCTTTCTAGCACCCTGGCATAGACTTTCCCAGGGAGGCTGAGGAGTGTGATCCCCCTGTAGTTGGAACACACCCTCCGGTCCCCCTTCTTAAAAATGAGAACCACCACCCCGGTCTGCCAGTCCAGGGGTACTTCCCCTGATCTCCACAACATTGTAGAGGTTTGTCAACCAAGACAGCCCTACAACATCCAGAGCCTTTTTTTAATTTTTAATTTTTAAGTATGTTTATTGAGATTTTTTGATATAAGGGGAAAAAAAGGACACAAAAACAAAACAAAAAACAAACAAACAAACAAACAAAAAAAAACAATAAAACAAAACAGACAACACAACAGCAAGGGCAAAAACACACAAATAAGGCAAAAGATTACACTGCAACAACAAAAATACTACTTCAACACTGGCAATAAACAGAAATAAAACGCTAAGGTGGTAGGCTGAGTTATTTGCGATTGATCAAACAGGACTTTGTTTTAATACGTGGTCTAAAAATGGCTGCCACACATCAAAGAAATGACTAAGTTTGTCAGCTAATGTGTACCTAATCCTCTCCATGTGCAATAGAGCAGTCAGGTTTGTTAGCCACATTTTGAATTGAGGTACAATATCCGACTTCCAGAGAGTCAAGATAATTTTCTTAGCAATTACCATTCCGAACAAAACTGTAATTTGTGCAGCAGAGCTGAGGTGTAAAAGGGAAGAGGAAGATCCAAACAATGCAATTATTGGGTCCGGCTGTAATGTGCAATTATAGATATCAGAAAAACATTTAAAAATGTCCAACCAATAGTTATGCAATTTGGGGCAAGTCCAAAATAAATGAGTGAGAGAGCCTTCTCCAAGTTTACAACGATCACATGTTGGACTAATAGAAGGAAAAATCCTGTGCAGTTTAGTTTTTGAATAATGAAGTCTGTGAAGCACTTTGAATTGAATTAACTGATGCCTTGCATTTATAGAGCAAGAATGGATCCTACACAGACTCCTCTCCCACACCTCATCTCCAATTAGCAAACCAAGCACCTCCTCCTATGCCATCTTCAAAAAGTCAGATTTAAAATTTAAATACTCTGAAAAAGATTTCACAAAACCAGAAACCAACTTTTTAGAATCCGGGGAACTCAGAAGGAGTGTAAAAATTGACCCCTCTTCCGGAAGAGATGGAAAATTATGGATACTCTGACGAACATAGTTTCTTATCTGTAAATAATGAAAAAAATGTGACGCAGGGAGAGAGAACTTATTCTGCAACTGAGTAAATGATGCAAACTGCCTGTCAATATATAAGTCTTTGAGAGTAATAATACCTTTCTGTGTCCAGACCTCAAAAGAGGCGTCTAAACATGAGGGTGATTACAATATATTGGAGTATGAATCGAAGTGTCTGGTAGAGCACAACCTTTTTTGATCTGACTAAAGATTTTAACGCAGTTCGAAACTATAAAATTATTGACCTTGGTTCGCGGATTAGAGGACGAAAAAAAGAAGAGTGGGGAGGGAACTATTCTCAACCCCACCACTCTCTATGACCTGGTCAAACGCCTTTTCAGCATCTGAGCTCAGTACTGCGATCTTGGAAGCCCCCCAGTGCCTATGATACATAATATTCATCAATCTTCGAACATTAAAGAAGGAAAACCTCTGGGGGACAAACCCAGTTTGATCCGGTTTGATAATTGATCCAATATGTCCATTTAATTTGTTTGCCAAAATTTTAGTGAAAATTTTCATATCCAAATTCAACAAAGCAATAGGTCGATAAGAGGAACATTCTGTTTCATCCTTTCCTTCTTTCAATAACAGAGAAATATTAGCTTCATATAGCGTACGGGGAAATGCTTGAGTATGGAAAGAATGCTTAAACAGTCTCAATAAAAGCGGGGCCACCTTTTCAGAGTATTTTTTATACAATTCAATACCAAACCCATCTGGGCCTGGGGACTTTCCATTGGGGAATGACTTAATAGCTTTCGAAACTTCTTCAATAGTAATATCTGAGTTTAAAGCCTCTTGTGCAGCGTCATTCATTTTCGGGAGATCCAGCTTCCCTAACCAATCAGAAATATTGCCCCAAGATTTCGACATATAGAGCTCTTCATAATATTCTCTAAATCGCTCATTAATAGCTTTAGGGCTGATTCAAATTACGCCTGATCTTGATTTAATTTTGTGTATAGCCCTACTGGCCTGTAGGCCTCTCAGCTGCCGAGAAAGAAGCTTATGGGGCTCATCTCCAAACTCAAAATGCTTCTGTCTGATCCTAAATAGCTGATCTGTTACTTGACTAGATAAAATTGTGTTATACTCAAACTTCCTTTTAATGATGTCTTGAAACAAAGAGGGACAAGAGGAGGCCTTGTGGTCCTGTTTTAACTGTGTTAACTCAGTTTCTGTTTCGAACAGGCGTTTCTGGTGTTCTGTTTTTAACGAAGATTCAAAAGAAATAATTTCTCCTCGCATTACCACTTTAAATGTTTCCCATAAAATCGAATCAGAAACGTCTTGTTTATCATTAGTTTCCAAGAATTCTGATATTTTAGTTGTCATAAATTGGCAAAAGGATGTCTCAGACAGGAGCGACGGGTGAAAACGCCAGTTACCCTGTTGTTTCGTACCACAGAAGTCCAGGACTAAAGAGGTTCTTTCACCACCGGACAATTTTCTCAGTTGAAGTCAGCAGCACTCCACCAATACCACAGTGCACCGCCTTACCCTCCTGAATCGCCTGACGGTTAGCCAGAATCTGTTCGAGGCAGTCCGAAAGTCTTTTTCCATGGCCTCTCCGAACTCCTCCCACACCCGTGTTTTTGCTTTAGCCACTGCCCAAGCCACGTTCTGCTTGGCCTGTCAGTACCTATCAGTTGCCTCCGAAGTCCAACAGGCTAACCAAGCCTGATAGGACTCCTTCTTCAGCCTGGTGGCTCCCTTCACCTCTGGTGTCCACCATTTGGTTCGGGGGTTACCACCACGACAGGCACCAACCACCTTGCAGCCGCAGCTCAATGCAGCAGCTTCGGCGATGGAGATGCTGAACATGGTCCATTCAGACTCAATGTCCCCAGTCTCCCTCAGAATGCTGTTGAAGCTGTTGAAGATCTCACGGACTGGGGCCTCTGCCAGGCGTTCCCAGCACACCCTCACTACACGTTTAGGCGCACCGGGTCTGTCCAGCGTCCTCCCCCGCCACCTGATCCAACTCACCACCTGGTGGTGATCAGTTGACAGCTCAGCCCCTCTCTTTACCCGAGTGTCCAGAACATATGGTCGCAGGTCTGGTGATACGATTACAAAATTGATCGACTATATCTAGCCGGTATCTCTCAGCCTCACGCCCTAACTCAGGCGAGAGAGGTGACATTCCATGTCCCAATTGCCAGTCTTGGTAGCCGGGGATCAGTCTGCCAGGGCCTCCGCTCCTGGCCGCCGCCTGGCACACAATGCACCCGACCCCTACGGCACCTCCTGCGGGTGGTGGGCCTGCGGGAGGATGTGCCCATGTCCCCTTTTCGGGCTGTGCTTGGCCGGGCCCCACGGACTAAGGCCCAGCCACTAGACGCACGCCCTCGGCCACCCTCCCCGGGCCTGGCTCCAGGGCGGGGCCCCGGTAACCCTATCCCGGGCAGAGTAAACTGTTCCCTCGATGTTTTCCTCATAAGGGTCTTCTGAATCGCTCTTTGTCTGGTCCCTCACCCAGGACCAATTTTCCATGGGAGACCCTACCAGGGGGCAAAAGCCCCCGGACAAAATAGCCCCTAGGATCCCCCAAACCCCTCCACCACGATAAGGTAGTGATTCACAGAGGGTCATATGTACCTTTGAATATAATTATTAGTTATTAATCGGAGTTCCACATCAATCATCATTATTTCTGTATTGTGTCTTTTGAGCATGTTATTATTTTTAAGAGTTGTAGATCAACATGTTTTTGTTGCTCATCAAACACTCAGCACGTTAGTCCAAACTGTATGATTGAGGTGATCAATTATCACCATGATTCTGTTCTGACCAATGAACAGAGTCCTGTTTTAGTGTTTTTGGGCTTTTCTGTTCCCCAGACTGTCCTCTTTGAGTTCTCACGCTTCACTTCATCGTTGTGTTCATTTCCTCTGTGACTCGGCAGAGGTTGGGATCACAGTGAGGAACAGACTGCTGCTAACAGAAATGTTTCAGTAGTGTGCGTCAGAAGCTTCAGCTCCTCAGTGCTGCAAAGATTATTTCTTTGACCTTTGTATTAATGCATCACCAAAGTCAAAACTCTCTGATGTAAAGCAGCTTCATGGTAAATCGTTTAAGAGGAAAACTTACCATTCTGAGCTGTGACTTCATTGCCAGCTTGGCTGATGGTTGAAATGTTGGATGCTACACACACATAAAAATACGCATAGAAACACACACACACACAAAATGTCAAAGGTCATGTTCTATAATCCTTTCTACATAAATCTTTGCAGAGTAACAAACTTACGATCGCTTCCATTGCCGCTTCCATTGCCGCTGCCATTGCCTACACACACACACACAAAATATTAAAACCCATCTGCTACACTGGTGTATGTAAGAAAATCACTGCAGAAGGAAACACTTACCTCTCATAAGAGACGTGTCTGCTGGGTTGCTGCTGCCTAAACAGACACGTACATACAAAATGTCACAGCTCATCTTGCACAATCATTTCTGTATGAATTGTTGCAGAGTAACAAACTTACCACTGCTGTTGCCTACACAAAAACAGATACAGACAACAAACTTTATAAGACAGAAAAATAAAGATGTTACCTTGGTTGTCGTTGGCTCCACATCCGCGTCCTGTAAACAGACGTAACACAGACTGTCAGTGATCATGGATGAACTCAGTGGTTTGTTCTACATGTGTGAAGCAGCTCAGTGAGCTTCAGACCAACTCTGATACCATCATCAGACCTCAGTCAGCAACATGTTCATTAACATGCAGTCTGAATGAATCTCATGCTGAAGTGTAATCCTACAGTTTACTGTAATCCAAAACAACAGTAAAAATTCTCTCACATGGGAACATTTTCAGCACTGCTGCTGTACAAATATTATTAGGACACAAACACTTCAAATATCAGAAAAATCAACATTTAACTAAATCCAGAGCAGAGAAATAAAGTGCTTACGTGGTGCAGTAGTATGTCTAGCCAAAAGTCGAACTGTAAACAAACAAAAAAGACAAAGTGATATATTTTCATTCAGGTATTACTTCATGTCTGATTGTTTTTATCTGTATTCTTTTGAATGAAGCATTTTATCAGTTGAGATTTTAAAAAAAATTGTCTCAGACCACGTGCACATCTTTGTAAGTGCATATGGTGAAGCAGCAGGAAGCTTCACATGTTTCCTTCTTCCTGACACGACCCAGAGAGATCCGAGTCTGCTCTGGGAATCGAACCAGGAATCTTTTGCTCGTTAGGCTGAGGTGTAAACCACCGCAGGGTGGAGCCAAAGCACACAGCTGGCTGTGTGGAGCCCAGCTGTTGTAAAGGAAGGAGCTGAGCAGCAGACTGAGCTGCACAAACAGAGGAGAGAGCAGGAACCAAAGATCTGCTGTGCTGCTGATTTAAAATCAGGCCTCACCACACTTTATTTTAAACTTCACCACCAGGTGAAAGTGCTTTACAGGAAGTGTCAGGAGCAGTTCCTCTAGTATGGAAGCAGTAGATGCAGTATTTTGGATGTGAGCAGGTGCTGTGGTGGTTTCACTGAGCAGGAAGGTTGTGGGTTCAAACTCAGCTGGAGCCTCTCTGTGGGTTTGTGTTCTCCCACAGGTTAAACATGTGCTCGTTACATGAACTGCTGATCCTACACTGACCACAGGGACCAACATGAGAGCAGAGCTCTGTAGCTGAAGGGACCTGAGTCATAGACTGTCTGTGATCCTGCAGGGACCAAACTGACAGACAGCTACTGTCCTGTTACTGTCAGATTAAAGGTGTTAATGGATCGACTCAGACTGACTCGAGTCTCTGAACATCAAACTTTATAAGTCAGAAAAATAAAGATGTTACCTTGGATGTCGTCGACTACATATCTGCCTCCTGTAAACAGACGTAACACAGACTGTCAGTGATCATGGATGAACTCAGTGGTTTGTTCTACATGTGTGAAGCAGCTCAGTGAGCTTCAGACCAACTCTGATACCATCATCAGACCTCAGTCAGCAACATGTTCATTAACATGCAGTCTGAATGAATCACATGCTGAAGTGTAATTGTTAGAAAGCCCACTGTTTATACGTTATTTGCTTGGTTGAAGTGTTGTGGTTTGTTTCTAGATAGTGTTTGCGCTGTGGAAATTGATATGTCCTACGTCATTGAACTCACCATATCTATGCTCACGCTCCTTGAATGCACCACTCTGTGCCGTGTGCTGCTAGTCTGCCTCTGTAGCTGCTAATAGCCAGCATTTTTTCCTTGTGTCCTCTCACCAGCATCTCGTGGTTTTGGTTTATTGCTGTGTGTGAATGCCAGAAGGTGAGTTCTGTTTACATGATGTTGAGGATGTCAGCTGCTATTGTGTGTATTGTTACCTCGTGACTATGCTAATGTTACCCTATGCTAAGACGCTATGTAAGCTACTAAGCTAGTTAATGCTAATTATAAATCTTGTTTAATTGTTGAAGTTATTATAGACGTGAGTGTTGAATACAGTTCCAGATTAACATGATGGTGTTGTGTTTAGTATGTTACTTTGTTTTTTTTTTGCTTGTTTTCTCTTCTTTTTCTCTCAACAGGTGATCCAGGAGATTTTTTTCTCTTTCTCTTTGTAAGTGCCCTTTCTCACTGTCCCTTTTCCCTTCTGTTTTTCTTTTCCTTCCTCTCTTTCTTTCTCCCTTTCCTATCCCCCAATCATGTCTGTCTCATCTGTAACTACTGAAAATAAAATAAATAATAACAACAAAAGTTGATCAAATGGACCAATACGGCAATGCCATGATGATCCATTTGGCAAAATAAATCCATTTGGTATCCTTGTTGGTCTTCAGACAACAATTCTGACGGCTAAAGAACCAAATGGGACAGACAAAAAAAAAAAAAAAAAAAGAAAAAGAATACAGTTCCTTGTGCTATCTCTGTGCTAGAATTATGTCTGGGCATGTTGAATGTTTTATGTGTGCTGTACTGATAGTTGCTTTATGTATCGTTACTACAGACCACAGCTGAATAAATCACCTAAACTTGGAAGCTGCCTCTGTGTTCTTTAACGGGAACACACCCACCATACCTTGCCGCTCTAAATCAGCTAAAACTCCTGGAGACAACATTCTCTCCATTTTAGTAATCCTACAGTTTACTGTAATCCAGACTAAATGTAGTTGAAATGTTTCACAGTTCTACATGCAGACGTGTCTGAGTGGAGATGGTGGAGGAGACGAGCTGCACGCTATCAGCAAACATCAATCATTTCTGTTCTGCACAGAAAAACTACATTTATGTCCCAGAGGGGTCAAAGTTATTGGATCAGAACCTGCAGACAGGAAAAGTCTGACATTATGTCACATGACTGACATGTGACCTTTGACCCCCTCATGAAGTCCTAATAAAATAATAACTGAAGTGTTTGAAGGCTGAAAGACTCGAGCAGCTCAGGACTGCAGATGAAAATCAGCTTTAAGGTTTTCAGCACTGCTGCTGTACAAATATTATTAGCACACAAACATTTCAAATATCAGAAAAATTTACATTTAACTAAATCCAGAACAGAGAAATAAAGTGCTTACGTCTTTTACCATTACCATAAACCCAAGATACAGTTTTAACAAACAAAAAAGAAAAAATACATACTTTTATTCAGGCAGTGATTCATGTCTGATTGTTTTTATCTGTATTCTTATGAATGAAGCATTTTATCAGTTCAGATTCAGAAAATTGTCTCAAACCACGTGAACATCTTTGTACGAGCACATAGTGAAGCAGCAGGAAGCTCCACATGTTTCCTTCTTCCTGGCACGACCCAGAGAGATCCGAGTCTGCCCCGGGAATCGAACCAGGAATCTTTTGCTCATTAGATTCAGGTGTAAACCACTGCAGGGTGGAGCCAAAGCTCACAGCTGGCTGTGTGGAGCCCAGCTGTTGTAAAGGAAGGAGCTGAGCAGCAGACTGAGCTGCACAAACAGAGGAGAGAGCAGGAACCAAAGATCTGCTGTGCTGCTGATTTAAAGGAGTTGCTCTTAATCAGAATCACCACACTTTATTTCAAACATCACCACCAGGTGAAAGTGCTTTACAGGAAGTGTCAGGAGCAGTTCCTCTAGTATGGAAGCAGTAGATGCAGTATTTTGGATGTGAGCAGGTGCTGTGGTGGTTTCACTGAGCAGGAAGGTTGTGGGTTCAAACTCAGCTGGAGCCTCTCTGTGGGTTTGTGTTCTCCCACAGGTTAAACATGTGCTCGTTACATGAACTGCTGATCCTACACTGACCACAGGGACCAACATGAGAGCAGAGCTCTGTAGCTGAAGGGACCTGAGTCACAGACTGTCTGTGATCCTGCAGGGACCAAACTGACAGACAGCTACTGTCCTGTTACTGTCAGATTAAAGGTGTTAATGGATCGACTCAGACTGACTCGAGTCTCTGAACACCAAGAGGGGCAGGTAGGGCATTAACAGGGAAAAGGGGGTACAAAGAAATACTTTTCTTTCTTATTTCATTTAAAATGTCTAGTTTTTAATTAGGGGTGGGCGATATAAACGATATACGATAGAAACGATATAGATTTGGCCAACGATAGAGATTTTGACTATATCGCGATATCGCGATAGCGCATGTTGATGATGTCATCAAGCTGCGCCTGTTTTGGTAGAAAGTATCACAGCGGCTACAACCATTATCATCAGTAAATTATGTTCTCCTGACTGAAGTTTGGCCCGTGTATAGCATCCTGCTATGCGATTGCATTTGTCCCTAACCACCAGAATCCCTCACGTTAACTTTTATCGAGTGGAAAAAAAGTTGACGTTCATCCTCCAGCTTCACTGTGCTAATGTTATGCTAACATAGCTGTGTCGCTAGCAATCACGTAGCACAACATTATATACCAGGTAGTCCAACTTCGGTAACCCTGCAAACGCCACTGCTGTTTAGTGTTTCTGTCTTCACTTATGTTGGAAGTGATAGCAGAGCTGTACGTTTTAATTAGTTTCAAAAATCTCTGTCAGAACATGGTATGAAATGTTTAGGTGTAAACTAGCGAGCTAACTTCCTGTTAACTTCTAACTCCGTTAAATTTAATAAATTCTGTTTTCATGGATGCATGGATGTTAAACTTAATTGTTACATCCGATAAAGCAGCAACGCTGATGATTTAATTAAAGATGAAAGAATTTAGACTGTTTTTAACTCTCTGTGTTCGTTTGACTTTGGGACCTGAAGCAGACGGAGTTTTGGACCCAGATTCCTCCTCACTACGGCAGCCGTAATGCTCTGACAATCTATCAAGCAGTCCATCAGCAGGCTTACCAAAGTTGTACTAAAACATTTTTTAACAGATTTCTATACGCCAAAATCGGTTCAAGGTCAGTAAGCACAACCAGAATTCATACATAAGGCACACTCTCGATTTTTGAGAAAATTAAAGGATTTTAAGTGTGCTTTATAATGTGGAAAATACGTTATACAGAAGAAAAGAATATATCGTGATATATATCGTTATCGCACATGCTTCAAATTATATCGCGATATGAATTTTAGGCCATATCGCCCAGCCCTATTTTTAATAAGTAATTATCTGAATCTTACAATCAAAGTCTTCATCTGATTCAATTCAATTTTATTTATATAGCGCCAAATCACAACAAAAGTCGCCTCAAGGCGCTTTATATTGTACAGTAGATCGCACAATAATAAATACAGAGAAAAACCCAACAATCATATGACCCCCTATGAGCAAGCACTTTGGCGACAGTGGGAAGGAAAAACTCCCTTTTAACAGGAAGAAACCTCCGGCAGAACCAGGCTCAGGGAGGGGCGGGGCCATCTGCTGTGATTGGTTGGGGTGAAAGAAGGAAAACAGGATAAAGACATGCTGTGGAAGAGAGACAGAGATTAATAACAGATATGATTCGATGCAGAGAGGTCTATTAACACATAGTGAGTGAGAAGGTGACTGGAAAGGAAAAACCCGATGCATCATGGGAATCCCCGGCAGTCTACGTCTATTGCAGCATAACTAAGGGAGGATTCAGGGTCACCTGGTCCAGCTCTAACTATATGCTTTAGCAAAAAGGAAAGTTTTAAGCCTAATCTTGAAAGTAGAGATAGTGTCTGTCTCCCGAATCCAAACTGGAAGCTGGTTCCACAGAAGAGGGGCCTGAAAACTGAAGGCTCTCCCTCCCATTCTACTTTTAAATACCCTAGGGACAACAAGTAAGCCTGCAGTGTGAGAGCGAAGTGCTCTAATAGGGTGATATGTTACTACAAGGTCATTAAGATAAGATGGGGCCTGATTATTTAAGACCTTGTAAGTGAGGAGCAGGATTTTGAATTCAATTCTGGATTTAACAGGAAGCCAATGAAGGGAAGCCAATACAGGAGAAATATGTCAGTACTCTTGCTGCAGCATTTTGGATTAGCTGAAGACTTTTCAGCGAGTTTTTAGGACATCCTGATAATAATGAATTACAGTCGTCCAGCCTGGAAGTAATAAATGCATGAACTAGTTTTTCAGCATCACTCTGAGACAGGATATTTCTAATTTTAGAGATGTTGCACAAATGGAAGAAAGCAGTCTTACATATTTGTTTAATATGTGCGTTGAAGGACATGTCCTGGTCAAAAATGACTCCAAGGTTCCTCACAGCATTACTGGAGGCCAAGGTAATGCCATCCAAGAATCTGGTTAGATACCATATTTCTAAGATTTTCAGGGCCGAGTACAATAACCTCAGTTTGATCTGAATTAAGAAGCAGAAAGTTAGCAGCCATCCAGGTCTTTATGTCTTTAAGACATTCCTGCAGTTTAACTAATTGGTGTGTGTTACCTGGCTTCATGGATAGATAGAGCTGCGTATCATCTGCATAGCAGTGAAAATTTATGCTATGTCTTCTAATGATGCTGCCTAGGGGAAGCATGTATAATGTAAACAGAATTGGTCCTAGCACTGAACCCTGTGGAACACCATAATAGACCTTAGTGTGTGAAGAGGACTCTCCATTTACTTGAACAAATTGGAGTCTATTAGATAGATATGATACAAACCACTGCAGCGCAATACCTGTAATACCTACAGCATGTTCCAATTGCTCTAATAGGATATTATGATCAACAGTATCGAACGCTGCACTGAGGTCTAGCAGGACAAGCACAGAGATGAGTCCACTGTCAGAGGCCATAAGAAGATCATTTGTAACCTTCACTAAAGCTGTTTCTGTGCTGTGATGAGCTCTGAAACCTGACTGAAACTCTTCAAATAAGCCATTCCTCTGCAGATGATCTGTTAGCTGTTTGACAACTACTCTTTCAAGGATGTTTGATATGAAAGGAAGGTTGGAGATTGGCCTATAATTAGCTAAGACAGCTGGGTCTAGAGATGCTTTTTGAGTAAAGGTTTAACTACAGCCAGCTTGAAGGCCTGTGGTACATAGCAGATTATTAGAGACAGGTTGATCATATTTAAGATTGAAGAATTAATTAATGGCAGGACTTCTTTAAGCAGTGTTGTAGGAATGGGGTCTAAAAGACACGTTGATGGTTTGGAGGAATTAATTATTGAAGTTAACTCAGAAAGATCGATTGGAGAAAAAGAGTCTAAATGAACATCAATGATACTAAAAGTAGCTGTAGATAATATTACATCTGTGGGATGATTATTGGTAATTTTTTCTCTAATGATAAAAATTTTATTTGTGAAGAAGTTCATGAAGTCATTACTAGTTAACGTTAAAGGGATGGTTGGCTCAGTAGAGCTCTGACTGTTTGTCAGCCTGGCTACAGTGCTGAAGAGAAACCTGGGGTTGTTCTTATTTTCTTCAATCAGTGATGAATAGTAAGATGTTCTGGCTTTGCGGAGGGCTTTCTTATAAAGCAGCAAACTATTTCTCCAGGCTAAATGATGATCCTCTAAATTTGTGACACGCCATTTCCTCTCCAGCTTACGAGTTATCTGCTTTAGGCTACGTGTTTGAGAATTATACCACGGAGTCAGGGACTTCTGATTTGAGGCCTTAGTTTTCACAGGAGCTACAGTATCCAGAGTCGTACGTAGTGAGGAGGTAAAATTATTAACAAGATAATCGACCTCTGTTGGAGTAGCGTTCAGATAGCTGCTCTGCTCTATGCTGGTACAGGGCATTGAAGATGATAACAGTGGGTGGATTATATTCTTAAACTTAGTTACAGCACTTTCAGAAAGACATCTACTGTGATAAAGTCTACTCTCCACTGCTGTGTAATCAATTATTGTAAATGTAAATGTTATCAGGAAATGATCAGACAGCAGAGGGTTTTCAGGAAACACTGTTAAATGTTCAGTTTCTATGCCATATGTTAAAACAAGATCTAGAGTGTGATTAAAGTGGTGGGTGGGTTCTTTTACATTTTGACAGAAGCCAATTGAGTCTAATAACAGATTAAATGCAATGTTGAGGCTGTCATTTTTAGCATCTACATGGATGTTAAAATCACCCACAATAATTATTTTATCTGAGCTGAGCACTAAATCAGATAAAAAGTCTGAGAAATCAGAGAGAAACTCTGTGTAAGGCCCAGGTGGACGATAGATAATAACAAGTAAGACTGGTTTCTGAGTTTTACAGCTGGGGTGGACGAGGCTAAGCATCAGGCTTTCAAATGAATTAAAAGTACGTCTTGGTCTTTCGTTAATTAATAGACTGGTGTGAAAAATTGCTGCCACACCGCCCCCTCGGCCTGTGCTTCGAGGTTTCTGGTAGTTAGAATGATTCGGGGGTGTTGATTCATTTAAACTAACATAATCATCCGGCTGCAACCAGGTTTCTGTAAGGCAGAGTAAATCGATTTGTTGATCAATTATTAAGTCATGTACTAACAGAGACTTGGAGGAGAGAGACCTAATATTTAATAATCCACATTTCACTGTTTTACTCTTTGGTTCAGATGTGGATACTGTATTGTTCTTTCTTTGTGATTTTTTATGTTTAAGTTTTTTATTGCTGGTTTTTGGTTTGTTTTTTGTCTTTTTGGGAGCTGACACAGTCTCAATGGAGATGGGTTTTTGGGGGGGGTAGCAGGAGGAGAGAAGCTGCAGAGAGGCGTGTAAGACTGCAACTCTGCTTCCTGGTCCCAACTCTGGATAGTCATATTTTGGGGGGTTTAATAAACTTGTCCATATTTCTAGAAATGAGAGCTGCTCCATCCAAAGTGGGATGGATGCCGTCTCTCCTAACAAGACCAGGTTTCCTCCAGAAGGTTTGCCAATTATCTATGAAGCCCACATCGTTTCTGGGACACCACTCAGACAGCCAGCAATTTAAGGAGAACATGCGGCTAAACATGTCACTCCTGGTCTGATTGGGGAGGGGACCAGAGAAAACTACAGAGTCCGACATTGTTTTGGCAAAGTTACACACCGATTCAATATTGATTTTAGTGACCTCCGATTGGCGTAACCGGGTGTCATTACTGCCGACGTGAATTATGATCTTACTGTATTTACGTTTACCCTTAGCCAGCAGTTTTAAATTTCCTTCAATGTCGCCTGCTCTGGCCCCTGGAAGACAATTGACTATGGTTGCCGGTGTCTCTAGCTTCACATGTCTGAGAACAGAATCACCAATTACCAGAGTTTGACCCCCGGCGGGTGTGTCGCCGAGTGGGGAAAAACGGTTAGACACATGAACAGGTTGGTGGTGTACCTGGGGCTTCTGTTTAAGACTATGCTTCCTCCTCACCGTCACCCAACCGCCCTCGTTCCCCAGCTGCTTGGGGTCTGCCGGGGGAGAGCTAGCGGGGCCTACGCTATCGTCGGCTGCACCAGCTACAGGGGCCTGGCTAGCTACGGGTAGGGATGGGTACCGGTGTCCGGTGCCATGATGGCACCGGTTCTGACATAAACGGTAGTAACCAGACCGAAAAGCAGCGCACATTTCGGTGCTTTTTTTTTTTTCCCTGAACCAATTCTAGCCAATCATTTTACGTTTCCGAGGATAGTAGGCGGGCCCAGGTACGTACGTTCTTTTAGAGCAGAGCTACAGATTAAAAATGCCCAAGGCGAAGCGGTCAAAAGTCTGGCTGTACTTCGTAGCAAAAGATGCAAACTCAGCAGCCTGCAACAAGTGCTTTAAGGTGATACTGTCAAAGGAGGTAACACCTCGAATCTGATGAAACACCTGGCGACGCATAGCGTTTTTTTTAAAGCCGAGAAATGCACCGTATTTGATAGCTTGCTGCGAGACCTCACACTAAGCACATCTACTGGGGGTGTGGTGCCTGTTATCGGACCTGGAGTTAGCAACATCCCCCAAAAACTCGAAGAGTAGAGTCCTGGCCCCTACTAGCCCTGCCAGTGTAGCAGAAATGATGACGGATGATGATGGCAGCAGCAGCCGTTCTTCTCTGCGTGAGTAGCTTAATGTTGTTCGTGTGTAATTTACGTTGAGTAGGCTAACCACGTTATTACATTAATGCATGTAAGGTGAACTAGCAAACACCGACGTAGTTACGTGCGGCTGTCTTCTTGTTTGATGGCAGATACTCCCTTCACCCTGGCCAAAAAGGCTAAAATGACCAAAGAAAAAGTGGAAAACAGTTAAACATGAGAGGTTTTTGGACCAGTTTTGTGTTTTTTCCATTGTTTAAGCACTGCTTCCAGCCAAGAGTGATACCATATATGCCCTATAGCTGCAGAAAAGGCTAACATTGTTATCTTTTTACAAAAAAAACAGCTAAACATGAAAGGTTTTTGGACCAATTTTGTGTTCTCCATTCTTTAAGCACCGGTTTGAGCACCGTTTAAGCACCGGCACCGTTTCAAAAGTACCGGCTTGGCACCGGTATCGGATAAAACCTAAACGATACCCATCCCTAGCTACGGGTGAATGAAGGGTGCGAAGCCGAGTCGCCAATTCAGTAATCCTGGCCTCCAGAGCTGCAAATATGCTACATTTGTTACAGGTATCATTACTGCTAAAGGAGGCCGAGGAGTAACTAAACATCTGACGCAATGAGCAGGAAAGTGCAACAGGGACAGGTGAAGTAGCCATGGTGCTAACGAGTCGGCTACGAGCTAAGCTAGCGAAACAGTAAAGAGACAGTGAGTGAATACTTTGGCTATAAATTAGGTAGTGAGCACACAGAAAGGGTGATTCAGATGAAGCACGTTAAGATTATACTATGAAAAGGGATGTATCAAAAGATTTCAATTAAATTGCTAAGCAGAAAAGCTACTCAGAAACACCACTGTGTTTGAGCAGGAACAGGAAGTGATACTCTACCACAAAGCGAGCGAAACACCAAGTGACAGCGCCACCCACAGGAACAGGAGCCCAAATGTATAGGAATCCATTATTGTATATTAGGGCTGGGCAATATGGCCTAAAATCCATATCACGGTATAATTTGAAGCATGTGCGGTAACGATATATATCGTAATATATTCTTTTCTTCTGTATAACGTATTTTACAAACTATAAGGCACACTTAAAATCCTTTAATTTTCTCAAAATTCGACAGTGCGCCTTATGTATGAATTCTGGTTGTGCTTACTGACCTCGAACCGATTTTATGTAGTACACAGCGCTAAAAATCTGTCTTAATGTTTTAGTACGACTTTGGTAAGCTATGAAGCCGCACCGCTTGATGGATTGTCGGAGCATTACGGCTACCGTAGTCAGGAGTCTAGCGGAGTAATCCAAAACTGGGTCCAAAACTCCGTCTGCTTCAGGTCCCAAAGTCAAACGATCACTCATCACTGAGAGTTACAAACTGTCTAAATTCTTTCATCTTTAATAAAATGATCAGCATTGCTGCTTTACCAGGTGTAACAATTAAGTTTAACATCCAGACGTCCATGAAAACAGAATGTATTAAATTCAACGGAGTTAGAAGTTAGCAGGAAGTTAGCTCGCTAGCTTCCACCTAAACATGATATAGCATGTTCTGACTGAGAGATTTCTGAAAAAATTCAAACGTACAGCTCTGCTATCACTTCCAACATAAATGAAGACAGAAAACTAAACAGCAGTGACGTTTGTAGGGTTACTGAAGTTGGACTAGCTGGTATATAATGATGTGCTACGTGATTGCTAGCTACACAGCTATGTTAGCATAATATAAACACAGTGAAGCTGGAGGATGAACGCTAACTTTTTTCCACTGGATAAAAGTTAATGTGAGGGTTTCTGGTGGTTAGGGACAAATGCAATCGCATGGCAGGATGCTGTAAACGGACCAAACTTCAGTCAGGAGAACAGCTGAGATAATCCATCCACAATACGAGGTTAGTCATTAATATACTGCAACAACATGGGAATAGAGCAGCTGTGAGAGAATTCAACATTAATGAATCAATGGTGTGGAAGTGGAGGAAGCGCAGGTTTTGGCTTTCCCCATATTCCAAATGTGCTTCGTCTCTTTGCCATTACTGCCGCCCGGCATAATTTGCAGATGATGTTGTTTGCAGCCGCTGCAATGCTTTCGACCAAAACAGGTGCAGCTTGATGACACCATCAACATGTGCTATCGCAATAGAGCGGTATAGTCAAAATCTCTACCGTTGGCCAAATTTATATAGTTTCTACCGTATACCGTTTATACCGCCCACCCCTATTGTATATAGTAACTATTAAGTCTAATATACACCCTAGTAAGCTATAGTACTTTTTCCTTTGGGAAGGTACCATCTGTGTAGTCTGCAATTCTGTTGAAGAAAGATGTTGAATCTATTTAATTATTGTAGAACAATAATTGATTTCTGTGCTTTTGTTTTACACATGCATTAAATTCACATGTACATCTATTAAGCATCGCGAGGCTGAGGGTGGTTCCCTATTTTTTTGCTGGGAGTTGGCAACCCTGTTAGTTAGGTTGTTTGATATTTCTGCTAAATATTGTTTAAAATACCAGAATAGGGAGGATGGTGCAGGTTTAAGTTTATTAGATTGATCAGTATTGCTGAACTATGAAATATTTTGGGTGCAGTGTATTTTTTGCATACAGGTATAACAGAATAGCTTTAGTGTTATGTTTTTTTAAACTTGAGTATGAACTTATATAAAATGCAGGAAGATATTTTTAAAAACAGTTTTATTGATTATAAAATACTCTATATGAAGTTCATATCGGTATTGGCAGATATCCAAATTTATGATATCGGTATCAGACATAAAAAAGTGGTGTCGTGCAATCTCTACTTTATAAGACAGAAAAATAAAGATGTTACCTTTGATGAAGCTGGCTACACGTCTGCCTCCTGTAAACAGACGTAACACAGACTGCCAGTGATCATGGATGAACTCAGTGGTTTGTTCTACATGTGTGAAGCAGCTCAGTGAGCTTCAGACCAACTCTGATACCATCATCAGACCTCAGTCAGCAACATGTTCATTAACATGCAGTGTGAATGAATCTCATGCTGAAGTGTAATCCTACAGTTTACTGTAATCCAGACTAAATGTAGTTGAAATGTTTCACAGTTCTACATGCAGACGTGTCTGAGTGGAGATGGTGGAGGAGACGAGCTGCACACTATCAGCAAACATCAATCATTTCTGTTCTGCACAGAAAAACTACATTTATGTCCCAGAGGGGTCAAAGTTATTGGATCAGAAGCTGCAGACAGGAAGAGTCTGACATCATGTCACATGACTGACCTGTGACCTTTGACCCCCTCATGAAGTCCTAATAAAATAATAAGTGAAGTGTTTGAAGGCTGAAAGACTGGAGCAGCTGCTGTGATGTTTAAATGCTGAAACTGTATCAGCTGATTTTCTTCATGTGTTTCAAATGTGATGATCAGTAACAGAGCTCCATGTTATCACTGAGACCAGCACAGTTTCACTTTTACAGGATACAAAGTCAAACATTTGAACTCCACTCAACAATAATTACACACAACAGCACACTGGACTTACTAAGACAGCCTTTTTTATACAAGATCAGACCCACAGCTACAGCAAATACCACGACTCCTGCAACTACGCAGATCAGAGCTCCAGGTCCTGGTTCAGGGTCCTCTTCATGGTCACTGATGTCTGAAACACAGACACAAGTTTCAGGTTGAGGTCACTGTCAGTTATTTGCTGCTGTTTGTTACTGAGATGTAGATTTGAAGCCACAGTCATGATGAAGTCAGTGATCTGACAGCAGTGATGTGGAGCAACAACAGGTGAAGCAGAGCAGGAGGTCAGTGAGAGGGGACGGCACTGAAACAGAAACTGTTCATATCTGGAACTATTCAGTGATTCTCTGGAGGAGATCGCTCCTCTGCTTCTTCAGGGCTGCAGAGCTGGGCTACATGTGACATGCTAGCTTTGTTCTAGATGGACTGACATGGATCTGACCTCAGGACTGTGATCAGGACAGTAATGATGCAGATCTGCTGGACACAGAGGAGCTCCAGGCTCTGACTGAAGAAACAAAGTTATGATCAACAACAGAGACAATAAAAAGTTTCTTACCCCAAGTCTTCATCTCATTCACACGGGTCGCCTTATGAACGACTTCACAGCTGAAGTTTGACAGGTCAGACTTCAAAATCTCCACATGGTCTCGTCTCTGGAAGGTCTCATCGTTATTTGGAAGAACTCCTGAGCTCGTCAGGCCGTCGTCTGCATTCAGAACACGTCCGTTCCTTCTGATCTTCATGATGATGTCTTTGGGGTAGAAGCCTGTGGCGAGGCAGCTCAGGATGAGGTTTGTCTGCACTTTGGCCTTCTTTGCAAACAAGTACACGTCAGGTGGAGCTGGAAGCAGGAAATGGAAAACTGTGTCACTACATGTGATACTGTAACACTGATTTAATGAATGTGGTTTATCTGTGACACATTAAAGAATGAATCAGCTGGTACTGAATGTCTTATATGAGCTGTAAGTATTAAAGTGTCGGTCACACAAGGAAAAATAGGTTGGTAACCTCCATGAGACCATGAAAACTGGTTGGGAGTTGGTCGCACTGCTTTTCTTCTTTTTTCTGTGTGTAGGTCACTCTGTGAATAATGACGCGTCACCAAAGAAGAAAAGTCTCGTTTGGCTCTCGGCGGTCGCACTTTTCTCCTCTCCTCCTCCTCCCTCCTCCTCCTCTCCCTTATCTTCCCTGCTTAGCCTCTTGTGTCCTTGTCTAGTCTCGTGTTTTTTGTATTACTTTTCCCTGGAACACTCTCTCACAGTCTGTTTTCTAAAACCTAAAAGAGGAATTATGGATTTGATCAACTGGTCCCTGAATGCAGTTGACACCCTTTTCTCAACGAGAAGTCTGGGCTCGGCTGAGCCTGAGTGCTGAAGATATCTACCTATTCAGAACCATGATAACAGGGTTCTTGCTGATTGGAGCTGGCTTGGCCCTGACTTATCGAAGAATTAAGAAAGCGGAACCGGCTGTTCAAACCCCCACAAGGCTGCCCGCTGGGATTGAAACGATGGGACGAGGCGTGAGTTTCTCAAAATGGGCTCATTGAGTGCAGCACGGATAAGATCTTGGAAAAGCTTGCGGCTGCCGTGAATTCTCAGAACAAGACCTCTGAGCGAAAATTGGATCACATCTTGGAGAAGCTCACTGCGGTCGTGAGTTCTCAGAATCTGCTCTTTGAGCACAAGAAGGACAACATCACGGAGTGTAAGTCTGATAACATCATGGAGAAGCTCACGGCTCTCCAACGGGAGATTGAGAGACCAGTGTGTTAGAACAGCTTTGAAATTCATATGAGTTGTTCGCATTAAAGTAAAAACCACCATCATAATGTGGCTATCCCTTCGGTGCCAGCTGTGGTCTCAAGGCTGGAGATGAACAACAACACCCTGATAACGACTGTGCTTAGACTGTTCTTCCCATCCCATGCAAGGCCACCTGGGTTGGCTGGAAGACTGTTTACTTAGCCTGGCAGGGCGAAGGACGCTGTCTCAGCTGAACTCTGGACACACACACACATAAACTGATACGCACTCACTCATCCCCCCTCCCTTTCCAAACGCCTTTGATGCTTGTTCCCTCCTGGAGAACACGGCGGGTCTGGGGCCGCGCTGGAATAATAGCGCAGGGCAGGACGGCTGCTGTGTTTGCTTCGGATTACTCCTCACCCCTTACCCACCCCTGTGGCTTGTCAGGTGCTCCATAATGTTGTGCTGAGGACATTTATGTGCTTTTTTGTGCAGAGGAGTTTTTTTTGTTTCCTGTTCTCATGCTGTCCTCCCAGGAGCCCAGCATGAGTAGAGGTCTCTTTTTTTCCTCTTGTACTTTCCCATTGTAGTGTATATTTCAGTGTTTTTCTGTAACCAGGGCTCGCAAAATTTCAAAATCCCTGGTAGCCCTTCGGGCAGGGACTCTTCAGTTTGTGGTAGCCCAAAATAAATTTAAGTAGCCCGAATAAAAAAGAGAGCAATTTTTTGATTGATGTTTTGTTTCCTGTTTCGTTTCCTTTACAATATTATACATTAAAGTATAATATTGTAAGTGACATTAATCAAAAAATTGTTGAAACACAAATTACAACATTGTATATAAATTACGATCATCAACTCAAATACTTGGTTCTAATTGAACAGAAATATCTATGAACTTGTAAGAACTGTGTAGAACATGAATCAGTCTGTGTCAGATCCTCAATTTGAAATTTCCACTGAAGTCACGGGTAAGAGGCAAGTGGAACCAAGATCTAGGCCATTTTTTTTAAGTTTGCAAAGACTGCTAAATTTTGCCAGTGGTAGTTCACTCTTTGCAACATAGTACGCTGTTCTAAACAGATTTTTCAGGTTTATTTTTAGTATGTTCTTTGCAATTGGTGTTTGTTCTGGGAAAGATATTGCAGACTGAGCAATAATGCATTTCTTGCATTTCTCATGGGTTCTAATGGGGGCCTTTCTTAAAATTACTGGTCCCAGTAACAAAGGCACTTGTCGACTCAGAAATCGAGGGAAAACCAACAACACACCCGGCAGAACATTATGTTATTTACACGGGTGCACATAAGTGGTCCGCATGTGCGCATTTGCTGTCAAAATAAAAGACGCGCACCAGATAAGAAGTTGCAACGCGCGTTTGCGTCCATATAAAAGGCAGTGTTTTTGTCCGCTAGAGTGGGATTTTCACAGCATATTCTGCACCACATCTCTGTGCGTTCATCACCTGCAACCACTTTTCCTAGAATACGCGCTTCTTTTGTGGTTCGGACTCCATCTGACATTTCTTTGGAGGTGGAGGAACACCAAAGTAATTGCTTAAAGGAGCTTCTTCGACATCTTTAAGAGTTCTAAACAAA
Organism: Pelmatolapia mariae; assembly: GCF_036321145.2. NCBI lineage: Eukaryota > Metazoa > Chordata > Actinopteri > Cichliformes > Cichlidae > Pelmatolapia > Pelmatolapia mariae. The sequence goes on from NC_086245.2 coordinate 4,266,469, forward strand.
TGTCTGTCCTCCTCCAGAAAATCTTATGGACGCAAACGCGCGTTGCAACTTCTTATCTTGTGCGCGTATTTTATTTTGACAGCGAATGCGCACCTGCGGACCACTTATGTGCACCCCTGGTTATTTAGCTTGTCATAAAGTTGCACTTTTTCTTCCCTCATAGTCTGATTTGTCATATCTTTTCTGTTTTGTGGTAAGCTTTTCTTTGGCTGTCACTTCTTCACCCTGACCGGTCTTATTTGGCTCAGCAGAACTAAAATATATATCCTGCTGCCTTTACACACGCACTCACATAACGCTCAGCGATTCTCTGCGCGATCAACCTCTCACATGTTTAAGCTTCCTGCGGGAGATTTCACTTGTCAGGTTTGAATAGTAAGCTAGCGATTGATAAGACGATGTCAGAGGAATTGGTGCGCAATTAATCGTCACTCACCAATTAGTACTGCCGCTCTCTATACACAGTTCGCGCGATCGCAAAGTGAAAGCAAAAAACAAGCGCAATGACATAATTACCCAGCTACATTTCCGAAAAAATGCAAAAGCATTGACATATATTTTTCCTTTCTATGATAGCCCAGTGGGCAGGGCTGAGATAGATTTTGGTAGCCCGACTGGAAAAATCGCTAGGCCCGGGACGTCGGGCTAGCGATTTTTCGAGCCCTGTGTAACGCTACCGATATCCGACCTGTATCCCCATGTGGGGGGGGGGGGGGGTCCCATTTCACTGCAGGGCAACCTGCATGTGGCGAATAAAGCCTTGATTGATTGATTGATTGAAATATCTAATCTGGGAAAAAGTAAAAATGCGACTGGCTGATTTGACCTGATTCTATTCTGACACTGTTATGGAAGCTGATCCTCAAAGCTTCTCCACAGACACATGTTTGTTCATTTATATATTAAAGAGGTTTAATTCTGTACTCAGTGATTCTGGTCTGCAGGGATCTCACAGACTGTGTGGAACGAGCTGCAGATACTTCACCATAGAGCTTTCACACAGTGAGACCTGATCTGTTAAAGACTGATTTATAGTTTAAACCTGCAGAGAGGCTCTGCTTCATTTTACAAACATGGATCATACCGGCTGCAAACATGCAGACAGTTAAAGTGACAGATTGGTATTTAAGGAATATTTGGTTAAATGTTGTGAGCATTTATTTTAGTTCCAATAAAACTGATATTTCTGCCAAACAAAGGATGTTACATACAGCTCATATTTAAACTTAATTTACAAAAGTTTAAAAATATAAATATCAGAAATTTTATGAAAAACATTGTTGATGCTTTTTAATGTGAAATGTTGTCACACATTGACCTAAAAATGGACAAAAGGATTTCATGAATTTAGGTAGAGTAATTCATTATTACTAAAACTATAGACTTCACTAATAATGAATTTAAAAGCACATTTAAAAAAAATGTCATACATACATTTCTTTTTGAGCTGCTCTTGTCCATAAGTCACAAACTTGCTCAGCCAATTGATGCACTCGTTCTCCAGGTATCCCTTGGTGTACTCTTTCAGCACCTGGACGCCGTCCCACTTCCTCTTGGTGGGTTCTGCCTCCGGAATCGGAGCGACCCAGACTCCGTTTGTATCATTGAAGGACAGGAAGTCGTTTCCATCGTAGGCGTACTTGTCCATGCCTCGGACAAACCTGAGCGTGCCGTCAGGCTGCTTTTCACGCTCACAGCCCAGCATCCACTGAAGAACATGGAGGTCTGACAGCAGGAGGGGGAAATAAAAAAAATAAATGTTTAAATAAACATCAGAGGAGAAAAGATGATGAAGAACATGATTAAAATCACTAAAAACTTTTTAATTTAAACCAATTAGCAGGAACAATTTGTTCCTGAGTTGAAGAACTCCAAGCTCAAACATTTCTCTACAGACAGTTTAATTTAGTTCATTTCGTGCTTTGTTATTGATTATTGATCATTCAGATTTTGTGGATTTTACCTGAGTGATTAAATCATTAAAACACAGCAAAGACTTACTGTCTGAGTCATTCTGTCTCATTCGCTCCATCAGGATGCCGATGTTGACCTTGAACCACTGCTGCTTGCTCTTGCGGGTCAGTGTGCCTCTTTCCCAGTAATCAGCAGGTAAACGCTCTCTCATCCAGTCCTGTTTGGGAACTTTCCTCTGATTCTCGCTGTCAAAGTAGTCGATCATCCTGCCGTCCAGCAAACCCATGGCTGTGAACTCGTGGATGCCCGGGAGGCCGACAGGTTTGGAGAGGCCCGTGTAGCAGTAATGGAGGGAGTGAGTCTCTGAAAGTCACACAGGAGGAAATGTTTTTATCCCACACAGCTGAGAAGCTCCATGTGACTCATGTTCAGGATGAGCTCTGATGTTTTACTGGGCAGGTATGTTTGCAGATCAATGGATCAGAAGCTCTGGCCCTTTGCTATTTCAGTCATGAACAATCAGTGAGCAGCAGTAAATAATCATCTGTGTTATTTCTGTCACAGTTTGGAACTGAACGATTTTTCTGTTCTTGCTTCTTTCAAACTGTGAAGGTCAGAAATAAATCAGAGATTTGGACCCAAACCTTCGTCTCCAACATCATAAACACGTCTTTCTTTGAAGCTTCAATCTGTAATGCAGTGATTTCAGTCTCAGCTGGAAACTTAGAAATGTAAACATTCAAATACACTGAAAATAACTGAGGGTTGACTGCAGAGTTCTTCAAATTTTCTCTGAAAGGAAAAAAACATCAAACTATTTTCTTTAATTGTTAAAGAAAAAAAGTTTTGCTAACAAGTGTTTTTTACCCTCCAAAACTTTAACTCAACCTCAGCATTACTTTAAACTCAGAGCCTGGATCCTTTTTATTAAATGTTTAATTGTTTTTAATAATTTCAGATTTACATGTTGAGGTGAGTTTGTGTCGCTGTATTTGTAAATGGAGTTTAGGCTGGGAGGGAGGACAGAGTATTAATTTTGATCACCTTTCTGTGTCTGTCGTCTTCACTGAAACTTGACTTTGTTCATTAAAACAGAGAAATCTAGAATATTCCTGAACCATGAGGGAGGAACAGAGAAACACAGAGAGCTCCTTTAAAAAGCAGTGAGAGCTCTTCAGCAGCACAGATGTAATCTGTGTTTATCATTTAGTGAGGACAGAGCACGGTGCTGTCCTCTGCACAGATCTCTTTAACCCTGCAGAGAGCTGTGATCAGGGTTAAGTTTAAAAACATCCGCTATCAACTTCCTAAACCTTCTCTCTGACACATAAGGGCCACATTAAACCGGTAGTAACACTGAAACTGATGAATAACCTCAACATTATTAAAAAAACATAACTGAAAGTAAGCTTAGCTGAAAATAAATGCATAAAAACTTTATAAAAGTTTATAAAACTCGTCTGAAATGTTCATTTTTAACGTCACTATTTACTTTGGATTTGAACCCGCCTCATGAACGTAAAAACACTAAAACTCACCGCTGTTTACCGTCAGTCCTGTCCCCACAAGGACCAAAGCTGCGATCACAAACATTTTAATCCAAATAAAGTCATCTTATCCGGAATAAACTCAGATTTATTCCTCTCCATTAGACCGAATATTCCTCTCCGTGTCTGCTCCTCGCTGCTTCCTTATTCTGTGATCTGATTGATGCATTCAGGGGCCGCGCGTAAACTACAGACGCATTCAGGTCCACCCGTCTCCGTTTTTTCATTTAACTGACAAAAAATAGACTTTACCTTTACGCAGGTGAGACTCCACATATATATAAAAAAGAAAACTCAGTAAGACCTGCCACAAAAGCTGCTGTGGGTTGCTGCATTGTGTCTCACCCTCACTTTTAAGGATGTCTCATGAACAAATGCTCATACAGTGCAACATGTGTGTGCCTCCCTCGGTCTTGTCTTTCAGGTGCTGTGTATAGTTTAAGATGCAGCAGTTGTCTGTTTCATCCTCATCCTGCTTCTTTTCTTTCTTTCCTTTTTCTTTTTCTATCTGGTCTTTAAGTGATGATGTATGAACCCTGCTTCTAGGTCCAAACTACTCTGCGTTTAATAAGGCCGTGGTGTTTTTAACAGCTTTTAATTAGTGCTGTAAGCGTTAACCTCGTTAAAATGACGTTAACACCATAACCGCATTAACACGGCAAATCTTAGCAAGTTAACGCAGCTCGCCCCTTGCGAGGGCTGCAGAGCGTCAACGCGTCAGTGCGGTTAGCTCGTTAACCCGTTAGCACCGTGCAGCCCCTAGTATATGGCAAGCCATCTAAGCCAAAAATTGGCACTTTCCTGTGCAAATTTTTTTCTTAACCCATTTGGTTAAGAAATGGCATAAAAAACACTGTTTAATAATTCAAAATGCTGTTTAAAAAAACAGCGTTTGCCAGTTTACAGAAGTTTAGAAGTATCAAGACTTGAAATATGACTTCAGTTGAGACTCAAATTGGAGTATTTGTGCACAAAAAACAAAACGCATCTTAGCTTGAAAAGTTAACAAATTGACAACAGCTTAAGTAAAAAAACAAACAAACAAGTATCAACTATAACAATGAAGTAAAACATATAATACTAACCTTTTTTCGCACGCACAAGATCGGGGTAGGATCAAATAATAGGCATCTACTATTAACACCGAAAACATGGCCGTTTTGAGTTGTGCGCATGTGCAGTAACAACAAGTTGGACAGCTTGATAGGTAGGGTGTTTTTTCAGAACACTGCCATTGTTGGAAACTGGAATTGGCTGGGGTGCGCTATGAATTCTGGGATATGATTTTTCAATTTTGTTGTCCGGATGGAAAATTGGGAGAAATTCGGGAGAATGGTGGTTCGGGGAGATTTTCAGGAGGGGCACTGAAATTCAGGATTCTCACGGTGTCAGAAGATAATTATGTTTTGATCAGTTACATGAAATGTATTCTTTATATTTATCAGTTAAGCATATTTATACACGACCTTTTGCCTAGAAACCTGTGTGCTAAACTTCTGCAGATACTAATCGCATCCTGTTGTTCTGAACTTTTAGATGTAGAAGAAAACCAAGCTCAGCGCTTTTACGAGAACATACAGATGTAGAAAAGGGGAAGTCCCGCTACTGAAGTGATGTTATCTATGTAACACACACACACACACACAACACACACACACATACAGACAATCTTGTATAAATAAAGGTCGCAGACAGTCGCGGTTCGCAGTTCGTGCGTTCCATGACTGCCCCTCGCGAGTGAAAAACTTCTGCAGTGTTTGTGTGTTTTCTGACTCAGACGTCTCAGCTGAAGAACAGCAGGGTGATTTAAAGAAATCCTCTGTCATTTAAATTGGTCCTTCGAGCCTAGAGATGGAAACACCAGACACGTTTCTGTGACTCCAATAAGGTCTGATTGCTGCATCCTGACGTCGTGGGAAAGCCAGAACTGAAGTCTGTCGACAGCCCTCTCCAGGTAGAGGTGAAAGCCCTGGGCGTAAATTCGTATCCAGGCCGGGCCTGGTCCACGACGTTGGGGTCCAGCCAGATGACCTGAACAACCAGCAAAAGACGACTGAGGGTGAGAAAACACTTTTTGGTCTTAAACCGCCGGAAGGGTTTAGAAGAATGCGCAAAATAGGTTAGAAGTAGCCGGAATTACTTCAGGAAATGCGCAAAGGTTTGCTGTAGCCATAATTACTTCGAAATACGCGTAAAATAGGTTAGAAGTAGCCGGAATTACTTCGGAAAAACACGTGAAATAGGTTGAGTTCGCCGGAAGGAACTAAATTTAGGCTGGTTTTAGAGGTAGCCGGAATTACCTCGTAATAAATTATAATTAGACTGGTTTCAGAAGTAGCCGGAATTACTTCGTGACAAATTAGCGCGCAAATGTCTATCTGTGTGTATGTATATGTGTTTTGTGTATGTGTTTTGGAGGTAAACTAATTTTACAGCACAATACGCTGCTGAGTTGTCTCCAGTTGTTATTGTTGTTTTATTTGCTGTAAGACGCTGAAGTACTGGTGACGAAGAAGTAGGTTGGGTTCTGTCCCGTAAAACTGACATCGCTCCGTGGAAGTAGTCCCGGAGTAGAAGGGCGTGTCAGCAACCACTTCTGAGTCTCATACCAGAGAAAGCTCTGCAGTTGTGTTGTAACAATGGGGAATCAGCCCACAAAACTCACTGCTGACGAGCAGTGGTTAGAAAAGAAATGTCCAGGCGCCGGACAAATCAGTGCTTGTAGATGGAGAAATCCTAAGAAAACAAAATGTCCCACTTGGGAAGGGAAATGTAGCCCCTCAGCACTAACACAGCTGAAAGAAGCTCTTTTGAAGGAAATAGCAGAAACAAAAAACTTAAAAAAGAAAGGAAAACGCTCACAAGAATCACAATATTTCCAGGCCTGGAAAGAAGAAGCAGCTAGGCGAGAGGAGAATAAAAAGAAAAAACAAGAGAAAAAAGATAAGAAGTCAGAAAAACAGAACTTAACCGCAAGTTTAATAAAACCAGAAGACGAGACACCGTGCGGTGCTCGCAATATGAGTATAAATCCACCACCATATGCACCACCACCACCCACTGCTGCAGCCACAGTTGCAGCGTCACCCACTTCTGCAGCCACAGCTGCAGCACCACTCACTGTACACTCACCCATATCAGGCAGAACTAGGTCACACACACATCATCATCCTTATGTAAAAGCACAGACAATGCTAAACAAACTCTCACTCAAAAATAGCCCACAAGAAGAGATAGGTCGTGATCCCACTGGGACCGACCTCTGGGGAGACGCAGTCGACCCACCAGCCACTGGTATTTATCCAATGGTAGCAGTAGCTAATCCCAGATTTGGCCTAATAATAGGGCCAGAAGGAGAAGAAGAGCAAGATGACCGCCCAAACATACATATTTTTCGTCCATGGTCACAAAAAGACAGACAAAATGTCCTGAAAAACGTTCCTCCACTGAATGAAGGTTTTATACCATGGAGGGATGCTGTAGAACTGATCAGAAGGCAATGGTATTTAAACGGTCATGAAATGCTTCAAGTAATGCAAGATTTATTAGGATTAAAGATAGGAACAGTTAGAGGAGATTTTACCGGCTCAAACGCCGTGGGTGTAGCATACGCACCAGGAAGCACCGACCTAATCAATGCCCTAACAAATTTATATGAGAGAATTAGAGTACAGTTGGCCCCGAGGGCTGACTATGGAAAAATAGGAGAGGTGAAACAAAAAGAAGCTGAAACAGCTTCTGATTTTCTGGACCGCCTCCGTCCAGTTTTTAGACAACATTCAGGATTAAATTATGAGGAGGGTCCAGAGACCCCATATCAACAACAACTTAAGAATGCCTTTTTAAATGGCCTCCTAGCACCAGTGAGATCACATGTAGAGAAACACTGGGTGACTATGAACACAGGATCACTGCCCGACGCACTGCAATATGCAGAGCATGCTGTCCGTGTTATAAAAAAGAAAAATGAGAATGTAGGCACTTTCACAGTAGATCCAAAGACAGGATTTATTGCATTTTCAGGAAGACAGATGCAAGGACGTATGAGAGGAAACAGAGGAAGGGGCAGAGGAGGTTATAGAGGCAGAGGAAATAACCGATCAGAACGTTTCGACAGGGAAAGAGACAACACCTGTTGGCAGTGTGGAAAGGAAGGACACATTGCTAGAAAATGTAGATCAGGAAAAGACAGAGAAGGTAGAAATGAAGATTGACTAGACAGAGAAAAAGGGAGTGAGGAAAAACAGGATGACACAGAAGTGTTTAATGTGTATGAGCTAGTCACACTGTTAGAAGACAAACCCATACTTAAAATTCATGTAAATGGCCAACCCATGACTATGTTATGTGACACAGGTGCATGCAAGACCGTGCTAAATCAGAAACCTAAAAACCTAAAATTTTCAAAAGACTCCCTGACAGTTAAGTCTGCATCAGGTCACACCAGTGTAAAATCTCTAACAGAAGGCCTACTGCTAGTGCACAAAGAAAGTGGCAGGAGCTGTAAAAATCAATGTATATATGATCCATCCTGTCCAGTCAACCTCCTAGGGAGAGACAGCATGGGGAAACTAAAAATTGGTGTAGTGCCAGGAGCACAAGGCATGCACGCAGAATTGATGTTAAACTATGAAGAGGCAGAAGAGGATGGACAGATTAATTATAGCAGTGAGGGAGAAGGAGTGCCCCACTACTATTGGACTCTAGACCTTCCACCATTAGAGCCTCTACAGAGATTGGCTGAAAAGTATTTGCCACCAGACTCCCGACCACTTGCTTTTGATGAGTATCACAATACTCTAAGATTTAAACAAAGCCCAGGCCCAGATCCTTCGTATGACACACAAATTCACAGATTAGGCCCACAGAAGCTTACATTGCAGCACCTTTATGTAACTAAAAGTGGCAATGCTGTGTGCTCAGTGATACAGACAGGAAGAGTGCAGGAAATGAATAGAATGCCAAAACCACATGTGTCTGTAGCACGAAATGAAACCACAGAATGGAGGGAGTTAGGTCATGTCCTGACTCAAGTTGAAGGAGACAGATATGAAAAAACTGAAGAAACACATGAAGGGTGGCTTCAGGGCCGTAGAACAGGATGTATGAGGTACGCTTTAGGGTGGGTGCTCACGACACAGCCAGCAACTCATCTATCTGACTGTGCAGATACTCACATGTCTGACACCAATAATGAATGACACTTACTCTCACTAGAGCTCTTCCCAGAATTAAAGCAGTTGCCTGAAAAGCTGTGGTCAACAGGTCCAACTGATGTTGGACTAATCAAAGGTGCTGACCTTGTTGTGGTAAAAACAACTTCTACGTACAGACCACTTAAACCACAGTATCCCCTGACAACAGAAGCAAAAGCAGGTATCAAACCGGTAATTGCAGGCATGGAGAGAGCCGGCATTCTAGTGAAAACAGACAAAGTAACTTGCAACACACCTATTTTCCCAGTAAAGAAAGCAAGCACGGGAAAATACCGTTTAGTGCATGATCTCAGAGCAATAAACGAAGTGACGGAGCAAATCCCACCCGTAGTGGCAAACCCACACACAATCTTGAACCAAGTGACACCTAAAGAACAGTGGTTTTCAGTCATCGACCTGTCAAATGCGTTCTTTTCTGTGCCATTACATCCAGAGTCACAAAACCTTTTTGGATTCACATTTAATGGCCAGAAATACACGTACACGAGACTCCCACAGGGTTTTCAAAACAGCCCAACTTTGTATGCAGAGGCGTTAAAGAAATCTATGTCACTCTGTACATTGCCCGCACCAGGGCAGTTTCTCTTGTATGTGGACGACATTCTGATTACAGGCAACACACAGAATGACTGTAAAGCTAACACAATGGCAGTACTACATCATTTAGCTGAGCATGGACACAAGGTGTCACAACACAAACTCCAATTGTGGAGTCCCAAAGTTACATACTTAGGGCACACACTCACAGGAGAGGGGAAGAAACTGTTAGACAGCAGGAAACTAGCAGTACAGAACGCTCCAAAACCTCTCACAAAACAGCAAATGATGAGTTTTCTAGGGCTTTGCAATTTCAGTAGAAGCTGGATACCGGAGTACGCTTCACTGGTAGAACCCCTGCAAAGCATGATCTATGGCAGGAATTTAGGACTGAAAGACAAAATACAATGGACTCCAGCAGCAGAGGAAGCATTCAGTAACTTGAAACTGGTATTACAGACAAATACAGTTTTGGCTTTGCCGGACTATGATAAGCCTTTCTACTTGCATGTAGATGGAGGTGCCGGTTACATGAAAGCCGTGCTAACACAGGCATTTGGAGAAAAACAACGTCCGCTTGCATTTTACTCCTGTAAATTGGACTCTGTTGCTTCAGGCCTGCCTACGTGTGTGCAAGCCTGTGCAGCTGCAGCAGAAGCAGTAAAAAAGTCAGCTGACATTGTTTTAGGGCATACTTTGATTATCAAAGTACCCCATGCAGTGACTTCAATACTACTCCAAGCCAATTTGTCCTACCTCACACATGCAAGGCAACTGTCGTATGTTGGAATCTTGTTGTCACAATCACACATCAGCATCGAGAAGTGTGGTCAATTGAACCCTGGCACACTTTTGGCCTCACCCGACGAAGGTTATCCACACTGCTGTATGACAAAGTTAGATGAGGAGACAAAGCCACGAGCTGACATCTACAGCACACCACAAGCTGGTTTCACTGACATTTTTGTAGACGGCTCAGCGTCTAAAAATAGCCTAGGACGAAACTGTGTAGGTTACGCAGTAACTACAGCAGATAGAGTCGTAGAAGCGAAACCGCTAACATCCTCTCATTCTGCACAGAGTGCAGAACTAACAGCAGTGATACGTGCATGTGAATTGCACGCAGGCCAAGACATAAATATCCACACTGACAGCCAGTATGTTTTCTCAGCAGTGCACCATTTTGCTAAAATTTGGCAGAACAGAGGAATGATTACCTCTACTGGTAACCCAGTGAAACATGGAAATCTTCTGAAAGCACTGTTGGAAGTGATAACATTGCCAAAAAGGTTAGCATTATGCAAATGTGCTGCGCATCAGAGAGATACATCAGAAATAACTCAAGGCAATAACTTTGCAGATCTAGCAGCAAAGTTAGCCGCACAACAAACTGTAGACACGTTAATGTCTGCATCCTCTATGCAAATACCACTTGATGTACTTAGAGATGAACAAAAAGCCGCACCAACTACAGAACAAAAGAAATGGTTAAAGTGTGGAGCTCAACTGGAAAATGATTTGATGACTTGTGAAGGTAAACCAATACTCCCAAAGTCCCTACACCGAACAGCAGCATTGGTGACCCATGGGGTGACACATGTTTCGACGGGGAGAATGGTCCAAGTCCTAAACACACATTTCTATACTCTGAATTTTGAAACTTCAGCAAAGGAATTTGTGAGGACATGCATGATCTGTCAGAAACACAATTCACAAGGCAATTTGAGGACAAAAAGAGGACATTTTCCCGCTCCACCTCATCCATTTCACACCATCCACATGGACTTTATTGAACTAAATGAAAGTCAAGGCTCAAAATACGCTCTAGTGATTATAGACGTATTCTCAAAATGGCCAGAGATTTATCCAGTGAAGAAAGCAGATGCAATCTCAGTTGCAAAATGTCTATGCAATCATTTCATTCCCACCTATGGAATTCCCGCTTTGATAAGATCAGATAATGGAACACATTTTGTCAATGATGTGATTAGTAAAGTCTCTGAAGCACTAGGATTCAGCATAAAAAACCATTGTGCTTATCACCCACAAAGTGCAGGGTTAGTAGAGAGAACTAACGGCACGATAAAACAGAGACTCAGAAAATGCATGGCAGAAACAGGAAGACCATGGCCTGAATGCATAGGCCTAGTAAAAATGTGGATGAGATTAACACAAGGCTCTCAAAAACTTACACCTTTTGAGGTTGTTCATGGGAGACCTTTTCCACTACCGGTGACAAGTGAACCTTTAGACAAGTCTGTCAGAGAAACAAATCTGGCAGAATGGATGGCAAAATTACTAGAAAATAAGGATATTGTTTTGAACAGTAAACTGCCGTACGAGTCTTCTCCAGTCTCTTGCAGGTTGAAACCAGGCGACTGGATCCTATTACGGGTGCTCCAGAGGAAAAATTGGAGTATGCCCCGATGGGAGGGTCCACACCAAGTGTTATTGACAACACCCACAGCCTGTAAAATTGCAGAGAGACCCTCCTGGATACATCAGAGCCACTGCAAAAAGGTTGAGGTCCCGGGGAGCCCCATCACTAAGGAGGAAGCACATTAGGAAGGTCTCACCTACGTTTGGTTGCTTCGGGGGTGAGGGGGGGCAGTGCGATTGGGCCCCCGCAGGGTAAGCCCGCACTCCACTCTCCATCCAATCAACTTTAGGGCAGCCAGGTGCAGGTGTGATGGACCTATGTGCAACAATGTGAAGGGGAAGCCTCCTGGTTACCTTGACTACAAAAGCTCACCCCCGAAGCAACCAAACGTAGGATCCCAGCTGATGCCAACAGCAGCCGAGCCACGAGGCGAAAAGAGAAGATGGACGTACGACAACTTACGCCTAATGGACATGACATAAGATCACATCCATCCTTGGATGTAAAGTGCCTGATACAGAACCGCAGAGAAAGACTGTTACATCTACTCACACATGCCGAGCATTAATGCTGAGTTTTTTATCTTTTTATTTTTTTATTTTTTCATTTATTTGAGTTATTCCTTGTTTAAAAGTTGCAATCTCACAGATGATAAGTTTATCATTCACAGCATATGCAAATGTACTGGAATCATTGAAGATCATAAGGTTTCCTTTCCTATTGGTTTCATGAAGATGAAATGTAACTAATGATGTAGTAACTGAAAATGTGAAAAACAAGTAGTTACTCACTGATAAATTGTACATTTCATTTCTCTGATAAACAGGGCCGGATGTCAGAAGATAATTATGTTTTGATCAGTTACATGAAATGTATTCTTTATATTTATCAGTTAAGCATATTTATACACGACCTTTTGCCTAGAAACCTGTGTGCTAAACTTCTGCAGATACTAATCGCATCCTGTTGTTCTGAACTTTTAGATGTAGAAGAAAACCAAGCTCAGCGCTTTTACGAGAACATACAGATGTAGAAAAGGGGAAGTCCCGCTACTGAAGTGATGTTATCTATGTAACACACACACACACACACAACACACACACACATACAGACAATCTTGTATAAATAAAGGTCGCAGACAGTCGCGGTTCGCAGTTCGTGCGTTCCATGACTGCCCCTCGCGAGTGAAAAACTTCTGCAGTGTTTGTGTGTTTTCTGACTCAGACGTCTCAGCTGAAGAACAGCAGGGTGATTTAAAGAAATCCTCTGTCACACGGAAAAATCCGGAGGGTTGGCATGCATGCGAACAGGTCAAGAGATAGCAGTGAGAGAAAAGGAGGGGGACTGGCAGTGTTTGTTAAACGACAGATGGTGTAGCCCGGGGAACATTGCTGTGAAAGAACAACTCTGCAACAGATACATTGAGCTGTTAGCCTTTAGCATGCGTGGAGGCAGCCTGTGACTTTCTCCACTCCTCTTCAAGGAAGGTAAAAAGAGAAGGTGTGGAGGTTAAATGCAGAGAAAGTATGGACGTAAGGAGAGAGTGCAGGAGAGAATGCAGGAGAGAGTGCAGTGAAATGTGATCAGGATTCCCACTGCAGACGGGAATTCTCAGTGTGTCTCCAGGCTCTGTTTATGTCCCCATAACACTCCCGTTTGTTCTTTTACACAGATATGATCCATGTGATACACGGTGGACAGCCTCCATAGAGCACACACTCACATTTACAGGCTCTGAAACTCTAAAACTCTGAACAGCTCAAAGATGACCTCACAGCTCATCAGTTTCATTACACTGATGATCAGAGGTGGGGAGTAATGGAGTACAAATACATGTATAAATACTGCATACAGCTGCTGCTGTGTGAGCCTCAGGTCGGGGGAGTCATGGAGGAATAGAGCAGGTCAGGCTCACAGTTATCCCGAGAACTCCTCCAGGGATCAGGGGGATTTTTTTTTTTTTTTTTTTTGGTAATTGAAGTCTTTATTTGTTTTTAACATTTAACAAAACAGCTTCCAATCCCATGGTTAATTCACATTTGCATTTTGAGTCCATTATCAATAGTTAATAAATATCAATACACACGCAAAAAAAGGAACAATAAAATCAAATTCTTACATTATTCCCTTATTGAGTACCTAAACAAACATACAACACAGCAAGCATAACATTTAACAAAAGATAATTGCACTGCCAAAATAAAATCCATCAATCGCAGCCAAAAACACGTCCCCATGGTTTGTCAAAACCCTCCATATCATCATTAATCCTAGCCAAGAATTTTTCATACAACACCAATTTCAGCATATTTTCTTCCCACCTATTATATTCTGGAGGAGATGGTTCTTTCCACACACGAGAATAACTTGGGCTGCTGCGATCACCCCCACTTTTATAACCACAAAATCATATTTTGAAACCCCAGGTAACACAGACCGATCCCCTAATAAGCACAGTCTTGGTGGCAAGGGTATTATCAAACCAATCCACAGTCCTATTCTGTCCAATACTTTTTGCCAAAAGTGATAAACTTTCCCACATTCCCAAATAGCATGCATGAATGTTACTGAATCTGAGCTACATCTCCAGCATATAATATTGGGACTGATTCCCATTCTATAAAGTTTAGAAGGAGTGAAGTACCATCTGTGTATTCATTTGTACTGAGTAAATTTACTCCTGGCCTCTCTTATATATTTATGGGAGAATGACAAAATTCTGCACCAGTCTTCTATAGAAATTACACAACTCAAATCTCTCTGCCATATAAACCTCAAGTTTTCACATATCTGTTTTTTTTTTTTTAGATCGTTAAACAGCTTGTAGAAAACAGCTGCTCTATGTGCTGAACTGGACAATTCTAAAAACATCACCACCATATTTGTGCTTTGAGTAAATTTTCCTTTGGTAATACAATCCCTCATTTGTAAATATTTCCAAAAATTATTTTCTCTTATCAAACCATATTTTTGGGTTGGCCGGCAAAATCCAATCACCACCTCCTCGCGGTGTCGGCTGGAAACAAGATCCTCTGGAACTTGGCTAACGGTGATGGTCTTTGACGACAGGCGGTGCGACACGTCGGTTAAAGTATAAAGTTTCTTATAAACATGCCAGCCAGAAACTTCTACCAAAAGAAGCCAGCTCATCTACGATTCGGAACAATCAACATTGGAACTCTGACTGGACGCAGCCGAGAGCTGGCCCAGGTACTCAAGAAGCGGAACATCGATGTAGCCTGTGTTCAAGAATGCAAATGGACCAGAAGCAAAGCGGCGGAGATTGGAGAGGGATATAAGCTCTTCTACTGCGGAGAGAGAGCCACTAGGAATGGAGTGGCCATCGCACTCAGCAAACACCTGCTCCAATCCCCGTATAAGATTGAGTGAACATCTGATCGATTAATGTCTATCAGAATCGAACTAGGAACAGCTGACGTTAATGTTGTGACCTGCTATGCACCACAGACTGGATGCAGCGATGAAACGAAAAATGAATTTTGGGACAAGTTGGACAGGATCATACGGACCATTGCCCCGGATGAACACATTCTAATCGGAGGCGATCTGAACGGCCACGTGGGATCGAACAGGGGCAGCTACCCACAGTGCCATGGGGGACAAGGCCTTGGCGTGAGGAACGACGACGGAATACGTATCCTCGATTTTGTTATGTAAATAAGGTGGGGCCATGCTGAATCACTTGGAGTGGTTAGTTTCCTGAGCCACAAGGAAACTTGTGTTTCAGTTTGCCTTAGGGAGAAATCAACACACATGGGTGTATTTCCTTTGTTGCTGAGATTTATTGATAAAACAGTACAAAAAAACAAAAATAAAAAAACAACCATTTGTACACATATTTACAAATAACAATAAAAAGTGAGTGAGTACATTTCAACATTTTCAGCAATCACTCACAATCCTGGCACTGCCATGGTATCTGTAGTCTGCATTTACCACATGTGTATCTGTAGCAGTGAACACATCGCACAGTGGCATGATTGTTCTTGCATTTGTGTTTGACCTGACACGTGGCTCTTTTTCCAGGGCTAGGTGTGGAGGGTTGTGTCCGAAGCAACTGTTCTTTTCTTGCCTTCTTCCCAGCCATATGAGAGTTAGCCAACTCTCTTGCAAACTGCACCAGGAAGTCCACCCGTCTTTCCTGCGTCCCGGTGCATGCTTGATACAGCACATGTGCATTCAGTGCTGCCATGTCAATCATGTTATAGAACATGGCAACTGGCCAGCGCCGTGTTCCTCTGCGGACCGTGTACTCCCACACTTTGTGGTGTTGTAAAGGGTGACAGTGTTTGGCTTCCTTTTGGTGGTGTTATCAGTCTGAACCACGCTGTGCATGCTGTGCATCCTGTGCCGAGGATGGTGGTTTTCCGTCTAAGAAGTTTTTGCGCAAGTGAAAGCGATGTGAAGAAATTGTCCGTGGTAACATTTCTGCCCTTGTCTAGGAATGGTTCCATCAGCCTCATCACTACATTTTCAGACAGTCTCTCCCCACTGGGACGATTGGGGTCATTGCAAATGTACTTGGATACTTATCAGTCTTTGCTCGATCACTGCGGGTGGACCTGTCATCAAAGTGTAGGTGTTGCATGATGTCTTGGAAGCGGTTACGCGGCATAGTTCCAATGATCTGTGGGTTTCCCAGGTTTGCTGACCAGCAGTCACGTAGTCATGGAACCCTAGTAACCCCCCGCAAGATCAAGATCTTTGATCAAGATCAAAGACTCGGTGCTGTTTCCTGCAGTATATTGCAAGTAAACCTGACAAGTTTGGGATCAAGTTTTGGGTGGCCTGCGACCTAAAATCCAAGTACATTTGCAATGTCCTCCTATATCTTGGCAAGGACCCCAATCGTCCCAGTGGGGAGAGACTGTCTGAAAATGTAGTGATGAGGCTGATGGAACCATTCCTAGACAAGGGCAGAAATGTTACCACGGACAATTTCTTCACATCGCTTTCACTTGCGCAAAAACTTCTTAGACGGAAAACCACCATCCTCGGCACAGTCAGCAAGATTCGCCGGGAAATTCCTCAATCCGCTAGATACACAAATCGCAATGAATTCACCACTCAGGTAGGCTGCAGGTCTTTTGTGGTTCTATGTTTATGTGTTTCATTGTGTGTAAAAGTGCTATGGAAATAACAATTTATCTTATTTCTTAGGTGTTTTCAACCTCTGCTGCCACGCTGACGGCGTATGCGGCCAAACGGAAGAAGACAGTCTATATTCTTAGCAGCATGCACAGCGTGGTTCAGACTGATAACACCACCAAAAGGAAGCCAAACACTGTCACCCTTTACAACACCACAAAGTGTGGCGTGGATGTGATGGACCAGATGGTGCGGGAGTACACGGTCCTATAACATGATTGACATGGCAGCACTGAATGCACATGTGCTGTATCAAGCATGCACCGGGACGCAGGAAAGACTGGTGGACTTCCTGGTGGAGCTTGCAAGAGAGTTGGCTAACTCTCATATGGCTGGGAAGAAGGCAAGAAAAGAACAGTTGCCTCAGACACAACCCTCCACACCTAGCCCTGGAAAAAGAGCCACGTGTCAGGTCAAACACAAATGCAAGAACAATCATGCCACTGTGCGATGTGTTCACTGCTACAGATACACATGTGGTAAATGCAGACTACAGATACCATGGCAGTGCCAGGATTGTGAGTGATTGAAATGTACTCACTCACTTTTTATTATTATCTGTAAATATGTGTACAAATGGTTGTTTTTGTAGAAATATTTTTTGTTTTTTTTGTACTGTTTTTATCAATAAATCTTTTGGAGATTTATTTTCCTGGATGATTGAGAATGCATCAAGATGAACACAAAATGAAGTTCACAGCTTTTAGCAGTTCCCCCTCCCCACACACAAACAAAGAGGCAGTTTGCAGTTAGAAATCCGCAATCATTCACACACCCCCACTCCCCTCCACAATTCTCAGGTAACGACCCAATTTACATATGAATTGATGCTAACAGACTAGCCAAGTTAGCTTCCACTTGGCTGACAGAGGGTTAGAAAAGCCTGGGACTTCTAGTGTTAAGAAGTGGCCATCGCACCTAGCCACCTACACCAGCGGCGGACATGCAACTCAGATCGACTATTGGATGGTTCAACGGACCTCAAACAGGTCACGGACACCAAAGTAATTCCATATGAATCCGTGGCCCCCCAGCACCGTCTACTCGTCATGGATACGAAGATTGTCAAGCCAAAGCTGCCCAGAGGCCGGACAGGACCAAAATGATTCAAATGGTGGAAGGTGAAGGAGCACAAGGAGAAATTGACAACTATGCTCCTCTCACTTGCAGTAAACACTGACCAACCTGCTGAGAAGATGTGGACTGAAGCGGCGGAGGGCATCCACAACATTGCGGAGGACACCGATGGTTCAACAAAACCAGGCAGAAAATACATTGAGAAACAGGTCTGGTGGTGGAATGAGGAGGTACAAAAAGCAATAAAAGCGAAGAAGCTGGCCTATAAGACTTGGTGGCGATCGCGAGTGCATGAAGATCTCACCTGATACCGCACGCTGAAATCGGCAGCAAAGAGGGCAGTGGCCTCCGCGAAAAGACGACACTACCAAGATCTTTATGACCAGCTCCAAACCCCAGAGGGGTCAATAACATCTACCGACTTGCCAAAGCCCGCCACCACGCGAAGCAGGACTTTGATACGAACCATGTTGTCCAAATCAAGGGAGCCGACAGGCAGGTTCTGCGAGACCCCCGAGACATCCTTCAGCGCTGGTCAGATTACTTCACTGGAATCAGCAATGAAGAATTTACACATCCGCCTATCCCGCCCGCGGACCCAGTCGCAGGGCCTGTCGCACCAATCACCACTGCTGAAGTCCAAAACGCATTGAAGAAAATGAAAAACGGAAAAGCCACAGGACCGGACGACATCCCAGCTGAAATCTGGAAGATGATGGGCGACCGCGGTACAACATACCTTGCGGCACTCTTCAACCATATCACGGTCGAAGACAAAGCCCCCCGAGCTTGGACATCGAGCATCACAGTGCTCATCTGGAAGGGCAAGGGAGACGTCACAGAGTGCACCAACTATCGACCAATTCGTCTACTCTGCCATGCAATGAAGATCTTCGAACGTGTCCTGGAAAATTGGATCCGTCAACTATTCACAATCACCCCGAATCAATGTGGCTTTGTTAAGGGCTGTGGAACTATCGATGCCATACACGTGACCCGTTTGCTGATGGAAAAGCACCGGGAAAAGAACAAGACGGTGCACATGGTCTTCCTGGATCTGGAAAAGGCATTCGATAGGGTCCCCCACAAGCTGATTTGGCGATCATTACGAACTCATGGTGCCCCGGAAGCTTATGTGAAATGGACTCAGCTGCTCTACCGTAATGTCACAAGCGAGGTCTGATGTTCAGCGGGAACATCACCAGCCTTCCCGATTACCGTTGGCGTCCACCAGGGCTCGACCCTCTTGCCCCTGCTGTTCACTCTCTGTATGGACACCGTGACAGCTGATCTGCAATCACCACATCCATGGAGCCTCCTGTATGCAGATGATGTGTGCCTATCAGAAACAGAAAACTGCCTAGCCCTGCAAACCCAAACACAAGCATGGAAAGACCAGCTCTCCGAAAACGGCATGCGCCTGAACATCAAGAAGACTGAGTACCTTGAATGCGGCCCTCCAGGAACTCCCAGGCCCTCATGGAGACCTATCTCCCCTCAACACACTCCCTGCCGGTGACTGATGCCCTCAGGGGTCGGTGCGTTGGTGGTCTTGGTGTCCAGGGCTGGGCGCTCAGGTATGTACCAGCTCACTCCCGGTGGCTACTTGGCGGGGCCTGGCGCCTGTTGCTCGGTCAGGCCTCTTCCGGGGCGCAGGGGGGCCTCGGGCCTCCGGCTTCTGGGCCTGCGGCTCGGTTCACTCTGGCACAGCTGGTTGCCGGCAGAGCCGGCGGGCACGCCAGTGCAGCCTCCTCTGGTTTCTGCTCTGTGGCTACTGGGTGACCCCTCGTCTGGGGATCTCCTCAGCTCTTCCCAGGAGGGTGGCACGGATGCCCCTCCAGTGGTCCTCCTTGGGCTCTCGCACTCTGGGGCCTCTGGATGTCTGGACCCTGGATCTCCTCCATGCCTGCTTCATGGCCTGGGGGACGGGGCTATGGCTCTCTACATCCTCTAGCAGACCGTTACATGGGGAAACCTTTTGAATACAAGCACGCTGATCCACACAGGTGTGCACACGGGTGTTCACTGTTCGTAGACATAAACTACACCTTTCTTGGCTTCAAAGCACATTGTGCGCTGTCGGTCCTGCATGCTGCACAACAACATTCAATATTTAGTATTTACTGCTGTTTACACTTAGCTAGATTAATGCAATGACGTTGTGTTTAGTATGTTGCTTTGTTTTTTTTGCTTGTTTTCTCTTTTTATTCTCTCAACAGGTGATCCAGGAGATTTTTTTCTTTCTCTTTTTAAGTGCCCTTTCTCACTGTCCCTCTTCCCTTCTGTTTTTCCTTTCCTTCATCTTTCTTTCTCCCTTTCCTATCCCCCAGTCATGTCTGTCCCGTCTGTAACAACTGAAAATAAAATAAAATAAATAATAACAACAAAGGTCGATCAAATGGACCAATACGGCAAGGCCGTGATGATCCATTTGGCAAAGTAAATCCATTGGGTATCCTTGTTGGTCTTCAGACAACAATTCTGACGGCTAAAGAACCAAATGGGACAGGCAAAAAAAAAAAAAAAAAAAGAATGTGGCCCCCAGACCAACAGTACCATCACTATCGACGGCGAGCCGCTGACTAAAGTTGCCCATTTCAAGTACCTCGGGTCCCTTGTCACCTCGGACTGCGAAACTCTACCAGACGCCAGACTCCGTGTCAACACAGCGTGGATGAAGTGGCATCAGGTGAGTGGAGTCTTATGTGACAAGAGAATGCCAATCTATCTTAAGGCGAAAGTCTATAAGTCGATTGTGCGCCCAGTGGCACTCTACGGGTCAGAGTGCTGGCCACCGACGACCAAACACGAACAAGCTCTTCACACCATGGAGATGAAGATGCTGAGGTGGCCTCTGGGTCTCACACGACTTGACCGAGCGAGGAACGAAGATGTCAGGAAACAATGGGGAGTGACACTGATCACAGACAAGATGCGAGAGGCGAGGCTCCGATGGTACGGCCATGTTGTCCGTAGCAATAAAAAAAAGACTTTGAAAGTGACTCAATGAATGTGAGCAGCGCCGGTAGAAATTACATGTTATCCATTAATACTGCTAAGATGTTGTCAGCATATAGAAATAACTTGTGCTCCATGCCGCCTGCGTGAACACCTCTGATAGCCATGTTAGCTCGAATAGCTAAAGCCAGTGGTTCCAGAAATATCATGAAGAGCAGATGGGACAAAGAACACCCCTGCCAGGTCCCACGAATGAGATGGAAAAACTCTGACACCAATCTATTTGTCAAAACTACTTAGGGGGACATTTTGTCATTAATCAGGTTCACTGGCAGCAGGTCAGTCACATGACTGAACAATGTGTATGTGTTAGTCCCCGTAGGGAAATTACTCCTCTGCATTTAACCCATTCACCCAGTGAAGCAGTGGGCAGCCACCAATGCAGCGCCCGGGGAGCAGTGTGTAGGGACAGTACCTTGCTCAAGGGTACCTCAGGGTAGCCATTCAGTGGTGTTGAACCACCGACCCTCCGATCACAGGGTGACCACTCTACCTACTGGGCTATCCCTGAACAACTGGGTATAAAAAGAGGCGGCGTTTCTCAGGGGTAAAGATGGACAGATGTAAATAGAGCGGCCGCAGAACCAAGGATTTGTGTGGACTTTCGAGGGCTAAACCAAGTTACCCGAAAAGACTCTTATCCCCTGCCTCGTGTAGATGAGTCTTTGGACTTTCTGGCAAGAGGAAAGTTTGTCTCAACATTGGACTTAGCGCGAGGCTATTGGCAGGTTGCTGTAGCAGAGGACTCCAAGCCTAAGACTGCCTTCATCTCTCACTGCGGTCTCTTCCAGTTTAGGGTGCTGCCCTTTGGGCTCTGCAATGCACCTGCACCTTTTCAGAGACTCATGAACTCTGTGCTTGCTGGCCTCATTTACAAAACATACGCAGTCTACCTGGATGACATTGTTATCGCCTCACCTACCTTTGAACAGCACTTAGTGGATCTGGAGGAGGTGCTGGGCAGACTCCAGGCGGCTCACCCTTGAAGCTCAAAATGTGCCAATTCTGCCTCGATGAATTCACCTTCCTCGGGTACCGCATCACATCATCAGGTGTTAAACCCAATCCAGACAAAGTAAAGGCGGTTAAAGAGTTTGATACCCCAACCTCGGTGAAACACGTCCGTCAGTTCCTTGGCCTGACTGGCTATTATCGGCGCTTCATTCAAAAAAATGCCTGCCATGCCGAACCTCTTCACGCCATCACCAGAAAGGACAATGCTTTCCACTGGGATGACAGCTGTCAAAGAGCCATGGACACTTTGAAAGACCATATCACATCAGCCCCGGTCCTGTCATTTCCGGACTTCAACCGCCCCTTTTCCATTCACGCCGATGCATGTGACATTGGTCTTGGTGCAGGGTTCATGCAAAAGGGTGACAAAGGTCGTGAGTATGTTGTGGGTTTTGCTAGTCACTCCCTTCAAAAGCTGAACTCCCCTACTGCACTTCAGAGAAGGAGTGCCTTGCTGTGATATGGGCCCTGGAACACTTCCGCCCATATGTTGAAGGTGTTCATGTTACTATCTTCACTGACCACAACAGTCTCAGGTGGCTCATGTCTCGTCAAAACCCAACGGGCCGACTCGCCCGCTGTGACAGGCCGACAGATCTTTTACCAGATCATGCTGTCATGAACAGCCTGGACATTCATACTCTGCCTCCTGTCATTCTGGCTGACCGTTCACAATTGAGACAGCTGCAGTTAGATAATCACGTCACAGGTCCACTCCTCAGAGACATTGAAGCAGACTCTCTGAACAGCTCAGACAGTGCCACCTTGTTGCAGTATGTTGTGTATGACTGTCTTTTGTATTACAGAGACCCCAAGTCCACATGTGCTTTGCACCCTTTGAACAACTGAAGTTGTTTGCCCCTACCTCCATGATAGGCACCTTGCCTCTCATGGAGGCAAGGTGGCCCAAAATGGCTGCTGATGTGAAGCGCTATGTGACTTCATGCTCAGTGTGCCAACTCACCAAGCCCAGTCAGAAAAAAGCAGCAGGTCTTATGGTTCCCATTGTCCCCCAGAAACCCTGGGAGTATGTTGGTGTGGATTTTGTTGGACCACTGCCCCGCACCCCCGCTGGTAATGCTTATTTGATCGTGTTTGTTGACTATTTGACTAAATGGGTCGAAGCCAGTGCTGTCAAAGAAGCTACATGTCAGGTAGCAGCTGGTAAATTTGTCACTGACATTTTTGCTAGACATGGTACACCCACTTACCTGATTTCTGACAGAGGGTCCCCTTTTGTGAGTGAGCTTTTTGAACATGTTGTTTCTGCCTTAGGCTCGGTGCACAGACTCACTACGGCTTATCACCCTCAGACGAATGCTACTGAACGCATCAACGGGGCTCTGAAAACTGCAATCTGCGCTTATGTAGGTGATAAACACACATCATGGGACAAGTTTCTCCCTCAGATTTGCTTTGCTCTGTGTACCACCCCCCATGACAGTACAGGTATGACTCCTGCCATGATGCTTTATGGTCGTGAGTTAGACACCCCGCTTGACCTTATCACTCAGCCTTCTACAGCAGGTGTTGATGAACCGGGTGTACCTTACCCTGAGACCCTGAGACCCTGAGAGCCTCCCTGCAGGAAGCTCACGACCACGCCAAAGCAGCTCTGGACTATAGCCATGACAGACAAAAACATTACTATGACTTGAGACATCGACATGCCACGTTTCGTGTTGGTGACCTTGTGAGAGTTAAGACGCACCCCAGGTCAGACGCTCAGTCTAACTTTACTGCTAAACTTGCACCACTGTTTGAGGGACCATTGTGTGTATCTCAGAGACTCAGTGATGTTAATTACAGGCTCACTTGGGTGGACTCCGGTGTGGATGCAGGCGTTTATCATGTTGTGAACATGGAACCGTTCCATACCTGGGACTCTCTCACTTCCAAAGAACATTCTGTTTCATCTCCTGCTGGGAGAGAGACCGCAGAGGATCTGAACTCTGACTCTCAGGCCCGCCCTGGCCCCCCTGCAGACACTGACATTGACTCTGAGCCATTCCCCTTTGATTTACCGGACATTGACTCTTCTTCTGGCGTGGGCGCTGTTTCAGACAGTCTTTCACCCAGATCTGTCCAGCACCCAGCTGCTGGTGGACATTACAATCTCAGGCCCAGACGTTGCCCCAGAATTACGTCTGGCTGGAACAACAAAAGATGGACTAATGATTTTCACACGACCAGACTCGATCTGAAGTGAAATGTTTTGGTTAAACCTGTTTGATGCTGTCTTGTTGCATTGCTATTTTGAGTCATGATATGTTGATGTTTCTGTTTGCTCTACTTAATCCAGTTTTATGGCTCTTTAGTGCGTTAAGGTTCATTCTTGGCATTTAATTTAAAAAAAAAAAGAGAGAGAGAAAAAAAATTAAAAAACAAAGAAAACTGATTTTTCACTGTACATATTCATCTTATTTTCGCCAAATTCATTTTTAAATGGTCTTTCGCCCTGTGTGTGTGCCAATCTTAGCTGTAACCTCTATGTATAGGGTACTGTTCTGTGTGGTGTGTGCTTCTTCAGCTGTGTATGGCTAAGAACAGCCTTTTTCTCACCAGGGGGGACTATGTAACAGTTGCTGTTGTAATGCAGTGTATCACCTGCAGTGTATCACCACATGGCGGCGCCACCTGTCTCATGACTGGTGTGTCACCCCCTTTTTGTTCTTCTTCGCACTCTCCATGTAATGGATGCGCCCGTGTGTACGCGGACTAGTGTGCTCTTTAGTAATGTGTGGTAGAGGTGGCACTTTTATTTTTGATATTTTAAATAAATGGCTACTTGTGGAAAGTCAGAAGCTGTTGCTCGTTCGCAATCCACCTGCACACCTCCGCGGCTGGCTTCATCTCCACCGCACGTTACACCCGCTAGAAAGTATCTAACCAGATTCTTACTCTGGATGGCATTACCTTGGCCTCCAGTAACACTGTGAGGAACCTTGGAGTCATTTTTGACCAGGATATGTCCTTCAACGCACATATTAAACAAATATGTAAGACTGCTTTCTTCCATTTTTGCAACATCTCTAAAATTAGAAATATCCTGTCTCAGAGTGACGCTGAAAAACTAGTTCATGCATTTATTACTTCCAGGCTGGACTACTGTAATTCATTATTATCAGGAAGTCCTAAAAACTCCCTGAAAAGCCTTCAGCTGATCCCTCTGCTGTATTTCACCCTGGAATCATGGACACCTTGAGTTTGTGTCGACATCTTAAGCTAAGAAGATATTTGACCGTCCGTCACTGTCTGCCTGTTTCTTTGAGTCAGGCAGCTTTGAACTGAAAATATCCAGGAAGTCAAACCAGAAGAGAGCCACAGTTTTCCTGTCACGTCATGATGTGTGAAACGCTGAGTTATTTATGAGCACTAACAGCATCCAACAAGATCTGAAGTTCAGTTCACTTCAAATGCAAAACTTTCACTGATGCAGTTTTAATTGATGACAAATGTGAACGAGTCAGAAACAGCAGAACAAACCACAAACACAACAAAGACTTCAAAAAGTCATTAAAACACCTCCAGAACATTCTGAACATTTCCTGTCTGAATATCTCAGAGACACTGAGGCTGAACTCAGCAGCAGCAACATGCACAGAAATGCCTTTGTTAGATGCTGCTTTCATGAGTTTCTACATGTTGTAAGTCCACAGAATGAGAAGAGAGAAGAAGAGTTTGTGACACAGGAAATATGACGTCAGTGTGAACTGCTGAGGAGTTTTTATTTTGACCTGCAGAGAAGCTAACGGGGCGTCACGGTGCTGCAGAGGTTCGCTCTGTCACTGTCACCGTCTCCAGTTGGAAACAGACAAACAAACAGAATTCAACAAGACCTGAAGTTCAGATTTATCACTTTAATTACTGAGATTTCATTGATGCAGTTGTGATTAATTACAAATGTGAATGAGTCAGAAACAGCAGAATAAAGCACAAACACAGACAGCTTAAATACTTTTCTACATTTCATTTGGAAAACTTTTCCATTCCATGCATTAATACATAGATACTTGTACAGCAATACAAGCAAAGCCACAAATGTGCTGTATTTGAAATGTTTGTCTGTCTGTTGATTTAGAAGGACCAAAACTTCTAAATCATGGTGTGTCTTAATAGGTGGGTGGAATTTGAAAGATGTAATGTAATGTGTATGCGTTAGTCCCTGTAGGGAAATTACTCCTCAGCATTTAACCCATTCACCCAGTGAAGCAGTGGGCAGCCACCAATGCAGCGCCCGGGGAGCAGTGTGTAGGGACGGTACCTTGCTCAGGGGTACCTCAGGGTAGCCGTTCAGTGGAGTCAAACCCCCGACCTTCCGATCATGGGGCAACCATTCTACCTAATGAGCTCAGATAGCAGCCCAGTAAATAAATGAGGGCTCATCCTGAACATGACTCAGATAGTTCTTCTCAATTGTGTCAATTATATAAATATCCTTCTGTGTTATGTGTGCCTATGTGAGTTTCAGGTACCTATTCCCTCAGTAAAGCCAATACGGGATACTACATACCCAATACATCCCTTGGCTCCTACAACATCAAAAGGTCAATCATATACTCTGACAGTGATGATGACACGAGACGTCGCAAAAAGCAGCTGGGAAAGTGTGCACCTGCTGATCAACAGGAAGAAAACACACAGGCTCACCAGAATGAGCAGCAGTGGTTCAGCATCCTGATGAACTGGGTGAGACCGAACAACTCAGGTAAGATCCAAGAGGTCTGAAGGACCAAAAGTCAACAAGAAGAGCATGAAATAATAAGTATATATACAGAAGCATGCATTAGCTTCAATAAAAATTCCTCAAGCCTGCTTATATGCTAAAATCAAAACATATTAACATTATTTGCTTCTGATTTTACTCACTTCTTGCTCCTCTGATTGTTTACTTATTCATGCAAGTACTCTTTTTTTCTTTCAGCACCTCATGTTGTAGAGTGGAAGCATAAATGTGTGGGTAAAAAGCAGCGTAATGGAAACCTCCGGTTTCTGTACAGCATGAACACAATCAAGTACGATGGAGAGGACTTCCTGTCCTTTGATGAAAAGAAGAAAGTCTGGGTCCCCCTGACTGAGACTGAAAAACAGACGGAGAGGAAGTTGGACCGTGATGAGGGCCTGAAAGAGTTCATCATGGGATACATGAAGAACAAGTGCATGGACCTGCTGAAGGTGTTTGTGGATTGTGAGAACAAGCAGCGTACAAAACCTCATACGTATGACATTAACATTTTGCTATGATGATATTAGATTGATTATTAGACTTCAAGTTTTTTGTTTTTTTACAAATTTATGGTGTTCAGACAGACGGACACAAAAACACATATTGTAACAGGATCGTAACTCGTTAATTTGAATAAACTTCCTTTGATGCATTTTGCTGCTCATGTTGGGGGTGGGGAAGGAGCAGACTCAAAAGCAGGTCTCTTTTTGAGATGAGACAGTAAATTTATTCACAGTGAAGGGAATTACAACAGATCGGCACACAATCTTCAAGCACATGCTCCACGTGGTGAATTCTCCCGGCTCCCAACAGTGTTTGAGGGTGACGTGAAAAACAGCAACTCAACATTAATCCCCAGCTCGTGGTTCAGCTCCCGTGTTCTCCTCTCCACCTCCAACTCCTGGTGCAAAAGACGAAAAAGGTGGAAGAAGGAATCCAACAAGGATTCACTACTGTACCAACGAGCTTAGTTCAGTGATCCAGCGCTGACTGAAGCCTGATCACAGCATTAAATACGTTGGTCTCAAATAGCGAATAATTAACAGCAGCTGGCGAGCACTGATTATTCGCTGGTGTGGAGGAACTCCATACAGAGCTACTTCCGGGTTATTCAATAATCCAACGCAATGGGCAGCACATTGAACACATTTTATAAGTGGTCAGAAACTTGTAAATAACTCATGAAAGAATAAAGTTACGTTGAAACCAAGCACACCATTGTTTTTCTTGTGACATTACCAATAAGTTTGATGTGTCACATGGCCCTCTTCCTATTGAAAAAACAAAAGTTGTATCCAAGATGGCCGACTTCTACATGACCACCATGGTCACCACCCATCTTCAGGAGTTTGCCCCCTCACATATACTAATGTGCCACAAACAGGACTTTAATATCACCAACCATTCCCATGTTATTACGGTGTATCCATATAAATGGCCCACCCTGTATATTATTGCTAATATATATTTTGTAATATATCCATATCATGGCTAAAGCACTTCTGGATGGATGCAAACTGCATTTCATTGCCTTGTACTTGTGACATGTGCAATGACAATAAAGTTGAATTCTATTCTATTCTATTACTCAGTTCGCTTAGGATACATAGGTGGGCAGCACCATAGCTGCGTGGAGAGAGCAAGTCAGGGCTAGTGAGCTTGTTCTCTCTCTCACTATCACGCTGCCGATCTGCGCGCTGGAAGGTTCGCAGCCTGGCTGGCCAGATAATTTGTGGCCCGGTCCCCCGTATCAGTCTTCCCAGAGGAAATGTCACTCTACGGCCACCAAGCAAACCCTGTTGTGCAAATCTCTTGTCCTTGTGTCTGTCTCCACTGGAGGGTCCGAGGGGCCGCTTCAGCCATCTTCTGTCTCCACTGGAGTGTCCAAGGAGTCATCCCAGCCCGTCAGAAGGGGGGTCAGAGGGTCAGAAGGGGACCAACCGAGCCACGGGCGCCGGGCCCCGCCAAGCAGCCACCGGGAGTAAGCCGATACATTCTTGAATGCCCAGCCCCGGACACCAAGAACCACCAACGCACCGACATCTGAGGGCATCATCCACCGGCAGAGAGTGTAGTGCCGGTGGATGCACTGTTAATGTTAGTTATGTTATATTGCTGCCTCTGTTCGGTGGTGTCGAGCCAAACGGACTTTAACATGTGTTTGAACGAGCTGACGGTTCACTCGTTAAGCTGAAAGAAAGATGCTTTAATCACAGGAGTCACACATGTGTCCACTGTACCATCTGGAATGCTTCTTGTTTAGCACTCGTAATAACACAAACACTAAATCCTCCTTCTCTTGTGCTGTCTTGTAGCAGTGTATACACCTGAGACTGTCACCTGTCTGTCTGTCCTGCACTCTCTCTCTGTTTCTTTCTCTCTGATTGTGGAATAAAAGTATGAACATGTATTTATAAG
Source organism: Pelmatolapia mariae (assembly GCF_036321145.2). NCBI lineage: Eukaryota > Metazoa > Chordata > Actinopteri > Cichliformes > Cichlidae > Pelmatolapia > Pelmatolapia mariae. Next base: position 4,295,485 of record NC_086245.2, read on the forward strand.
TTACACTTGTGTTTGAATCCTGCAGCTTATCACACATTTGATTTCCATGTGTGACGACTGCAAGTGTCCAGAGTGAGGACAGACTGAGGGACCCACTGCTGCACATCATCTGTGAGGCTTTGCACCCCTGATGATCCACCAGGACAAACTCAGCAGTGTGTGAGGAAGAGGAGGAGGAAGAGCCAGCAGCAGCTGACAGATGGAGAGAATAGACAGACTGTTCCCTGTTTGTGAAGGACTGCTAGGAAAGTTTAACATCACTAATTGTCTGTCCTGAATCAGTCTTATTAGGTAATGTTCAAATAATGTTATCATTCCAGTGTTTTCAGTGTGGGAGAAAGTACTCAGGGCCTTCAAGTTACACACTATGAAAGGCAGCAACAAGTTTAATATTCAGAAACCTAAAGTATGTATCAGCAGCAGAATGGAGCTAAAAATAAATGTTTGTTTCAGTTCTATGAAGCTTTGAGTATTTTGGATTAGTAGCACTGCTGTGTTTGTTGCATCATATTGCTGTAATTGTTTATATTGCACTGCTGACATTTCCAAGGAGTGCTTTTCTTACAGACAGTGCACTTCTTCCCTCCCGTGCTTGCCCTCAGCCTCTTTCCCACATGTCTAGTGCTCGTAGGGACAGGAAAGTGTCCTTGACTTGGGGACTCAGGCCTGGAATCCAAGCTAACACCTAGGAGGTGTGCCGTGAGTGAGTGGGAACTAGTGCGTTAGCGCAGTTAGCTTGCTTGTTAACGTGTTGACACCGTCCAGCCCCACGCACGGGGCGATCCGCAGTAACTTGTTAACGGAGATTTGCCGCGTTATGGCGTTAACGTCATTTTAACGAGATTAACGCTGACAGCACTAGTGGGAACACAATGAATATGACTGCACATTTACTCCGACATCATCCTAGTGCAAAGACAAGTGGAAGCAGACAAAAACAACAAGCACGCATGCTACAAACTTTACCCGAGTCATTTAGACAGCCGTTAGCACATGATTCTCCTTATGGGGACCTGATATGTTTAATATGCTGCTGAGAATATACCCCAGAAGAAGCGTATAGTATAGCTTTTATTTTGGAAAGAGCCATTTCTCTGTAATAAACTCTCTTTTCCAAAGATGAGGGATTTCTCGATCAGATATTTTTTAATTATTATTATTTTGTTGTTTCAGCAACATTACATTTAAAAACTGTACTTCTGAGTTAAAATATACATTTATAATTTTAATAAATGACAAATTAAAGAGGCATGAACATTTTTTTGTATCGAAAAAATATCGAACTGTGACACCAAAGTATCGAACCGAACCGTGAATTTTGTGTATCGTTGCACCCCTAATATATATATATATATATATATATGTCAGGAGTTTGTGTAATGACAAGACATTCTTCAGGCTGAATAAAGACACTCAGACAGTTTAGAATATAATAACAGCAACGTGCACGGGTGAGGACTCTGACGAGACTCACCCCGAGTGCAGGCGATAGCTCTTTATTTATAGGACACATCGCGTGTGTAAATACATCACATTTCCTGTATATCCCATTCCTTGTTTCCATGTAAGGGTATTTTGTTTGCGTGTGTCTGGTTTGCCTTTCTGTGAACAAAACATCAGCTGCCTCTTCTCAAACTTGGTCGACAGTTGTGGGAAGCAGGAAACGGGAAATGTGGGGGTGCAAGTGTTTCTTCTCATAATATGGAGAAACACGGTGAGTGAAGTGAAAACATATGAACACTTTATGATATACTTGTAGACTAAAGATAAGAAAACAAGAATAAAAGATGTAAAAACATAAAATCTTTTAACAATATATATAACATAACAATATCCGGCCTTATAGAACTCACATAGCAAAGCCACTTTCCCCAGTGTTTTACAATTTTCTCATACTTAAAATTCACTAAAAAAGCAATCTTTTCCATCTTATAAATCTCTAAAGTTACATAAATCCAGCTGTTTAATGTTGGTGGTTCCTGTGTTCAGTGCGTTTTTACACCGCTTCCTGTAGATGTCCTGGAGGGAGAGAAGCTCATGTCCCATGTCTCATCACCTTTGGTGGTTATGTTAGTGTGGTGGAATTAAGGCAGGGCGGGACTACAGATCGTACTTATGAGCTATTTATTTAGATCACATCACACCACAACACACACCAACCCCCGAGTCCCCGTGTTGTAACTCGGTGGGCATGATTACGGATGCCGTGCAGGTGTGTCCGCCGCCGTCCCTGCATAGCACTGCAGACCATGTGCACTGGCCTCTGGTGGAGGTGAGGCCGGTCTGACGGCGATCGTGGCTCAGGAGTTGGTAGTTCGTCTTGTAATCAGAAGGTTGCCGGTTCGGTCCCCGGCTCCAATAGCCTCGGTCGTTGTGTCCGTGGTCAAGACATTTCACCCGTTGCCTACTGGTGGTGGTCAGAGGGCTCGATGGCGCCAGTGTCCGGCAGCCTCGCCTCTGTCAGTGCGCCCCAGGGTGGCTGTGGCTACAATGTAGCTTGTCATCACCAGTGTGTGGATGACTGAATGTAGTGTAAAGCGTTTTGGGGTCCATAGAGTCTAAGTAAAGCGCTATACAAATACAGGCCATTTACCGATCTTAAGCTTGGCGTGCGCCTCGCTTGCCAGCTCCAATTTATGCAGGCTCTCCTGGCACAGGGACCTCCGGCTCCTTGCGCGGCACCTGCGTCGGCACGAGCAGCCCCTCATGCACCTCGTCCGCCGCCTCCGCTTGGAGCGGCTCCTCTACCGCTCCCGGCAGAAGCAGCCTTTCACCCAGCTGTTCCCCCTCCTCCGGCAGGCGCAGACCCCCTCGCGCCTCGTCCACCACCTCCGGCTGCCGAGGTGCCCCACACAGATCCTCCACTGCTTCCCCACCACAAGGTTCCACCAGTGGGGTTGGCGACAGTAGTGTCGACCACACCTGGAGCAGAGTTGCCAGCTCCGCGATTCGCCCCAGGTGGTGCCCAGCCTGGTCCTGTAGCGCTTCCTGCCGGCGGCTTTGAGATGCATTTGTAGATATTATTACGTGTTTTACCATCTTTGTAGTGCTAGCTTAAAGTTACGGTGTAAACATTAGCTTATATTGTAGTAAAGCTGTTACTGTTTAAACGATGTTAGGACAGAAATGTTAGCTTCTGTCATGACTGATGAAGTTACTAGTTAATAAAGTTTCCAGTAAAGTGATTAATCGCAGCCACAGATTGACAGTAAATACCCCGATTAGCTTCAATGCATCTGTAATAAATATGTGCAAGTTTCAGTGCTTCGTTTAAACTGTATAAGATAAGATAACCTTTATTAGTCCCACACGTGGGAAATTTGTTTTGTCACAGCAGGAAGTGGACAGTGCAAGTTATGAAGCAAAAATTAGAATAAAATAAAATAAGAATGAATACAGTATGATACTTATACTGACCCAGGGTCTTTCCTGCTGGCACACCTGAGAGTCAGCTAGAAACTTACAGTGACGTGGACATCATGCAAAGACTGCCAGATTCTGTAATACTGTAAATGATCAGTGACTCAGGTTAACACTAAACTTTAAACAGTCCCTCTGTGTCTCTGTGTGTGCTGAACAGTGTTGGTCAAGTTACTTGAAAAAAGTAATCGGATTACAGTAACGCCCATCTCTGGTGCTGAACATCTAGAATCAGGATTGAGTCAGGCTGCATTGACTGTGGGACTTTTCTGTGTTAAAAGCAGGTTGAAGACGGCTCCGAAACATTTGAAGATTAAAATTTAGCATTATGGCTGCTGGTGGTGTGTAAAGCCTCTACTCAGCTGTATTTGCGTTACCAATTTATGTTTGTTGTTGTTTAACACAGACTTCAGAAGAGCAAAGATGAGCACTGTTGCTTAATGCTCAATAGTTTAAACCAGAACTGGATTGGAAATAAAAAAAAATCCAGATTCTTCTTCCACACAAGTTAGATTTGTCAGTGTGGGACTGCTGAGTCACCTGAAGAACTCATTTCATTCATTCTCCACACGATGTTCATTTACAGAAACGTTTCACAGGAACTGATTTCTCACAAAGGGTGAACGAGTGTGTTTCCATAGATTACCTCTGTATGAATGTACTCAGGTGTTCAAATACTTATGTGTTTTTAAATGCTGTCTCTCACAGTGGGAATGCATCTACAATGTGAATTTCAGACCCCTCCATGATTTCTAAGTGGGAGAACTTGCAAAATCACAGGTGTTCAAATACTTATGTTTCTCACTTTACAGCTGAAGCAGAACTGGACACTGTAACATGACAATGACCCAAAGCATACCAGCAAATCCACCAAGGACTGGCTAAAAACTAAGAAGTGGAGAGTCCTGGAACAGCCAAGCCATTGAGATGCTGTGGGGTGACTTGAAAATGTACATGAACCCCTCAAACATCTCACAGCTGAAAGAATTCTGCATTGAAGAGTGGGGCAAACGTTCTTGTCCCACTGCTGTTTAGTTTGTCAACTTTCTGTCAGACTGGCAAAAGGCTACAAAAGACGTGTCACTGAAGTTATATCAGCCAAAGGGGGCAACACTAGTCATTAGAGGGTAGGGTGTCCTAACTTTTTACTCAGTTAAAATACAAATTTTTTATCTACATCTTTTTTTTTATTTGTAAAAGAAATGTAAATTGTTGTTGTTTAATTGCAATAAAGTCTCTTTATTTTCCAGTAATACATGAAAACATGATTGGACATTGACATGTGAACAGTCTACCGTTGTGTTACTTTGACACAAAGGCATCTGCTGTGATGCTCACACCTCTGATGAAATCTCACAAGTGTCAGTACTGATAAATGATCAGAATTATAATAATTCTGACTGTCTGAGGCAAAATTTCCCCGATTCAAATCAAATCGGGACCTTGTGAATCGGAATCAAATTGATTCTAGAAATCAGTAATGATACCCAGCCCTACTGCTCAAGTACTGCTTAACTAATTCATTTGACTGAACTGATTTATTTTTTACTTTTATTGGAAATGCTATCAGACAAACAAAAATAATATAATATTTTTGTAATGTACTGTAGTATTTTCAAATAGAAAATATATATATAAATATGTAAAAACATTAACAAAATAAGTCACAAAAACTACATGCGACTAAGGAATTTCTATATACTTTTTACATTCTTCCCCCCATTTTTGAGAGAAAAAACCCTACACTGTGTTTCCACTAAAAATCAAAATTGTCTCATTTATATCCCACACAAACATTTTGCAATGAATTTGAGACGAAATTCAAAAGAAGCAGTGCTAGCCAAAAGATTCTCCTTCAAAAACAATGTAGCTCGAAGTTTCTCTGACACGTTTAGCCTTTCCTCTTAGTTATAAACTTCTACAGCTCATAACTGAAGTTCACTGAAGGAGTTCTGACAAAGAGTCACTTCTGGAGAAAAGAAAAATATTAAACCATTTAATTACTGATCTGGTTTCTAGCAGAGAGAGAGAGACTGAATCTAGACATGTGACGACCCACTGCATCCTGCCTTCCTTTTGGCTCACGTGTGTCTTGATTGCAGGCGTTGGAGAGGGCACACAGGTAACACCTGGGCCAGTGTGCCAAGGCTCCATTAAAAAAACCTTCAGGGTATAATTGTGTTTGTCTTATTTCCCTGAGACACCATGTGGACTCTGGTTGTGTCTGCATTTTTGGGCCCCATTTTTCTATCCATGCACTCCCTCACACCACTGATGGTACTGACTACACACACCACAGTTTGTGTTTTTGACAGTAGGTTTCCTTTTTCTGTTTTAATTATTTAAAAGTAAAGTAGTTTGGAAGACATTCCTATGCATCTCTGGTTTTTTGTCATGGCCGTGCAGCCCGCTTCGTGACAGATGCGCAAAGTTACTTTTATGTTTGAGAGAGAAGACAAATATGCTCTGTGCATTTTCAAGTTAAAAAAGAAACAGCCGCCGTGTCTCTTTGTTCCCTCAGGAGACCCAAATGAACAAAACGTATCTACAGTATACTGCGTGCAGTAAAAGACAAAACACAAATATGTAATGCTAATTATGAGATATTAGATAAACATAAATCCCAACAATTCCCTCTTTTTTACAACTTCCAAGCTGTAAATCCATAATCCAGCCACAAGCCTCATTCTCTGTTTCTCCTTCCAACATCTGGTCCTTTACTAAGTCCTTGAGCTGTCTCATATTGCTGGAGGTGCTGGTTCTTCTTCTTTGAATGTTGCAGGGATGGTAGTTGCCATTTTCATTTCTTTTTTGCCAGAGGATGATCTTCACTGGCTTATTTTCATATTTTCTTTGGTTCTGATTCTGAAAACATACAGCAGGTTCTCATTGAGCGATGCATCAAACTGATCATATCATGAAAATGAATGAACTCTTATGTGTAAGGCACCATCACACTCCACTTAAATATTGCTTTTTAAACTTTCATTTATGAACCTATAGAAGAAACCTACTGATTTGATTTTTATTAGTACAATAATTCCAAATGTCATAATCATCACATTCATTAATGTCTAACAACTTATGGATCCAGCTTTACAAGACCAGTATCAGACTGGTGCATCCCTCTCTGTATGTCAACTTTCTAATATCCTAAATTAACTCATTGTGAATCTGTGAAGCACATCTGAGATACTTACGAGAGCTCAGTCAGAGACACCAGAGTCAGAGCTATCGTAATCACTGTCTTGGTCAATGGACACTGTGAAAGGAAAAAAAGCACAGTATTCAGCTGCAACATCAGTTTAAAATCAATCAAACCAGAGTACAAAATTATGTGACTTTACACACAAAAAATACACAAAAATAATTTCACATTGATGCAACACATTAGCTGAGAAAGACTTACTGTTGCTGCCTCTGAGAGGTTTGTCTTCATCAGAGTCTTCATCAGCCTCCTCGTCATAGTCAGTGCCCCCTCCTAGAAACACACAAACACACAAAATGTTAAAGCTCATCCTTTGTTGTATGTGCTGCTACACTTCCTGTAAAGACGACAGTTTGAGCTGAATGAAGCAAAATACCAAACTTTAGCCACACACTGATGTGATGTTAGTAAACATTTGTGTACTGCAATTCACTCAATTGGTCCCAAAACTCATCAAGGCCTTATTAACAAAGAATCAATCAGAGGGATTTACTGCCACTCCACTACAATGATCACACCTGTGTACCTTAAATCCTCATAAGCTGTCCTGTGATCTCACAGTTTGTAACACTCATCAAGCCAGCAAATAGTAAACTGGTTAACCCCTTCACTATGTGTATTTCCCTGTAATCTGGACCAATATAGTCTTTCACAAATACATATTAAGCTTTGTTTCTATAAAATCATCTTATTTTAAAATAATTCTGTTTATATATTCATTTTTATTCACTTCTAAACTTGTGGAGACTTTAACCAGATTTTTATTTTCCATATGAAAATGGTATATGTTACATTAATATAGCAAATATATATAGCATCATACTGAAATATTTTCTTCCACCTCTCTCAAGATTTTCTTTTTCTTTTCCTGCACAGGCAGCAATGTAGCTGCTACGCTCTGATCAGTTTTTCAGAAGCTGACTCAAGAATCTGTCAGAAGTGTCCAATTTGTATAAAACTACAGCAGGCTGAAGTTTGTTTCACTTATTTTACTATAACTGGTGCATAAACTGGCATCCAAAATTAAATGGTAAATGGACTGATTCTTATATAGCTCTTTTCTACCCTCCCAGAGTACTTCACAAAAGAGAGCAGTGTGCGAGGGTTGATAAAGAAAAGTCATCCATGTTGGAAAATAGAATGGGTGTCCCCCAAGGATCTGTTCTTGGCCCACTGCTGTTTAGTTTGTTTATAAATGATTTGCCTGCCAGTTGTCCAGAAGCTAGCTGCCAGCTTTATGCAGATGATGCAGTGATACATGTACCAGCTAAGTCACCTGGCGAAGCAGCAGACACCTTAACGGCACATCTGAATGATGTCCAACAATGGCTGGAGCAAAATCATCTTGTATTGAATTTTTAAAAAAGTTCATCTGATGAGCTTAAAATCAAGTTAAGGAACAAAGAAATAAAGGAGGTTAAAAGATTTCAAAGATGGTCAAGGCTAATCTGAATTGTTTTAAGTTAATTTGGCACTATGTACATACTTCAGCAGCTCAGTTATTTATACATTTTATGGTATTCTGTCATTTTTCATATTGTATGACAGTTTGGACTCAAGTAGCACCATCTACAATTCAGCCTGTGGTGTCCTTATATAACCAAACCTTAAAAATAATGGATAAAAAAAACTGTTCGGTAGCATCATTGTCACATTTTAAAGAAATGTAATCTACTTCATTTTAATCATTTGTGTTTTTTAAAATTAGTTTTTAAATGTATAAATAGAATGGCCCCAGAGTGTCTTAACAGATCCATCCAGAGACAAGATAGTATTCGTATTACTAGGAGCAAGGTGAACCGCAGCTGCAAGATATCATATCCCGGATCTGGCCAGTCAGCATTTTCCATAAAGGATTGCAATCTGTGGAACGCACTTCCAACCGAAATCAAATTTATTACAGACATCAGTTCCTTTACACTGAAGGTCAAAGTTTGGCTAAAGGGAAATCAGAGATGTAGTCATTTTAATTAACGATTTTTTGTTGTTGTTGTTGTTTTGTTTTTTTAATTTACTGTCTATTAATTTTATTTATGATGTATTTTGGTTCTATGAAAATGTATGTTTTATTGTAAAAAGTATGTATTGTGATTGTAAGCCCAACAAGGGACAATGGTTGAGATTAGCAATAGCTATAAACTTATGTGCTTTACATCAGTTTCATGTTTTGTACTTGGACTATGTTAAACTGCACTGTCCCTTTTAAATAAATAAAAAATAAACTCAAAGCACTTAATATGCTACATTCACACAAGCACTTCACTATGACTTGTGTGCTCTCTAAAAAAAGTGCTCACTAACACAACTTGTGGTTAGTATCTCAAGGATATTGGCATGCAGACTAGAGGGAGCCAGGGATTGAACCACTCAGTAGATGACCTGCTCTACCTCCTGAGCTAAAGCCACCGTGACATTAACAAACTGTGAATCTGTGAAGTGCATAAACCAGAAGTACTTACCAGAGTCACTGTCTTGGTCAATGTGCTCTGCGAAGGGTAAAAAAGCACAGTATTCAGCTGCAACATGAGTTTAAAATCAGTCAAACAGAGTACAAAATTATGTGACTTATAATTACACATTGATACAACACGTTAGCTGAGAAAGACTTACTGTTGCTGCCTTTGAGAGGTTTGTCTTCATCAGCCTTCTCGTCTTCATCAGCATCACATCCTACAATTAGACACACAAAATGTTAAAGCTCGTCCTTTGCTGTAGGTGCTGCTACACTTCCTGTAAAGACAACAAACATTTTGAGCCAAATGAAGTGAAACAGCAAACTTTAGCCACACACTGATGTGATGTAGTGATCATTGCTTATTGATCTGTTTCCAAATGGTTATGGTGATAAGTGGTGCTGTCATGTAGTTAAGAGTGGAAGAGTATACACTGGGTTATATCTGTAGTCATTAATATTAACTTGGTAATTCCCCAGTGTTCCTGAACATCTCAAAAAGACTGAAGGAAATGACTCGACTATCCTAAAGACCTTTTTGTTCCCCACAAAAAAAGGTAATCTCTCTCTCTCTCACACACACACATTAAGGACAAACTGCTCCACATGTGAGGAAACATTTTAAGCTGATCTGTTTCGTTTTATTCTTTTATTTATGAACTGCAGGTTAAAATCAGCTTTAACCTCCTAAGACCTGAACTCTTCCACTGCATGCATTTTTAATTTCACTTTGATATTTGGGCTGATTGGGGCCCGATGAATGTAAAAACAAAGAATTACCAGATTTTTTTTACCTTATTTTGTTTTTAAGAAAAATGAGAGCCACATATGAGGATATTCGTTTAAGATTTTGATAGAACAGTAGCAGTATAATGTCCTCGTAAGTGGATATCAGGCCCATGTAGAGCAAAATTGACTATTTTGGTCTAAATAACCCAAAATGTGATGTCCACATATGTGGACGCCAGGTCCTAGGAGGTTAATGTTTTTAGCACTGCTGCTGTATAAATATTATTACCACATCAAATAATAAGAGCTTATGTGTTAAAACTTAAATTAAAAGATAAAGTTTACAAAAAACCAGAGTAGAAAAATAAAGTGCTTACGTGGTGTAGTAGTATAAACAACCCGAGTTAAATCTGTAAACAAACACAAAAGACCAAATGACATATTTATTCAGTCAGTGCTTCATGTTTGATTCTTTTGATCTGTTCATATAAAAAATACATTTGAACACAAATGTTAAAGAGCAGTGACTCCACAGAGAAACACTGAAAGTCAAAAGTACGTCTGAGTTTTTCTTCTGTTTGTTTCATAAAGTTTCAGAGAAACTGAGCAGCGCTGTCACAGAGAGGAACCTCTGTCCTCTGCACACACCTGACAGCAGCCATGTTTCACCTGTCAGGCTCAGGTGTGAACCACTGCAGGGTGGAGCCAAAGCTCACAGCTGGCTGTGTGGAGGCCAGCTGTTGTAAAGGAAGGAGCTGAGCAGCAGACTGAGCTGCACAAACAGAGGAGAGAGCAGGAACCACAGATCTGCTGTGCTGCTGATTTATAATCAGACCTCACTACACTTTATTTCAAACATCACCACCAGGTGGCAGCGTTTCACAGGAAGTGTCAGGAGCAGTTCCTCTAGTATGGAAGCAGTAGATGCAGTGTTTGGGATGTGAGCGGGTGCTGTGGTGGTTTCACTGAGCAGGAAGGTTGTGGGTTCAAACTCAGCTGGAGCCTCTCTGTGGGTTTGTGTTCTCCCACAGCTTAAACATGTGCTCGTTACATGAACTGCTGATCCTACACTGACCACAGGGACCAACATGAGAGCAGAGCTCTGTAGCTGAAGGGACCTGAGTCACAGACTGTCTGTGATCCTGCAGGGACCAAACTGACAGACAGCTACTGTCCTGTTACTGTCAGATTAAAGGTGTTAATGGATCGACTCAGACTGACACGAGTCTCTGAACATCAAACTTTATAATAGGGGTGCAACGATACACAAAATTCACGGTTCGGTTCGGTTCGATACTTTGGTGTCACGGTTCGATATTTTTTCGATACAAAAAAATGTTCATGCTTTTTTAATTTGTCATTTATTAAAATTATAAATATATATTTTAACTCAAAAGTACAGTTTTTAAATTTAATGTTGCTGAAACGACAAAGTAATAAAAAAATAAATATCTGATGGAGAAATCCCTCATCTTTGGAAAAGAGAGTTTATTACAGAGAAATGGCTCTTTCCAAAATAAAAGCTATACTATAGCTTCTTCTGGGGTATATTCTCAGCAGCATATTAAACATATCAGGTCCCCATAAGGAGAATCATGTGCTAACGGCTGTCTAAATGACTCGGGTAAAGTTTGTAGCATGCGTGCTTGTTGTTTTTGTCTGCTTCCACTTGTCTTTGCACTAGGATGATGTCGGAGTAAATGTGCAGTCATATTCGTTGTGTTCCCACTAGTGCTGTCAGCGTTAATCTGAAATGACGTTAACGCCACAACACGGCAAATCTCTGTTAACAAGCTACCGCGGATCGCCCCGTGCGTGGGGCTGGACGGCGTCAACATGTTAACGAGCTAACTGCGCTAGCGCAGTAGTTCCCACCCATGTAATTGAGCATTGCGTGGCACATCCGACATACTGTTTTACTTTTGTCCATAATGCGCTTACCTTCAGGGTCATACTTCACATGAAAACCAAAATAGTTTCAAACGCCAGATCTTTGGCCATATCGAGTATCGTTGCACCCCTACTTTATAAGACAGAAAAATAAAGATGTTACCTTGTTTGTTGTTGGCTCCACGTCTGCGTCCTGTAAACAGACGTAACACAGACTGTCAGTGATCATGGATGAACTCAGTGGTTTGTTCTACATGTGTGAAGCAGCTCAGTGAGCTTCAGACCAACTCTGACATCATCATCAGACCTCAGTCAGCAACATGTTCATTAACATGCAGTGTGAATGAATCACATGCTGAAGTGTAATCCTACAGTTTACTGTAATCCAGACTAAATGTAGTTGAAATGTTTCACAGTTCTACATGCAGATGTGTCTGAGTGGAGACGGTGGAGGAGACGAGCTGCACACTATCAGCAAACATCAATCATTTCTGTTCTGCACAGAAAAACTGCATTTATATCCCAGAGGGGTCAAAGTTATTGGATCAGAAGCTGCAGACAGGAAGAGTCTGACATCATATCACATGACTGACCTGTGACCTTTGACCCCCTCATGAAGTCCTAATAAAATAATAAGTGAAGTGTTTGAAGGCTGAAAGACTGGAGCAGCTGCTGTGATGTTTAAATGCTGAAACTGTATCAGCTGATTTTCTTCATGTGTTTCAAATGTGATGATCAGTAACAGAGCTCCATGTTATCACTGAGACCAGCACAGTTTCACTTTTACAGGATACAAAGTCAAACATTTGAACTCCACTCAACAATAATTACACACAACAGCACACTGGACTTACTAAGACAGCCTTTTTTATACAAGATCAGACCCACAGCTACAGCAAATACCACGACTCCTGCAACTACGCAGATCAGAGCTCCAGGTCCTGGTTCAGGGTCCTCTTCATGGTCACTGATGTCTGAAACACAGACACAAGTTTCAGGTTGAGGTCACTGTCAGTTATTTGCTGCTGTTTGTTACTGAGATGTAGATTTGAAGCCACAGTCATGATGAAGTCAGTGATCTGACAGCAGTGATGTGGAGCAACAACAGGTGAAGCAGAGCAGGAGGTCAGTGAGAGGGGACGGCACTGAAACAGAAACTGTTCATATCTGGAACTATTCAGTGATTCTCTGGAGGAGATCGCTCCTCTGCTTCTTCAGGGCTGCAGAGCTGGGCTACATGTGACATGCTAGCTTTGTTCTAGATGGACTGACATGGATCTGACCTCAGGACTGTGATCAGGACAGTAATGATGCAGATCTGCTGGACACAGAGGAGCTCCAGGCTCTGACTGAAGAAACAAAGTTATGATCAACAACAGAGACAATAAAAAGTTTCTTACCCCAAGTCTTCATCTCATTCACACGGGTCGCCTCATGAACGACTTCACAGCTGAACTCTGACAGGTCAGACTTCAAAATCTCCACATGGTCTCGTCTCTGGAAGGTCTCATCGTTATTTGGAAGAAGTCCTGAGCTCGTCAGGCCGTCGTCTTCAGTCAGAACACGTCTGTTCCTTCTGATCCTCACAATGATGTCTTTGGGGTAGAAGCCTGTGGCGAGGCAGGTCAGGATGAGGTTTGACTCCACTTTGGCCTTCTTTGCAAACAAGTACACGTCAGGTGGAGCTGGAAGCAGGAAATGGAAAACTGTGTCACTACATGTGAAAACTGTAACACTGATTTAATGAATGTGGTTTTTCTGTGACACATTAAAGAATGAATCAGCTGGTACTGAATGCCTTTTATGAGCTGTAAGTATTAAAGCTTCGGTCACACAAGAGGAAAAATAGGTTGGTAACCTCCATGAGACCATGAAAACTGGTTGGGAGTTGGTCGCACTGCTTTTCTTCTTTCTTCTGTCTGTTGGTCACTCTGTGAATAATGACGCGTCACCAAAGAAGAAAATATCTAATTGTCTGAGAAAAACTAGAAATGTGACTGGCTGATTTTACCTCATTTTATTCTGAGAAGCTTCGAGGAGCAGCTTCCATAAACGACAGACTTGTTTGTCCATTTATTTATTAAATAGAATAGAATAGAATTCAACTTTATTGTCATTGCACATGTCACAGGTACAAGGCAACGGAATGCAGTCTGCATCCATCCAGAAGTGCTTTAGCCATGATATAGATAAATTACAGAAATGGGTCTGTTAGTATGAGGGTACAAAATATGGGTCTATTATGGGTGTGTTACAATGTACACGGTATGAAGGTATGTTATGAATACGCTATAACTACAAGTATGTACAGGCTATGAACAGGATATAAATATGAAAACTATACAGAAATATGAAATATGCAAGTTATAAACAATTGTAAACAGCTGTAGAATTATAATTATCATATTGTACAGAATGATTGTCTATACAGCATTTACAGTACAGCAGTTAGATATGTGGCTAGTTTCTACAGAGGCTATATAAAGTGCTGGTGGTTGTGAGTGTTGGTTCAGTGCATGTTATTATTGTGTGTATGAGGGTACAGTTGGCCGTTTGTTTTTGTCCATTGTGTGTGTGTTCAGTTATAGGTGGATGTGTGTGTGCGCGTATGTTGAGTCCATTATTTTAACGTGGGTCAGATGTCAGGAGGCAGAGTTCAGGAGTCTGACAGCTGTGGGGAAGAAGCTGTTCCGGTACCTGGTGGTCTTAGTCCAGAGGCTCCTGTAGCGCCTCCCAGAGGGCAGGAGGGTGAAGAGTCCGTGTGCTGGGTGACTGGGGTCTTTGATGATTTTCCCAGCCCTTTTCAGACACCGCTTCCTGTAGATGTCCTTTATGGCAGGAAGTGGTGCTCCGGCGATGCACTGGGCAGTTTTCACGACCCTCTGCAACGCCTTCTGGTCCGAGGCAGAGCAGCTCCCGTACCAGACTGTTATACAGTTGGTCAGGATGCTCTCGATGGTGCAGCGGTAGAAGTTCACCAGGATGTCTGAGGACAGGTGGTTCTTCCTCAGAGTCCTCAGGAAGAAGAGGCGCTGGTGAGCCTTCTTGACCAGCTTGGAGCAGTTGGTCGTCCAGATGAAATCCTCGGAGATGTGGACTCCCAGGAACTTGAAGCTGTTCACATGATCCACAGCTGTCTCTTTAATGTAGATCAGAATCAGAATCAGAATACTTTATTGATCCCTTGGGGAAATTATTTTTTTGTTACAGTGCTCCATTATAAACCAACATTAACAAAACAGACAACACGCTAACTAAGAATAGTACAATACATATACATATACATATACATATACATATATATAAGTCACACATTAATAAATAGCTGGAAAAGAAACGTGTAGTTGTAGCAGTAACCAGTGTGTTAAGTGGATGAGTTGTACAGGGAGATGGCCACAGGCAGGAAAGATTTCCTGTGTCGTTCAGTGGTGCTTTTCGGTAATCTCAGTCTCTCACTGAACATGCTCCTGTGACTGACCAGCATGTCATGGAGTGGGTGGGAGGTGTTATCCAACATTGTCTTTATTTTGGACAACATCCGCCTCTCCGACACCACCTTGAGGGAGTCCAGCTCCATCCCCACAACATTACTGGCCTTACTGATCAGTTTATTGAGTCTGTTGGCATCTGCGACCCTCAGCCTGCTCCCCCAGCATGCCACAGCATAGAGGATCGCACTGGCCACAACAGACTCATAGAAAATCCTGAGCATTTTCTGGCAGATGTTGAAGGACCTCAGTCGCCTCAAAAAATAGAGACGACTCTGGCCCTTTCTGTAAAGTGCTTTGGTGTTTTTAGCCCAGTCCACTTTATTGTCAATGTGTACTCCAAGGTATTTATAGTCCTCCACAATGTCAACACTGACCCCCTGGATTGAAACAGGGGTCAAGTGTTTCCTGGTCTTCCTGAAGTCCACTATTAATTCCTTGGTCTTTCCCACGTTGAGCTGCAGATGATTCTGCTCACACCACGTGACAAAGGAGTCGACCACAGCCCGGTACTCTGTCTCATCATCCCTGCTGATGCATCCAACCACCGCAGAGTCATCAGAAAACTTCTGAAGATGGCAGGTCTCTGTGCAGTGGCTGAAGTCTGTGGTGTAGAGGGTGAAGAGGAAGGGGGAGAGGACAGTCCCTTGTGGTGCCCCTGTGTTGCTGATTACCTTGTCAGACACACACTGTGGGAGACGTACATATTGTGGTCTTCCTGTCAGGTAATCAACAATCCAGGACACCAGAGAAGCATCCACCTGCATCGCTGCTAACTTATCACCCAGGAGGGTCGGCCTGATGGTGTTGAAAGCACTGGAAAAGTCAAAAAACATGACCCTCACAGTGCTCGCCGGCTGGTCCAGATGGGTGTAGATACGATCGAGCAGGTAGATGATGGCGTCCTCAGTTCCGAGACGAGGCTGATAGGCAAATTGAAGGGGATCCAGATGTGGTCTTACTATGGGTCGCAGCTGGTCCAGGATGAGTCTTTCCAGGGTCTTCATGACGTGGGAGGTCAGTGCCACGGGCCTGTAATCCTGGGGGCCACTGGGACGTGGCGTCTTTGGTACAGGGACGAGGCATGATGTCTTCCACATCACTGGTACCCTCTGCAGACTCAGACTCAGCATAAACAGTTTATGAAAGACTCCACACAGCTGGGGGGCACAGGCCTTGAGGACGCGGGGACTCACTCCGTCTGGTCCAGCAGACTTGCCTGAGTGAAGTCTCCTCATTTGCATCTCAACCTGGTATAGAGATTGAAAATGTGACATCATTGAGGGGTAAAACCGCAAAGGATTGTGGGAACCCAAGGCAAGAGGTACTAGCGCATGCAGGCTTTCAATTGAAATAAGTTACACAGCGATAAAAAGAAACAAAAAATGGCAAGAAGCTGTTGCATTGTTAATTGCAATAGCTGGTCGCATGACAGTCTCGGGAAGCCGACGGGTAAAGAGATCGGTTGTTATCGGATTATGTCGTTAAGGAGAAATTGTTCAAGCCATGTTTCCGAAGTAACAAAGAGGCGACGGATGGCCTGGATTGCAGCCATTCAAAGACCAAATATAACGTCCAGAACACTCCAGCTCACATGTTAGTCTGCTCCAAGCATTCCCACAAAGGTCAGTGTTTTGTAGGAGTTAATACGTCATTTTTCATATTTAATTAGTGATATAGGTTACAAGCAAGTCTGGTGCTAAACAGAAATTGCCGCGCTATGCTCCTTTGTTTATTGTGCATAAATAGTGAATTGTCCTGACACAATATTGCGTTTATTACCACGGTACATTGACAAAAACATATACTTTTATTCACAGGGTAAAACAGTTGTTTTGTATCACTAATTGTCCAGTGCGATTACAGCATACAATATTATTGTCACTGCTACATTTCTGTGATGCGTACCTGAAGTCATTTCCACTACTAATTAATTACTGTTGAGCTCAAAGGTTATATTAATAAACGGTGAATGAGTGTGTATTTATGAGGACGATTTGTGAGACTGGTAAACTTATGATACGTATGATGGTCTTTCGTTCTACACGGTGCATTTCAAGGTCCTGCACCCATCTGTCAGTAAACTGTACCCTCTTCTTGTTGTTGAGGAGGGCTTGATGTCCTTAGTCACCCACGGCTTGTTATTTGGGTAACAATGAACAGTCTGAGCTGGAACAATGGAGTCGGTGCAGAAAGTTATGTAGTCTGTGATACACTCAGTAAGCCCATTGATGGGAAACACTCACAGAGTGTTTCCCAGTTGGTCACCTCGAAACAGCCCTGTAGTTCCTCTAAGGCCTCCTCTGACCACCTCCTAACGCTCCTCATGGTCACAGGTTCCCTCCTCACAATTGGCACATAGCGGGGGGTGAATCAGGTTATGATCTGACCTACCAAGTGGGGGGAGGGAGGAGGAGCTGTATGCATCCTTGACATTAGCATACAGTAGGTCTAGAATTTTCTCTCCCCTGGTGGGACAGTCCACATATTGTCTGAATGTTGGTAGTGTATTGTCCAGTGATACATGGTTGAAGTCACCCGAGATCACAATAAAGGCACTCGGGTGCTGAGTCTGTAACCGGGCTATGGCAGAGTGAATAGTGTCACATGCAGCTGTGGGATTAGCAGAGGGAGGAACATAAACAGCCACCAAGATGACGTGAGAGAATTCCCTGGGTAAATAATATGGCCTGAGTCCAACAGCACACAGTTCAGTGTCCGGGCAACAAATCCTTTCTTTGATTGTTATGTTGGCAGGGTTACACCACCGGTTGTTAACTAAAACAGCAAGTCCACCTCCTTTCCGCTTACCGCTAGCAATGCCGTCCCTGTCCGCCCGAACAGTGTGGAAGCCTTCCACGGAAACATTCTCATCGGGAATGTCCTGGTGCATCCATGATTCGGTGAAACACATCAGGCTACACTCTCGGTATTCCCTCTGACTCCGTACCAGTGCTGAGAGCTCGTCGATTTTATTTGATAACGATCGCACATTTCCCATTACGATAGACGGCAGACACGGTTTATACCTCCTCCTCGCTTCGAGCCTCCGCTGTCTCACCGTCTCCTTCTTTCTTCTCTTCTGTCCTTGACCTCTGCATCCCCGATGTGTTTTCCTCCAAATTTCAGCTGGTACTTCTGCGGGCCTGGCCAGCGAGCCGGCCGGCATCAGGGCGATCAGCTGATCTCTGGAGTAAACAGTCCGTGAGTGTAGGAGATGTGCCGCGGTCCCGTTCCTTGATAAAAGTAATAGTTCCAGGGCCACCAGAAGAACAAAAACTCTCTCAATCCACATGATTGAGTAAAATATAATAAACGGATGAAAATACAAGTCAGAAAAAAAAGAATACGTAAGAAAAAAGAGCTAAACTAAGAGAAAAAGCAGGAGCGACTGTAACAGGCTGCACGCTGGTTGGCGCATGCGCACTAATGCGAACTAAAGATGAGTGGATGTGGGTCAGCATTCCTCCTGTAGTCCACGATGAGCTCCTTGGTCTTCTCGGTGTTGAGCATCAGGTTGTTTGTGTCGCTCCACTCAGCCAGACGATCCACCTCTTCCCTGTAGGCGGCCTCATTGTTGTCACTGATGAGGTCAATCACCATGGTGTCATCTGCAAACTTAATGATGGTGTTGGAACCACCGGCAGGTCTGCAGTCATGGGTGAAGAGGGAGTAGAGGAAAGGCGTCAGTTCGTCTTGTAATCGGAAGGTTGCCGGTTCGAGCCCCGGCTTGGACAGTCTCGGTTGTTGTGTCCTTGGACAAGACACTTCACCCGTTGCCTGCTGGTGGTGGTCAGAGGGCCCGGTGGCGCCAGTGTCCGGCAGCCTCGCCTCTGTCAGTGCGCCCCAGGGTGGCTGTGGCTACAATGTAGCTTACCATCACCAGTGTGTGAATGTGTGGATGACTGGATGTAGTGTAAAGCGCTTTGGGGTCCTTAGGGACTAGTAAAGCGCCATACAAATACAGGCCATTTACCATTTTTTACACCGGTGTTTGTGATTGTAGATGAGTTTGTGATTGTAGATGAGTTTGTGATTGTAGATGAGCAGTGTTTCTCCAGCCAGACATGTTGGGGCCGGTTGGTCAGGAAGTCCAGTAACCATTTGCACATGAGGGAACTGATGCCCAGGTCTGTCAGTTTCCTGATGAGTTGTGAGGGGAGGACTGTACTGAGCGCTGAACTGAAGTCTATAAACAGCATTCTGGCGTAGGTGTTGTTGTTGTCCAGGTGTGAGAGGACAGAGTGCAGCGTGACGGAGACTCCATCCTCTGTGCTCCTGTTCTGGCGGTATGCGAATTGGTTGGGGTCCAGGGTGGGGGGGAGACAGGATTTGAAGTGTGCTAGGACCAGCTGCTCTAAGCACTTTGTAATGATGGGGGAGAGGGCTACTGGGCGGTAGTCATTTAATTCTGTACTCAGTGATTCTGGTCTGCAGAGATCTCAGAGACTCTGTGGAATCAGCTGCAGATACTTCACAATACAGCTTTCACACAGTGAGACCTGATCTGTTAAAGTCTGATTTATAGTTTCAAACCTCTGGCTCTGCTCCATTTTACAAAACATGTTCATGTCCACATGGATTACACAGACTGTATGTCTGTGAAGGTTCTCAGTCATCCAGGAACCAAAATGAATGCTCACAGCATTTAACCAAATGTTTCTGAAATACAAATCTTGCACTTTAACTGTCTGCATGTGTACAGCCTGTGTAGTCTAAGGAGCTTGGAAAGAAAAGCGTCTGGACTTCTTTAAGTTGCTTGAAGACGTTTCACCTCTCATCCGAGAAGCTTCTTCAGTTCTAAGGTCAAATGGCCGAGAGTCCCAGATTTAAACCCAGTGGGAGTGTCCCCCCAGGTTTCACAATGAGCTCACCCGAAACCCTGGCTGATTGGGACCCACACCCGTTTTCACACCTTGGCTCATGTGATTAGAGGATCATCAGGGGGTCCTTTGTCCCTCTTTGGGGGGAAACTTCTCGCTCTACAGTTTAATTTAGTTGATTTCATGCTTTTTTTTTACTGATTATTGATCCTTCAGATTTCACCTGAGACATCAAATCATTAACATGGCAAAGACTTACTGTCTGAGTCATTCTGTCTCATTCGCTCCATCAGGATGCCGATGTTGACCTTGAACCACTGCTGCTTGCTCTTGCGGGACTGTGTGCCTTTATCCCAGTAATCAGCAGGTAAACACTCTCTCATCCACTGCTGTTTGGGAACCTTTGCCTGAGTATCGCTGTCAAAGTAGTCGATCATGCTGCCGTCCAGCAAACCCATGGCTGTGAACTCGTGGATGCCCAGGAGGCCGACAGGTTTGGAGAGTCCCGTGTAGATGTAAGTGAGGGAATGTTTTTCTGAAAGTCACACAGGAGGAAATGTTTTTATCCCACACAGCTGAGAAGCTCCATGTGACTCATGTTCAGGATGAGCTCAGATGTTTTTACTGGGCAGGTATGTTTGCAGATCAATGGATCAGAAGCTCTGGCCCTTTGCTATTTCATGAACAATCAGTGAGCAGCAGTAAATAATCAGCTGTGTTATTTCTGTCACAGTTTGGAACTGAACGTTTTTTCTGTTCTTGCTTCTTTCAAACTGTGAAGGTCAGAAATAAATCTGTGTCACTGTATTTGTAAATGGAGTCCAGGCTGGGAGGGAGGACAGATGATTAATTTTGATCACCTTTCTGTTTCTGTCGTCTTCACTGTAATTTGACTTTGTTCATTAAAACATAGAAGTGTAGAACATTCCTGAACCATGAGGGAGGAACAGAGAAACATAGAGACCTCCTTTAAAAAGCAGTGAGAGCTCTTCAGCAGCACAGATGTTAAATATATAAACTGATATCTGACGTGTGGTTTAACATGAGTGAAGAAATAACACAGTCTTCCGGTGTGGCAGGCCAGGAGACTCACAGATACTCTAATACAGTGGTTCCCAAAGTGGGGGGTGCACAGTATGAATTAAAAAAAGAATGATTGGACACTGCTAGCATAATGGACAGGTTTCTTGATGGGGCTCCCACACGAACGCAAAATGGAAAATGAAGCGTTGCTAAATACGCTTCCAAACAAAACACTAGAAAATATGATGACGCATATCTTGCCTTTCTGTTCTTCTGCTAAGCCAAATATTCGAAATCTGGGAGTAATATTTGACTCTTCTTTGGGGTTTGACTCACACGTAAAATCTGTCTCGTTCCTGTTTCTTTCATTTAAGGAACATTTCTAAACTGTGACATATGGTCTCCTTAGCTGAACTGGAAAAGACTGTTCATGCATTTGTGTCATCGCGTTTAGATTATTGTAATTCCCTGTTTACCAGCTTGGATAAATCATCTCTTTCTCGCCTCCAAGCTATACAAAACGCAGCAGCCAGACTATTAACTCGCTCTAGCAAGCGAGCTCACGTCACTCCTATTTTATCTTCTTTACATTGGCTCCCAATAGAGTTTAGAATTCGTTTTAAAATTCTTGTTTTAACATACAGAGCACTACATGGCCCCAGATTTTTTATCCAAGCTTCTCACAAAATACACTGCTGCTCGCTGTCTCCGCTCACAGATTCAGAGTTTGTTGGTTGCTCCCCGAACATGACTGAAGCCAAAAGGGGGCGGAGCCTTTCAGTCTGTGGCACCAAGGCTGTGGAACAGTCGACCTCTACAACTATGTTTGGTTGACTCTGTGGAATCCTTTAAAAAGCAGTTAAAAACTTTACTGTTTAAACAAGCTTTCTGTTGACCAATGCTTTTTACATTTTTATATTTTTAAATTTACATTTAAACTCTTATATTGTGTATATTGTGCATTTTGCTATTTATCGTACTGTTTATTTTAATCTTTGTGTACAGCGCTTTGTGGCTACCTGTCTATGAAAAGCGCTTAATAAATAAACTTTACTTGCTTACTTTGGCTTCACCTGCACAGTGGTGGTGCCAAGTAGGGGTGGGTTTCAATAATTGATTTTCTGATCAATTTATTAAATCCTGATCAATTTTTAAATATAAATGTATTTTTGCAAGAAACGCCAGAATCTCAGGTTAAAGCTCACAAAACTATAAACACAAAGTGTGGATCGTTCACTCAACACGGAGACGCCGTAAAAGTCGACATCTGACAGATTCTGATGCTGCAGGTTTTGTCACTCTCCAACAAAATTCACTGACCCAGCAGCAAAACAAGATCCAAACTAAGCTTCACATTTGATAAATAACGTCATTAATTCGCTCTGACTTTGGCTGTTTCTTCCACCACGATAAATTGACACTTCCTGCACAGCTCTCTCTCTCTCAGTGTACTTAGAGAACACTTTCCAATCTCAAATCTCTGTTTTCTGCATTATTCACTTGGTTATTACCCACCAGTCTGCCGTTATGTACAGCGCTGTCGACTGCTGTTTTTTTTAATGACTTCCGACAAGAAAGCCTCATTTCTGCTGTTCAACAAAGAAGAAATTTAAACTTTTTAAAATTTTGCCAAACTGCAAAACTCTCAGCTGTGTCTAATCAAACCTCTGTAACTTTGCTCTGCTTCACTTCAGCAGCATCAGGTCATGTTCAGATGTTGTTTCATGGTTTTCTTCAGTTTCTGTTCTACTGCAGAATATTTTTAAGGTTATCTGCTATAAAAAAGTCAGGCCAGGAAAATCTGCTTCATGTTTTTCTGTTTTATCCTCAGTTACTTTGACACAAAGACATCTGCTGTGATAAATGTTTAGAATTATAATATTTCTGACTGTCTGAGGCAAAATGGAATCGAATCAAATTGATTATAGAAATCAGTGACGATTTTTAGTTCACGAACACTTCTTATAATTAAATATTTGAGATGTCAGCTCTTTATACAGTAAAGTTACAGTGGGACACAAATAATATCAGGCTGATCCTGTGTCCCAAACAGTATCCCACAGCTGTTTATGTTTTTAAACCCATTTTGCACAGAGAGGTATTTCTTTGAAAATGTATTGATAGCAATGTTGAATATCTTACACAGTAAAAAAAGCAAAAAACAAAAAAACAACAACAACAACTACAATAATTACACCATAAAAGGTTTGTTTTTCTGTTATTTAAAGGTTTAGTGGTTCATTTTATTGCAACCTGTAATTCATTGCAGTTAACTTTTGTTTGTTTACAAAAGGTTCGGGGTGTGGAATAAACTGCAATAGAGTTTGAAAACAAAATATGGGTGTTTGTGGTTGGGGGATGTGATTGTGCAATAGGCAAGCCGGGATTAAGTCGTTAGAAACAGAGTTTAATTTTATATGTGGACTAAATCAATAAATAAGACGTTTTACTTGTTTTATGCGACAGGAAGAAGTAAACCTCTTTCTGATCTCTTTTTACACAGCAGGAGTCATGTGACTGCACTAAAAATTAATGCATAAAAACCTTTATTTAATTAAATTCATCTGAAGCGTTCATTATTTTCAACGAGGTCACATTTTACTTTTGACTCTAACTCGCCTCATGAACGTGTGTAAAAACGTAAACTCACCGCTGTTTACCGTCAGTCCTGTCCCCACAAGAACCAAAACTGCGATCACGAACATTTTAATCTAAATCAAGTCATCTAATCCGGAATAAACTCGGATTTATTCCTCTCTGTTGGACCGAATATTCCATGTCTGCTCCTCGGAGGTTCCTGGTTTTCCAGCTGAATGATGCATTCAGGCGCCGCGCGTAAACTACAGACCATTCAGAAAAGTTCATTATTCACAGATGAGTGAGAAACTAAAAGCTAATAGAAGAAAAACGCAGGTGAGATTCTACATAAGTAAAAAAGAAAGTTCATTAACACCTGTCACAAAAGCTGCTGCAGGTTGTTGGAGTGTGTTAAGAATGTTTCATGAACAAAGGCTCATACAGTGTTTGTGTGAGTGGGTGAGTGGGTGAGTGGGACACCCCCCCATACACTTACCATGGCTTTGCATTAATGATAGAATAAATATAAACAGAAATCAACATAAAAAATTAAATTACACATAACAGACATATGAAATATCACATGGTTACTAATAACCACATAAAATAGTTCATAGTTTAAAGATTTGTACAAACATTACAAGTAACTGTTTCCAAGGATTCATTTCACTTTAGAGCAGCAGCACAGCCTCACAGTGTCACAGTCTGATTTTACATATCACAATTAAGGCCTTTAGAAATTACTTATAAGAGCATCACAGTTCTCAGACTAACACACACTTGTACAGGAGGAAACGAGAGAACAACAACAAACACAACACAGACATGGCAGGTCGACCAGCGGGCACTACCGACCATCACAACTCCAAAACACAACAGAGGTGGGGTTGGAAGAAACCTCCCCTTGGAATAAAGCTTATAAATAAAGATATTTTTGTTCTTTCTTAAAGTTTGAAGGGAAGCACATGTTTCCCACAGCTGTGTTAGAAAGGTCCAAACTAACGTTTGGGTTCTCAATAACTTTAAACAATATCAATTAAATAACTGTCAAAATATTATGATCAAGCCGATTTTTACAAAGCAGAGATTCTTTTTGTGGTTATTCCAAATGAAATGACTGTGAGGAGGAAAACTGTTTTTATAAATCTCAGATCTGGACAGCAACAACTGTTTATTACGGAAGAGGATTAGGGCCACTGGAAAAAAAAAAAAAAGAATTCTGAGAAAAAAGTCAGAATTCTTTTTTTTTTTTTTTTACCCTAATCCTCTTCCGTAGTTTATGAAACTGTGATAGTTTAACAGAAAGTTTGTCTGGTTTGTAATCACACAATCACTAAAGTTTTAAACCTCCAATCTGAGAAAACCTGCAGCTGGGAATAAAATTTCACATGGAGATGTGACTGTTTTATCCAGCTGGTTTTAAATGTGTTATTGAGACTATAGAAATATCCAAAATAAAATAAAAAATAAAATCTCTTTATAATCACTGTTTATGACAACAGTTTTTAATGCAATGAAAATTGTTTTTCCACAAAAATGTCATCCAAAAAGAGAAGAACTACACGCAGACGGTTTCCCCCCCATTTCTGTATCTGTGGTGCATTCAGGAGCTGCTCATAAATTAGAAATAACACTTTGTGTTTCTGTTTCTTTCTGCTGCCGCCTTTTCAGTTTGTGCTTATTTTAATGTTACTCAAGGATTTAATATGAATATTTAAGTGAAAAGTAATAAAATCCAATATTTTTAACATTTCTGAGCGTCTGCATCTCCTCTCTTAATTGAGGAGAAAGAAGAGGCTGCGGAGGATTGTAAGGTGATCCAGGAGTATACTTTCATGTGAGTGGCGCATTTACTCGCTGTGGCCACTGGGGGACAGAAAACATAAAAACAGGTTAAAACTAACAAAGACGTTAAATGGAAGAAACGTGTTATGAAGTAGTTTAAATGTGGGAAGACTGATGGCAGATGAAAAGATCTCTCTGCAGGACGAGTTCTCACTGAGAGCTGCAGATCTAGATGTAATTTGTCACTCGCTCCTCCTCATCTTCTCTTGCTGTGTTGGTGTAGCAGGTCTCGTTTGCAGGCACTGGGGAGCTGGTGGAGCTCGTTTCCCATCAGTGACAGCTGAAAGTCCAACAAAACTCTGAGCTGCTCCTGAAAGCACCTCATAATTAATTTTAGTCTGGACTACACTTAATTACACTTACACGTAAACCTTTGCTAAACTTGTGTGCATTTGTAGTTTTTCTGCACAGATGGAGGGAAAATATACTTTAAAGTAAAAGTAACCGACCTCTCTGTTAAACCTCTGAGGTCTTCCCAGTTTGCACCTCTGCAGCTGTTTGCAGTCATGGTGAGCAGGTGCACAGTGTGCTCCTCTCATCTGTACAAAGAGGAGAAGACTCTGTTTCTGAGATCTATCAGTCAGGAAGATTAAAGCAAGCATATGTACGGGTTTATTAGCTCTGTTAGCTCACTTTAAACCGTCTGCTTCAGTTCAGGTAAGAAAACATTTCTGATTCACTGATTTGTGCGTCTGTTTGTAATTACTCAGCACACCACACCTGCCTTCTTATACTGCAGCACCAGAACCACAGCTGCACCCACAGCAGCAGCTTTGCTGTGTGTTACTGAAGGTAGACTTAAGGTTACAGTCACAGTTTAACAACAGAAAGCATAAATAATAATCAGCTGTGAGAAACATGAGCTTTAAACCAATCAAAGGTTAAAGAGCAGAGAAAGATCAGCTGTGAAGCTTCAACCACAGAGTTTACAGAACAAAGCAGGAAGGTAAGAAATGAATCTCAGCTCTGAGGAAAGTAAAGTGACTCTCACTGAGAAGGAAGGACACAGGAAATATGTGATCTGCACAACCAAAGAGATTCAGACTTTTTTTTTTTTTTTAAACTGCTAATTTTGACTCTTTTTAAGAGCAAAATGCAGATTTTTTATTTTATTTTTCCAGTTTATGAGATTGATTTTGAAAAAGTGTCCATTAAAAAATGTAACACATTTTTTTCTTTCATTCAAACAAGTCTCAGATTAAAATGCTCCAGATTATTCAACCCAACTTTGTATAACAGGTGTGACGTGTGTGTCCCTCTGTAGTTACACCTGAGGACTGACCTTTGAGGTCAGGAGTCACAGTCAGAGCTAATGAAAGTTAATTTTCCCAAAATTACAGCAAAAAAGTGAGAACTTCTGAACAGCCCGAGTTTAATGAGCAGAGCTTTGAAACCTCAGACGGCCACGTTAGCAGATTACTCAGCTGATTAGAGTCACCGTCCCACAGATAATAATCTGATGATGCAGGGATGCAAAGCTCTGATCAAACTGACAAATCACAGAAACTATAAAAAGTTTCTCAGCCCAAAACTTTGTGATGTTCACGTTGGTCACTTCCTGAATGACTTCACAGCTGAACGCAGACACGTCAGACCTTAAAACCTCCACACGGTCTCTCCTCTGTCCTGATCTCTTGTTGTGTCGCCTTCAAACTCCTGTTAGTCAAAAAACAGAAAACAGAGCTGAAATATGACCGTGCTTTTAAAATGTCTGCTTTGGTGTTGCTCACAGTTTTCACTCACACCGTTACCTTTTTTACATTTTGAATCTGCTCATAATTTATGGAAAATTCTTCATTTAACAGCACCTGGAAGGAAACCAGCCAATCAGGGAAGATCAGGAGGTGATGGAGGGAAACAAGAAAGTCCAGAAAAACCCAACAAGGAAAAAACAGAAATATATAAATATAGAGTCACAGCTGGAACAGGGTAATAACCTAAACACCTGTTAAATATTGAATGAAAACTTTCAGCGTGCAGGTAAAACTGCAGCTCTCGGCGTGTCGATCAACATCCTGATAAACGATGTATTATCAGGATGTTCTGCTGTAGTGTGCTGTGCAGACTGGTGTGTGGCGAGCCATTACTGACCCGACACCGTTATGTTTCCATTCAGGAAATAGATCTGCAACATTCAACCAGAGACTCCTTGCCTTAAAAAATACAACACAACAAAGAGTCGAGGAGTTTGTTTGGGCCGACCTGTTGCTGCAGGCTGAAGCAGAAACTGGTTATACTGAGCTAACCTAAAGACAGAGCATGTCCCGACTGGTGAGCACAGCAGTTACCTGCAGAGAACAAGTGAAACTGGATGAACAGTGTGTTGGAAGAGACTTTTGTTTCCTCACAGGTATTTCCTCGCCTGTCTCATCTTGTAAAATAAACCTGAGACACATGAGACAGAGGTTCATGCTCAGCAGATCCAAAAACAAACCCAGGACAGCCATCATCTCCTGGTCCAGCACCGGCGTGAAGCAGCCTCAGTCGTCTTCATCGCATCATGTTCTGCAGAAAAAACATGAAGTTAGATTTCAACAAAATAAACACATCATGACAACAAATATCTTAATGAAGAATAAATAAATAAATACAATAACATGAATTATATATTTGAATTAAATCAACAGTAAAATACTTTAAACTTGCTCTTTTGCACCATCTGGTGGTGAACCGTGGAAGGTACAGTTGTTTGCAGTTTGGGTCTCCGCCCCTTTTTGCTCGTGGTATCTGCATGCTGCAGCTGCTCCCGTTTAGATCCACGTACCTCAGAGAAAGAGATGTTCAAAATGAGATAAATAGAAGAAATGAGTGAGAAAGAAGACAGAGAAGAAGATACTGAGATAATAAAGGACTGTTTAGATCCTCCTGGATGTTAGCTCAGGAGGTTTGTGTTTATTTTCTGTGATTAATGTCTTTTTGGATTGATTAACACAAAGTACAAGAATGATTTTGATGTCATGTTATTTTTTATTGTTTTTTTTTCTCACGGGGTGTCAAAACCAGGATCAACCCAGTTTTATAACATCGAGCCTACGTTAATCCTTCAGGGTGCTACATCAGCCAATCAAAAGCAGGGAAATTCAAATAATGAACTAAATGTAGAAATAACAGCATAACAAATATTGGAGAACATCAGAGACAGAGATGCTTTATTAAAGGGATGTTTGTGTTACATCAGCATCATAAAAATAATACAATCTACAATAAACAACACAGTTAAAAAAAAGTACCACAGGCGCCCGGAGACGGCCTTAAACTGTGAGAGAGTTCAAGAGTTGATAGATTTACCACCGAGATAAAGAACAAAGAAAAGTCCGAATGAAGTTTTTTACTGAAAACAGTTAAAAACAGATACAGTAAAAGTAACACTGACATGCAGCATACAGTGCAGTGTGTGTGTGTGTGTGTGAGTGCAGGGTTGAAATGAGCATGTATATAATCTGCAGTCAAATCCAAACAAATAAATAATAAAATAAACTTTTCTGTCCTGCAGTCCTCCACCTGTGCACAGTTTCACTGACCTGTGAACCTCTATCATGTGTCACAGCACTACACTGGCTCTTTGGGGTCAGAGGTCACCTTTAACATGCTCTCTTCAGGATTGTCTGAATGTTTATGGAGTCCCAGCACTATGCACACTAACAGTATAATAGACGGATTTAGCAAAACTGATGTAAGAAAAAGTGAAGCAGGTGCCTTAAACCTGCATTTTTATTTCATGACCACCAGGCGGCGATAAAAAGACTCTGGCTGTATAGAAGTTCATTTCCGGTCATATTGAACTAAAAAAATGTGAATTTTCTAAATCTTGGTGAGATTGAGTTTCAGAAAGCAGGATTATTGATGTTTAATGATTTCACAGTTTGTTAGCCAGTAAATGTTGGTTTCACCATCAAACTCAGACCTTCTGATGACCTGAGGTTTCAAAACACCAAGAAGAGGAGTGCAGTGAGAGCATCAATAAAATCATCTGCAAGGAAGTTAAAAAGGGAAGGTGTGGAGGTTAAAAGCAGAGAAAGTATGGATGTAAGGAGAGAGTGCAGCGAAATTCAATCAGGATTTTCAGGTGGTTTGTTTCGTCTGCAGTGGGAAGTCTCTGTGTGTCTCCAGATTCTGTCTCCAGGCTCTGTTTGTGTCCCCATAACACTCCCCTTTGTTCTTTTACACAGATATGATCCATGTGATACACGTGGACAGCCTGCATAGAGCACACACTCACATTTACAGGCTCTGAAACTCTAAAACTCTGAACAGCTCAATAGTTAGATTTCACTGATGACCAGAGGTGGGGAGTAATGGATTACAAATACATGTATAAATACTGCATACAGCAGCTGCTGTTTGAGCCTCAGGTCGGGGAGTCACAGAGGAACAGAGCAGGTCAGGCTCACAGTTATCCTGAGAACTCCTCCAGGGTTCAGGGATCAGGTTCACTGGCAGCAGGTCAGTCACATGACCAGGTATAAAAAGGGGCGGAGTTTCTCATGAGTAAAGATGGACAGATGTTAAATTAGCTACAGGAAATAATCCGAACATCATCATTTTATTTTGAAATGAATAGTGTTACTGTAACTGTTTCTACCTTCATGCTGTACGGTGGTATAATCAATAAAAAAACTCATGATTCACATAATAAGTTCAGTTTATTATAAAGAACAACACAAAATACTTTTATTTTCTGATCCTTCACATTACGACTGAAACACTTTTTAAACAGAAGCTGTAAATATTTCTGACAAATATGACTGTGGTTCACTATAATGAAGAGGTTTGAGGATTGTGGGAGAATGACACTGAAAGTCATGCAGCTGATGTGTTGCTGATATATAAAAACAGATTTCTGTATTTCTTGACTTTTCGGAGCTTGTTGTCAAACACTGAGTGGATTTTTCTCTACATGAAAATCTTCTCATCTTTCATACATGAATTATTTCCTTCCAGCGGCTCTGAATCAAACTGCTGCTCTGAGGTTTCCAGGCTTTACTTTCTGAGCTCTTTCAAAGAATCCAGTTTATATGAAACTGCAGCAGGTTTGAAAGTTGGATTCACTTTTTTATTCTCACTGCTGCACAAACCTGATTTGACATGTTTGAGTAAAAACTCCAAGTTTAAACTGTAAAATGCAGCAAACGTGAGCCTCCTCTTAGTCTGCATGTTGGGAAATGTGGTAAATACACTTGTTTTGGTAAATGTGGCTTCAGGGAGCCTTCAGGCGCTCTGATGGATGTTCTTGCAGACGTCAGAACATCAGCTGGACGGGCTCCAGCAGCAGTCTGCCTGAACCCGGGCCTCGGCTGTCGGAGTCATCGGCTGCAGGGATGAACAGCAGTGTTAGAGTATCACAGAGGTGCACGTGCTCTGGCCTCTTCTTCTGCTTTGACTTTTGCAAACCTGCATTCATGACTGTGTGTTTGCTGTGAGCATGACTCAGCATGAGGAGGCGCTCACATGACAAACAGCTGTATGAATGAGATCTGCTCACAGTGCAAACTGCTTACTCATGATTTCTGTTCTTTATAAATAACTGAAATATTGACTCTATGAAAGACGAATGAAGTGGAAGATATGTCTGATGCACAGACAGTAATCAGATTACCAGATGAAGGTTAGTGATTACATTTCCTCCACACACTTTGATTTCCTCTCAGAGCTGACAGGAAACACAGCAGCACACCTGCGAGGACTCTGTAGCTTCACACACAGCAACACTGACATTTACCTGCAAACACAACGGCCTCAGATCATCAGCTGACAGTCGCTAACAGGCCAGTGTTCACACCTGTGCTGAGGTGGGACGGAGTAACAGTTTGGATGCTGACACTCCAAAAATGTTCATTCCCTCAGGATTCTCGTCCTGACGTGTTTATCCTGCTGCTCCAGCACAAACAGCAGCGTACCTGAGCTATAATCATGGTTCCTGCAGGTGCAGCTGATCATTCTGATGATCGCACAAATCTAAAACTCACCTTTGCACAGATTCCCTGTGAAACTCTTCACAGTTGTGACAATCCCACTGTGGTCACATGACTGAACCAACCTGAGAGCCACGATTTCAACCATAAAGTGCTGACCTTAGTGCAAGAGCATCGTATAAATAATAATGATAATAATCATATTTTTGTGTTAGTAGTTGTGGATCTTCTGCATCTGCTTTCATTAAAACTGTTTATGAGTTTCTCCAGGACGAATTTTAACACCCAAAGTTTGAACCTGTGGAACTTAAAACGATACTTACAGGAGACACCTGAGTCAGAGGCGGAGTCAGAGGCGGAGTCAGAGGCAGAGGCAGAGGAGCTTTGAGAGTCTGAAGGAAAGAAATTAATTCAGGTAAACTTGTGAGTTGAATATGTAAAAATAACAATATCATGATAAAAAATAATTAACATGACTTTCATATTTAAGCATCACTGCACAGTTCAAAACACACACACCTGAAAAACTTTAAAAAAAATAATTGCTGCACAACCAGTAAATTTCTAAGCTAATGTTCAGGAAAAGTATTTCCTGTTCAGTGTTCAGGTTGGACTTTTCCAGAGAAAATCTAAACGAGCCAGCAGAGAGCCTGTATCAGACTGATGGATGATCCACAGTAGACGTGCACAGAGGAAACTCTCCACACTGTGGACCTACCTCTGGATGCACTCACTCAAATTCAGTCCAGTAACTGATTCTGAGTTCAAACATTGACCTGAACAGAAAAGTGACTGTGGTCAGAAAACTAATGCTGCAGGGATCTGCTGCTCTCCAACACAACTTTAAACAAAGAAGAAAACTGTGACAAATCAAAAAACCAAAAATAACATAAAGTTTCTCACCCCAAACTCTGGTAACGCGCACAGTAGATGCCTCATGAATGACTTCACAGCTGAACGCAGACAGGTCAGACCTTAAAACCTCCACATGGTCTCTCCTCTGGAAGGTTTCATCGTGATTTGGAAGAACTCCCGAGCTCGTCAGGCCGTCGTCTGCAGTCAGGACACGACCGTTCCTTCTGATCCTCACTGTGAGCTCTGCTGGGTAGAAGCCTGTGGCGAGGCAGGTCAGGATGAGGTTTGCATCCACTCTGGAGGTCTTTGCATACAGGGACACCTCGGGTGGAGCTGGAGGAGAAAATGTAAAGAGTATGTATCTCCTCAGCTATCACTGCAAACAGGAACCATTCAGGTTTTCTTTGACGACTGAGCACAGCTGTGGCAGACTTGTGGCATGCTGACGTTTAGTTTGTGGCTTCCACACAAAATGCTTTCACATCTGTAGTCTCACATCTGGAGCTGAATGTAACTGAGCTCGTTTATCTCGTCTGTGTGACTTTTTTTATCCACCAGGTGTTTCTGTAGGTGAACACCTGCCGTGTGTGGGGAGGGCACAGCGAGGTAGTACAACTACAGTTTGAAGATAAAAAGTGAAGAGTCACTTTATGACTGATTATTGATTTTGCTGATAGGTAGTCGTGCGTTCTTTCATTTATATTGAGCTGTAAATCTGCATTACTGCTGCCATAATGAGACTGTTGTGTTCAAATAAAGGAGGGAACATTTAACTCACAGGAAACTTTAAGCTTTTACATTTATTTTGAACTGAACTTAGAAAAGTTGGAAGTTTAACTGAAGGTTGTTGGATTTCTGAATGTTATTAAACCATAATCACACACAAAGCCTCCTCTATGAAGTCTAATAATAATAATAAATATTAAAATACAGAAAGAAGATGTCATACATACAGGTGTTTTGTAGCTGCTGTTGTTCATAATTCAAGAACAGGCTCAGCCAATCGATGCACTCGTTCTCCAGGTATCCCTTGGTGTACTCTTTCAGCACCTGGACGCCGTCCCACTTCCTCTTGGTGGGTTCTGCCTCCGGAATCAGAGCGACCCAGACTCCATTTTTATCATTGAAGGACAGGAAGTCGTCTCCATCGTAGGCGTACATGTCCATGCCTCGGACAAACCCGAGCGTGCCGTCAGACTGTGTCTCACCCTCACAGCCGTGCATCCACTGAAGAACATGGAGGTCTGACAGCAGGAGGTTGAAATAAAGGAAGAACAAACAAAGGAAACAGGGATGAAGATTCAGAGGAGACAAGATGAGGAAGCAGGAACAACTTGTTCCTGACCAGAGGAACCTGATCTCAAATGGAAGCATTTTTCAATAAAAATGTTATTTTGTTGATGTCATGCAGGTCCTTCAGATTTCAAGGATGAATTTAGATTAACCCTGGCAAACTCTGATGTAAACAATCCTAATTAAAGAAAGTTAACCCAACTCCTGGACTGCTGCAGTCCTTCTAACAGAAGACTTAGCCCAGACTTTTATACCCAGTATTCCAGTATATATATTCCACAGTAAGTGTGACAAATAACACACTAACATCAGCGTTAGTAAAGACTTGTGCAGCTCTGATGTTGCTGAATGTGGAAATTAGAAACAGCACTCGATCATCTCAGGATGGACTAACACTGAGTTTACTCTCGGTCCGTGGGGACAGTTACAGACGGTGAACATCTCGTGAAAACTATTTCCTCCTTCTTTGTTTTTAGATGTCAGGTCTGTGCAGCAGGGTTAAAGCTCTAGAATCGATCAAATATATTTTCTATCTATCAAAAATAAAAGCTAACCGATCATCTGAAATGTGCGTCACTCTTTACTTTCACTTTTAAGCCTCCTGCAGGATGGTCACTCACCGCCGTTCACGCTCAGTCCTGTCCCCGAGAGGACCAGAACCACCATGAGGAACATTCTGTTCTCCTTTAGAACCAGTTTTATCCTCCTGCTGGAGCGGGGTTCTCTCCGTGTCTGCCTGAGACCCGCAGCTGCTCGCCCTCCTGCTTCCTGCTGATGTTAGTGAGCAACATCTGGAAGACATCAGCTGGATAACGGTTTCTATTTTTTTGTTTTATTCCCAGCTTTATTCTGGAAGATCACACACGGAGGAGCAAACCCTGGAACACCAACACTAAAAATAATAATACAAACACATAAAGGAGAGAACAGAGTGACTTAATCAGAGTATTTAAAATATATTTTTTTATTTTTATTAGTGGAAACATTAGAGCGTCCTTTAACTTTTTTTGTGGCGTAATCTAACCTGTTTTATTGTGAAAGGTTTAACAGGAAGTGAACGTCGGTAAACCGGTGTGGACACCGGTGTTCTGACAAAACGTCCTACCTTGTCAAAACATCCTACCGTAGCGTAAATTTATGGTCTTGTCTATCAATCCGTGCTACCTTATCAGAATATGCTACCTTACGTGGTTAATGGCGTACATATCTATAGATAGGACGTCCTGTCAGAAAACCGGGCCCTCTGACCACCACCAGTAGGCAAACATGGGGTTAGTATCTTGCCCAAGAATATTTGGCATGCAGCCTGGAGCA
The DNA here is from genome assembly GCF_036321145.2 of Pelmatolapia mariae. Classification (NCBI taxonomy): domain Eukaryota; kingdom Metazoa; phylum Chordata; class Actinopteri; order Cichliformes; family Cichlidae; genus Pelmatolapia; species Pelmatolapia mariae. Next base: position 4,330,314 of record NC_086245.2, read on the forward strand.
GCCTGGGATCGAACCACCGACCTTCTGGTTAGTGGCTGACCTGCTCTGCCACCTGAGCTACAGCCACCCCTAAAGTAGAGATAGTGTCTGTCTCCTGAATCCAAACTGGAAGCTGGTTCTACAGAAGAGGGGCCTGTTAACAGAGATTAATTTGGCCTTAAACATACCATTTATTTCCATGGAAACAAACACAGCCAGAATTACAAATACAGTTTAAATTCCCCCCTATACAATAAAAAGAGTGTTCTCAATACGCTAAAAAAAACCCTGCAGGCAGAAATAAATATATACTATCAAAACAAAGGCTAAACAAATGTTTCCCATATGCTAAAATTGCCCCGTTTCTTCTCCTCCTGCTCACCTTTTTCCCGTCTCTGCGCTCACTATCCCCCTTAACAGTAGTGATGTGCGGATCGATCCTGAAATATCGATTCCTTCGATACCAATCATTTATGTTCTAGAATCGATTCTCACATTAAAATATCGATATTTTAGTAATTTAGGGTAAATTTGTAGTTTATCATTAACAGGAACACAGTGGAAAGAAACTATAACATTCGGATTGTCTACATTCGAAGGAACTACTTCCTCTTCCGCCTTTCAAAGTCATGTGCGAAATACGGCTGTATAAACGTGTTGCAGCCCCTTGGCGTGCGCACTCACAACAATGGCTGAGCGTAATTGGAGTCATGTGCAGACGTATTTTACCTCCACAAACAGCTGAGACGTGGTTTGCGATACATGTGGCAAAAAGTGAGGTGTTGTGGCAACACCACTAACCTTGTCCCTACCTCAGAGTAAATCATATCACAGAATATGACGAGCTTATGTTGAGGCGAACTGAAGAGGAGGAGAGGGACAGGTGCTGCTAGGGCGAGACAGACGTCTCTCACGTTATGGAGTCCTTTAGTGCTGCAGACAGGCAACGTGTTCAAATAGCGCACAAGTTCAGTTTTTTTATTTCTATATGATGAACTCTGCATTATTAAGTGATAAGAACAAGTAATCTCATGTCCTGTACATTATGACGCTATAATTTGAGATACAATAAATAAAATATGTTTTTGTACAAAGTATCAGTATCGGATCAGTATCGTCGATACCACCCTGAATATTACTTGGTATCGGATCGGAAAGGAAATCAGTGGTATCGCACATCACTACTTAACAGGTCAGTTCACATATTTGTTGTTGTTTAGTGTTTCATAGTTCAAAGTTCAAATTGCAAATTCTAAATCTTTGATTCACGTACAATCTGAGTGCTTCTATTCAGTAAAAATCTGCAAAATGTCAATTTCATTTTGTGTGTTCCTGTTATTACTCCCTTATTACACACTTATAACATACAGTAAAACAAAACAACTACCAGATGTTGAAAGAAGTCGTATTCCTGAGAAAAGGGACAAAAGCACATCCTCACAGACTTTGACACTTTTACAGCTAAAACAACGAAGTAATTCCAGGTTTCACATTATGGGGTTTAAAGGGCTAAGGTTGCTAACAAGTGGAAACCTTTCAAACCTCCTTGTCCACTTTTCCTTTGCTGTGCTCGTGAGGCTGGATGGTGAATGTGGTGTTGGGAGGTTGGATGGTGTTAGCATTGTAGCTGCTGTTTGCCTGCTGCTGTGTAGCCGCTGCGCCAGCTCCCGCTTCACCTGGAGAAAACTCTCTTTATCGCTCCCAGAACTGCTCGCTGACGCTCCCCGATGATTAAGCTCTTTCTGCTGCTCCACGTCTGACACCAGGTCATGTTTTAAGGCAAAAGGATTCAAGCGACACTTTGTAGTGCAGCTGAAACTCGTACTTTAGTTCAAAATCCCTGCAAACCATTTATCTTTTTAGCAAGCTGATAAGGTAGGACGTTTTGTCAGAACACCGGTGGCGCCAGTGTCCGGCAGCCTCGCCTCTGTCAGTGCACCCCAGGGCAGCTGTGGCTACAGTGTAGCTTGCCATCACCTGTGTGTAAATGGGTGAATGACTGAATGTAGTGTAAAGCGCTTTGGGGTCCTTAGGGACTGAGTAAAGCGCTATACAAATGCAGGCCATTTACCATTTATTTACCATTTCAAGATTAGGCTTCAAACTTTCCTTTTTGCTAAAGCATATAGTTAGGGCTGGACCAGGTGACCCTGAATCCTCCCTTAGTTATGCTGCAATAGGTGTAGGCTGCTGGGGGATTCCCATGATGCATTTGGTGTTTCTTCTTCAGTCACTATGTGTTAATAGACCTCTCTGCATCGAATCATATCTGTTATTAACCTCTGTCTCTCTTCCACAGCATGTCTTTATCCTGTCTTCCTTCTCTCACCCCAACCAATCACAGCAGATGGCCCCGCCCCTCCCTGAGCCTGGTTCTGCTGGAGGTTTCTTCCTGTTAAAAGGGAGTTTTTCCTTCCCACTGTCGCCAAAGTGCTTGTTCATAGGGGGTCATATGATTGTTGGGTTTTTCTCTGTGTGTATTATCGTAGGGTCTACCTTACAATATAAAGCACTTTGTTGTGATTTGGTGCTGTATAAATAAAATTGAATTGAATTGAACTGTCAGAGGCCATAAGAAGATCATTTGTAACCTTCACTAAAGCTGTTTCTGTGCTGTGATGAGCTCTGAAACCTGACTGAAACTCTTCAAATAAGCCACTCCTCTGCAGATGATCTGTTAGCTGTTTGACAACTACTCTTTCAAGGATGTTTGATATGAAAGGAAGGTTGGAGATTGGCCTATAATTAGCTAAGACAGCTGGGTCTAGAGATGCTTTTTGAGTAAAGGTTTAACTACAGCCACCTTGAAGGCCTGTGGTACATAGCTGATTATTAGAGATAGGTTGATCATATTTAAGATTGAAGCATTAATTAATGGCAGGACTTTGAGCAGTTTTGTAGGAATGGGGTCTAAAAGACACGTTGATGGTTTGGAGGAAGTAATTATTGAAGTTAACTCAGAAAGATCAACTGCAGAAAAGTAAATTTCTTAAATTTGTGACACACCATTTCCTCTCCAGCTTACGAGTTATCTGCTTTAGGCTACGTGTTTGAGAATTATACCACGGAGTCAGGTACTTCTGATTTGAGGCCTTAGTTTTCACAGGAGCTACAGTATCCAGAGTCGTACGTAGTGAGGAGGTAAAATTATTAACAAGATAATCGACCTCTGTTGGAGTAGCGTTCAGATAGCTGCTCTGCTCTATGTTGGTACAGGGCATTGAAGATGATAACAGTGGGTGGATTATATTCTTAAACTTAGTTACAGTACTTTCAGAAAGACATCTACTGTGATAAAGTCTACTCTCCACTGCTGTGTAATCAATTATTGTAAATGTAAATGTTATCAGGAAATGATCAGACAGCAGAGGGTTTTCAGGAAACACTGTTAAATGTTCAGTTTCTATGCCATATGTTAAAACAAGATCTAGAGTGTGATTAAAGTGGTGGGTGGGTTCTTTTACATTTTGAGAGAAGCCAATTGAGTCTAATAACAGATTAAATGCCATGTTGAGGCTGTCATTTTTAGCATCTACATGGATGTTAAAATCACCCACAATAATTATTTTATCTGAGCTGAGAACTAAATCAGATAAAAAGTCTGAGAAATCAGAGAGAAACTCTGTGTAAGGCCCAGGTGGACGATAGATGATAACAAGTAAGACTGGTTTCTGAGTTTTACAGCTGGGGTGGACGAGGCTAAGCATCAGGCTTTCAAATGAATTAAAAGTCTTACACTTTCTTATTCTTATATTTTTTATTACAGAAAAAATAGAAACAAAGAAGTGAAACTTGTTTTTTTAAATGGGGAGGAAAAAAGAGTAAACAGAATAACTTTTTTTTTTTTTAAAGAAAGAACACAAACTCCAACATCACCTTTTGTCCTGAAAGAATTTTTCAACACAATCTTCAAATATACGATGCTTTACAATCCATTATTATTTTTAGTAAACGCCCACACAATGGAAGACATTTTAGGATTACAAGATGAATTTGAGTCCTACAGCAAATATTTCACTGATTCATCCACAGACAGTTTCATTATGTGGACTGAACCTTTTACTGTAAATTTGTTTAAGTACATTTAAAGTTTTTGGGGGCAAAAGAATAACTGAATAAAGACAAAACTTAAGCTCAAACTTAAAATCTAGAATATAATTAAAGCATCTTTTCCAATCAATAAAGTAATCCTAGCTCGTGCTGAATAAAAGTACAAATTACCTTGGAAACAGAACATTTCAAATTAAGAGCTTATATGTAAATGCAAGAAAATACTGAAACATAACATTTTCCAGATTTCCGCCCTAAATTTCCCACAGAAAAAGTTTCTCAATTTTAAAACAAAGTTTCACTGCAAATGAATATTTAAGGCACGATAATACAATAAATGTATTTACACAGAGAGACTTTAGTTCTTGTAATCAACCAGCAGTTTACTCAATTTGGCCAAAAACTCATAAAAGCATAAGAAAAAAAAAGGAGATTAATCAGTAGATTTTTCCATGACCCCGTGACAATGATCACACCAGAGTGTCTAAAATCGTTTAATTCTCACGAGCACCTGAGGTCTCACTGTTTGTAAAGGTCTAATTCATTAAGCCAACTTATAGTGAAAGGGTTAAAGCACCAACCCTCACATTACATCTTATGCTTTGTTTAGTATCCAACCCTTTTATTTTAAAGCACGTATTTGTATTCACTTCTAAATATTGTGAGATTTTAATTGTATTTCTTCTACATAAAAACATTATATGCATTAACAGACATCACACTCTAAAACAGGGGTGGGCAATTCCAGGGCTTGAGGGCCGGTGTCCTGCAGGCTTTAGATCTCACCTTGGGTCAGCACACCTGAATCACATGATTAGTTCATTACCAAGCCTCTGGAGAACTTCAGGACATGTTGAGGAGGTCATTTAGCCATTTAAATCAGCTGTATTGATTCAAGGACACATGTAAAACCTGCAGGACACCGGCCCTCAAGGCCTGGAGATGCCCACCCCTGCTCTAAAACATTTTCTTCCACCTGCCTGGAGATGTTTCCTGCAGAGGCAGCAGGTGTGACTGCTGAGCTCCACCCACTTTATCAGCTGCAGACTTTAGTGTCTGCTTTGTGTCCAATCTGTATGAAACTACAACAGGCTGAAGTTTGTGTCTCTGATTTTATTCTCACAGGTGCATAAACCAGTGACAATGTTTCAAATATTCATCTATACAAACATGTTTTCAGATTTATCATTTACTCTAAAAGTTTTAAACTTATCAAAACTGGCTCATATAAATTTTGCTGTCATGAATGTTCAGACTGAGGAAGCATGAACACTTTTAAAACTCATTTCATGGAAAGCTAAAGAACCACATTATACCTCAGATTTTTAATCTGTAAAGTCCAAAATAAATTTATATATTTATTATTATTATTATTATTATTATTATTATTATTATTATTATTATTATTAATTATTGTAGTCTGTATGCTAATAATCTATTTCATGCGAGTCTTGAAACTTCATGTAGCCGAAGATTCAGGATGACTCCTGGGCCTGACCTTGTTTGTCAGAATCAGCTGCAGGGAGGAACAACAGTATTATTTTAAATGTAGAGTAACAGCAGGTTCTCAGTGAGGGATGCACCAACCTCATCATAAAATTACAATTAATCAACTGTAAACTCTTATCTGTAATCACACTGAACTTTTTTTTAACTTTAAATCAGTTAAATATAACAAAGACTTCAACAATAGAAACCTACTGATATTTATTAGAAAATGTAAAAGTCCCAAAAAATAAATAAAAAAGTCATCACATTCATTTGACCTCATCTCATTTCACTTTAATTGGTCTTTACAGCCTACTGCTCTTATTTACACTCACACTAGTGTCTCCTTTCAGATAAAGTCTCTAAAGTTTGAAATGGAACATAACGAGAGAAACTGAAAGGGAAAGCATCGTCGTCACCTGAGCTTTATACTGACATCAGCTGAGGTAGGGCTGGGCGATATATCGAGTTTTTTAAAAATATCGATATATTTTTATACGAGATATAAGATGTGACAATATCCTTTATATCGATATAGTCTATGTTACGTTATAATTATAGTTGTGGAGCCACAAGTTTGCCTCTCTTTCGTCCACTTTTGTCTTTACGCAACGTTACTCGACCTCGCCTCTCCTTCACTGAACACAACTCCCCCTCCTCCCCCATCGCTTCACCTGCAGGCAGCGAAAGGTGGACACGACAAATCTCCGTTAACGAGTTACTGCGCATCGCCCGTGCGTGGGGCTGGACGGCGTCAACGTGTTAACGAGCTAGCCACGCTAACGCCATGCACGGCCTGAAATCCTTTCATTTTCTCAAAAGTTGACTGCGCGCCTTTTGTATGAATTCTGGTTGTGCTTGATGACCGCGAACCGATTTTATGTGGTACACAGCGCTCAGCAATCTGTCAAAAAATGTTTTAGTTCGACTTCGGTAAGCTACGGAGCTGCACCGCTTGATGGATTGTGGGAGCATTACGGCTACCGAGGAGCCTCGCGGAGTGATACGTACTGTGCTTCAACGTAATATTACGGTACTGTGTGTGTATAATGACCATAAATGGCACCTGTTCAGAGACATGGTTACAAAGAGGATTTCAAACTCCAGGCTGTCAGTCACGCAGTAGAAGTTGGGAACAGAGCAGCTGTGAAATCTGTCTGTTATTATGCTCAGCGTCTGTTAGTTTACATTTTGACTGCACAATTGTGAGCTCTTTGTTATGCACAAAACAACATAGTTTTCTTTTATTTATAGAGCATTATTATTTAATAAATGCTCATAATTTATTTTTGAGTAATTTTTTTCATGTACATCTATGCTGTATGTTAATAAAAGTGCCTGTGTGACACCTGGGACACAGCTTTGACTAAGAACTCTCTTTTTGTTCTTACCTTATGGCTTTAAAAAAAATATTGAGATATATATCTTATATCGCCATCCAGCTAAAAAATATCGAGATATGAATTTTGGGTCATATCGCCCAGCTCTAAGCTGAGTGTGAACAAAGTTTTGCGATACAATAAAAACTTTTGCAAACAGAAAAAATGTTAGAGTAGCAGACATCAAATATTAGCGGTTTTGTTAGCAAATGTTAGCAGCACTACACTGGTTTCTAACACATGGAGCAAAAAACAAAATGGATAAATGAACTGAGTCGATCTATTTGTTAGAATATATGATCTGACTTTTTAAGTCAGTGTGAGACCGATATCAGACTGGAGCATCCCAAACTGTATGTTGACTTTTAACTATCCTAAAAAATTAGCCACAACCGTGGCTCAAGAGCTGGCGGTTGAGGTTGCCGGTTCGAGCCCCGGCTCGGACAGTCTCGGTCGTTGTGTCCTTGGGCAAGACACTTCACCCGTTGCTTACTGGTGGTGGTCAGAGGGCCCGGTGGCGCCAGTGTCCGGCAGCCTCGCCTCTGTCAGTGCGCCCCAGGGCGGCTGTGGCTACAACGTAGCTTGCCATCACCAGTGTGTGAATGTGTGTGTGAATGGGTGGATGACTGGTTGTGTAAAGCGCTTTGGGGTCCTTAGGGACTAGTAAAAGCGCTATACAAATACAGGCCATTTACCATTTATCCTGTGTTAAACTGTAAATGTGTGAGGTGCATCAGAGATACTTACAAGAGACACCAGAGTCAGCGTTGCTGGAGTTAGACGACACTTTGTCAAGGGACTCTGTGAAGGAGGAAAAATGTATTCAGCTGCAACATGAGCTTAAATGTATCAGTCACTACCACAGTACAGAATAATGTGACTCATATTATACAACACAGAGCAGCATGTTAGCTGAGGGAGACTTACTGTCACTGCCTGTGAGGGGTTCGGTTTCCTCAGCATTCCCATCTTTAGCATCAGCCTTCTCTTCTTTCTTTTCTACTTCCACTGCTACACTTCCTGTAAAGACAACATACATTGTGAGCTACATGAAGCAAAACAGCAAACTTTAGCCACACACTGATGTGATGTTGGTGATCGTTCTGATGTGACGGTCGTTCAGTTTCTCACAGGCTAAGGTGATAAGTGGTGCTCTCATGTAGTTTAGAGTGAGAGAGTATAGACTGGGTTATATTTGTATTCATAATTTAAAGATAAACGTGGGAATTCCCCAGTGTTCTTGAACACCTCACATCAAAGGGACCTGGAAAAAAGACTGCAGGAAAGGAGTCGACATTCCTAAAAACCTTTTTGTTCCAATTCAGAAAGTAAAAAACATCCACGTCCCACAATTTTAATCACCATTATCAATAAAAAGTTATTAAAGTTTTATTTTACTGCAATAATGACTCTTATAGAAATTTGTTTCACTGGTCCTCTACATCCCACTCTGTGCCCCACAGATGGAGAACGACTACCCTGATATAAAAGAGGCACTGTTACTACATAAAACACACAGAATATTAAGACCCATCTCCTACAATCTATTGGGTCTTAAACTAAACTGTTATGTGTATCCGAGGAAGGAGAAGGAACCACGTACCACTGCTGGAAGCTGCAGGCACAGGACCACCTACACACACACATAGAAAATATTAATATTAACTTCAACAAACTATTTTGTATAAATCTTTGTTGGGTGGGAGGGGCACCTACCATTTGTCAGAGGTGTGCTTGCAACGCCATTGCCAACTACACACACACACACACACACACACACAGGTTAGTTCTGTTGTTTCTTTTATTTATGAACTGCAGGTTAAAATCAGGTTTTCAGCACTGCTGCTGTATAAATATAATTACCACACAAACACTTTAAATATCAGAAAAATGTACATTTAACTAAATCCACAGCAGAGAAATAAAATGCTTACCTGACACAGGAGAATAAATAGTCTGTATTCCACCTGATAAACACAAATTATAGAAAGACAAAATGACACATTTTTATTCAGTCGGTGCTTCATGTTTGATTCTTTGTATCTGTGTTCTTATAAAAAGTTATTTTAACACAAATGTTAAAGAGCAGTGACTCCACAGAGAAACACTGAAAGTCAAAAGTACGTCTGAGTTTTTCTTCTGTTTGTTTCATGAAGATTTAAAGTTTCAGAGAAACTGAGCAGCGCTGTCACAGAGAGGAACCTCTGTCCTCTGCAGACACCTGACAGCAGCCATGTTTCACCTGTCAGGCTCATCCAGATATTAGATATTAATAGCTTTATACTGAACACAGGTAACCATGAGCCTGGCTGCTCTAACCTTTCTCCTCATGCTTCAAGTTTCTGTCTCCTCCACTCTGTTTTCCTGTTCGCCTCCTCTGTGCTACACTGAACAAATACTAATCTGTTAAAGGTGTTAATGGATCGACTCAGACTGACTCGAGTCTCTGAACATCAAACTTTATAAAACAGAAAAATAAAGATGTTACCTTGGTTGCTGTTGGCTCCACGTCTGCGTCCTGTAAACAGACGTAACACAGACTGTCAGTGATCATGGATGAACTCAGTGGTTTGTTCTACATGTGTGAAGCAGCTCAGTGAGCTTCAGACCAACTCTGATACCATCATCAGACCTCAGTCAGCAACATGTTCATTAACATGCAGTGTGAATGAAGAGCTCCATGTTATCACTGAGACCAGCACACTTTCATTTTTACAGGATACAAAGTCAAACATTTGAACTCCACTCAACAATAATTACACACAACAGCACACTGGACTTACTAAGACAGCCTTTTTTATACAAGATCACACAGGCAACTACAGCAACAAGAGCAACCACAGCCAAGACTCCTCCCACTGCAACAGCGATCGGAGGTCCACATCCAGGTTCTGGTGGAAGGTCACCAATTTCTGAAACACAGACATGAGTTTCAGGTTGAGGTCACTGTCAGTTATTTGCTGCTGTTTGTTACTGAGATGTAGATTTGAAGCCACAGTCATGATGAAGTCAGTGATCTGACAGCAGTGATGTGGAGCAACAACAGGTGAAGCAGAGCAGGAGGTCAGTGAGAGGGGACGGCACTGAAACAGAAACTGTTCATATCTGGAACTATTCAGTGATTCTCTGGAGGAGATCGCTCCTCTGCTTCTTCAGGGCTGCAGAGCTGGGTACATGTGACATGCTAGCTTTGTTCTAGATGGACTGACATGGATCTGACCTCAGGACTGTGATCAGGACAGTAATGATGCAGATCTGCTGGACACAGAGGAGCTCCAGGCTCTGACTGAAGAAACAAAGTTATGATCAACAACAGAGACAATAAAAAGTTTCTTACCCCAAGTCTTCATCTCATTCACACCGGTCGCCTTATGAACGACTTCACAGCTGAACTCTGACAGGTCAGACTTCAAAATCTCCACATGGTCTCGTCTCTGGAAGGTCTCATCGTTATTTGGAAGAAGTCCTGAGCTCGTCAGGCCGTCGTCTTCAGTCAGAACACGTCTGTTCCTTCTGATCCTCATGATGATGTCTTTGGGGTAGAAGCCTGTGGCGAGGCAGGTCAGGATGAGGTTTGACTCCACTTTGGCCTTCTTTGCAAACAAGTACACGTCAGGTGGAGCTGGAAGCAGGAAATGGAAAACTGTGTCACTACATGTGATACTGTAATACTGATTAACTCAGTGGTTCGACTCTGGCAGATGGAATCAGCTGGTACCTTCAGTACTTTGTTACAGTAAGACTTTCCACGATGCAGTGAATATCGTGCATACAAACAGACGGTGGGGCTCACTGCCTTTGTAACAGCAGTTGTTAAACACGTGGTGTTAATAATAATGAAGGCTTCGCTCTATTTAGTTAACACCTGGGTTTACTGATTGCTTCATGTTAAGTTTGCCTGTAATTGCTGAATAGTGCACATAAAGAAGCAAGTGTTTGAGAAAATTGGCTTCATCATTTGGATTTAATTTGTTAATGTTATTAAACCATAACAGTAATCAACACTTTCTCTAAGGCTTTGCACATGTGGACTAATAATACTAATACTAATACCATTACTACTACTAAAAATAATAATATTTACATGATACATACAGGCTGTTTGTAGCTGCTTCTGTCCATAATTCACAAACTTGCTCAGCCAATCGATGCACTCGTTCTCCAGGTATCCCTTGGTGTACTCTTTCAGCACCTGGACGCCGTCCCACTTCCTCTTGGTGGGTTCTGCCTCCGGAGTCGGAGCGACCCAGACTCCGTTTTTATCATCGAAGGACAGGAAGTCGTGTCCGTCGTAGTTGTACATGTCCATGCCTCGGACAAACCTGAGCGTGCCGTCAGGATTAGTTTCACCCTCACAGCCGTGCATCCACTGAAGAACATGAGGGGCTGAAGGAAGAACAATGACAGAAATGAACAAGGTAACAGAAGAACAGAGATTCAGAGAGGACACCATGATGTGTGGGTCAAGATTAATCATTCACACTGAGAAACAACTTACTGGCTGACTCATTCTGTCTCATTCGCTCCATCAGGATGCCGATGTTGACCTTGAACCACTGCTGCTTGCTCTTGCGGGACTGTGTGCCTTTATCCCAGTAATCAGCAGGTAAACGCTCTCTCATCCACTCCTGTTTGGGAACCTTTGCCTGATGCTCGCTGTCAAAGTAGTCGATCATCCGGTTATCCAGCATACCCATGGCTGTGAACTCGTGGATGCCCGGGAGGCCGACAGGTTTGGAGAGCGCCGTGTAGATGTAATGGAGGGAATGTTTTTCTGAAAATAAAAAATTAAAAAAAATTATCTATCACAGCTGAGAAGCACCAGCAGATCTGACTCTTTCACCGAAATGGTTTTCCTGACAATTAAAATTACAATTAAAGTAAAAACAGCTGTTTACTGATGATCTGTAACTTAACATTCAGTGAGAGTTCAAGCTAAAGCTGAAGCTGTTTTCAGTTTCTGTCCTCGGCTGAGTGTAGACATCACCGCACTGAAACACTTCCTGCTCTCGCTTGGGTTAGCTCACATTCAGACACACTGAACCTTTTTCCAAGTTTTTGTAGCAACATGTTTTAGTTTTTAACATAAAGCTAGATAATTCTCCTCTGAACTTAAATTTTCTATATAAAAACACTGTTCAGTCAGTTGTTAAAGAACACAGAGACAGCTCTGACAACAATGATGATTCCACGCTGAACAAGCACTGGAGTCCAGTCTGGATATTTTTACTGGTGACAGTCACAGAACATTATGTCAAGTTATAGTAATGAACTAAATCTGAAGAAAAGTTTTGTAAGATTTTCTGTCTATCTAAAATATATATATATTTTTTTATTTTTTTATTTATTTTTTTAATGTAAAGGTGTTATTTTTAGTCTCTTTCAGTTTGGTTACATTTAGTTAGCCTGCCGAGCTAGCTTTGGTCCAATAACAGCAGGATGTGTGCGCCACCATCAGTCAGCTGCTGGTACTGCAATCTGTTTTTAGCTTCTTACTCTCACAATCAATGCTCCTATTATTATTATTATTATTATTATTAATAAAAGCCACAATAACACTGAAACCAATAAAAACTCAAAGAAAATATTGTTTAAACTTTAAATACTAAACTGAATTTAAAACTTATCAAAATAAGAAATAAAACTTGTGAATCTGAGAGAATCTCAGTATTTTTGTCATCTTTGCTTACTTAATGTAAAAATAATAATAATAATGTAATAAAAATAAAAGTAATAAAGAGATCATTGTAACGTTCCTGTGTAAACATCAAACTTCACCTCATAGACCCAAAATAACTTCAGCACCACAATAATTACTTTAATTTAAAAGCTTGTTCCTTTGATTTGAGCTCTGATCAGCAGCTCTGACCTCAAACCGACAGAGAAGCGTAGAGAGACACGAGTGAAGTGTTCCTGTGTGAAAAAAGCTCTGCCGCAAACAGAAACAATCTCCAGTGTCTCAGGTGTGTTCACTGAATGTGGGGAAAATGTTATTAATTCAATAAAAGATTTGATTTTCAAATCTCGCACCTGTCTCAGGTAAGCAGGAAAACAAGATGTTTACAGTAAACTCTGAGATGCTTCTGACTGTTCGTCACGTCACAGATATGATAATAATGTGATCAGTCCGGCTCAGCAGCATCAGCTCACACTGACACACCTGCTCTTACCTGTTTGCTGAGAACTGAGGTGTGTCAGGACAGGATTTACAACCGCTAACACGAAGTCCACTGTTACAAACCAGAGGACTCTAACCTGTATTATTGCACTGGTTAATCTAAACACACACACACACACACACACACACACACACAGTTTACAGCAGTGATCTTCAGTCAGCTTTGAAGTTTTCAGGTTTTGAACTCATCACTTTTATGAAACTGTCTGATCTTAAAAAAAAACCCAACACGTTTAAATGAAAAAATTAAATCAACAACATTTTAAATATTTGTTTCTCTTCGAGCCTCAGCGGGCCCGCGGCAGCAGCTGAACTTGACAAACACCTGGGAGGACTAAAGCGCTTTTTTCTTCCCCACTTTCACACACCTGGTCTGCAGAGTCACGTCACGGCACCGAAACACTCAGAAATCTCAGTTTTTTACCGATAAATCCAACTGAAATCGTTGTCTGAACTTTTGTTTTTCAGCGACGTCACAGTTTTTACTTTCGGTTTGGACCCGCTCCGTTAGCGTCGGTAAAAAAGCGCAAACTCACCGCAGTTTACGGTCAGCGCCGTCCCCAGAAGGACGAACACCGCGAACAGGTTCATCCTGACTCCGAATCAGAGCCTCTGCTCGGTAAAACTCTCAGATTTATCCGCTTTTCGGTCGGAGCGTCCTCCCCGCGTCCTTCCTGAACTGATCGTCTCTATTTCCTGACTCTGTCTGCTCACTGTTGCATTCACGGCCGCTCGTAAACCACAGACACCTTCAACTCACGCCCACCTGCTGGCCTGCTTTGTGTTTACGTAACTGACAAAGGTGAGAGAGCAGGTGCAACCAACGGAGCTCAAACTGTCCCACAAACTGCATTTATTTATTTTATCACAGCAACAGAAGCTTCAGGTTTGAGTGGTTAAAAAGACGTCAAACGTCCCCGACTGGAAGGATTTCACAAACCGAAGAAGTCCAGCTGAGTTTTTTAAAGCCGTCCAGACCACCAGGACCTGAAGGACCGATAACATGGACACCTTCACATCAGTGCTCACAGATCAGTCTGAAAAACTCAGCTCAGAGAAACAGCATTCGCTTTTTACTCAAAGTCTACCCTGGAAATAAACAATTATTATTATTATTATGATAATAATAATCTGTTCGTTTTTTTTTCACGTGTTTGTGGTTCTTTAGAATACTTTAAACCTTTTTTAAACTAAAATAATCACTTTTCAGATTTGACCCTGTGCGGATTAAAGACTTAAAGAACCAGCTGTGCCTGATGATGTATTTACATGTTTAAGCTTAGATCAGTGAATGTGTCACAGAGCTTCCTGTTCCTGCTCTGTGTTTTATTTCCTCATTGCAGCAGTTTGCGTCAGCTGATTCTTCTGTTCTCTCGAAAACATTTCATCTGCGCACATTAAACATGTGTCGGACTCACGGAGGGTTCATGGAGACTTGTTAAACTGTAAGAAATGTTGGAGTAACACAAACAAACTCCTAACGGACACTTCTGATGGGCGGGGTTTTGTGACTACATAAAAAATAAATCAGTAGCTATAATCGAATAACATTTAATAATGATTACTTTTAGTAACTCATAACTCTGAAATAAATGTGTATTTGTATTTTTTCTATATTAAAATCATGGTACACACAGTGTGTACTGATATAACACAAGAAATTGGCAAATTAAATTACGTTCACCCACAACCCAATTTCCTTCGGGGTCAACCTTCAGGATCAATAAAGTTTTATTGAATTGAATTGAATTGACTCATGTTCACAGCTGAACAGAACTCAAAGAGATAACTTATTGTTTCTTTGTTCCCTTGTGTGCAAATTCCCTGCTGACTCGGCCTCAGGAGGGCTAGAGGCAAGAATCAAGCGCACCCAAATGAGCGCATCATTGATCATGTGTGCATCACGCAGAGGGAGAGTGGGAGTGAGAGACGAAAGGCGCAGCGACAGAGCATGGCAGTTGTAACGCAGTTTGTGTGATTCCGTGTGCGTTAATGAATCTGTAAGTTGACCTTTGTTAACTGGTACGACAATAGTCATAGTTGTTTGTGCATGTTTCAAGCTAAAGTTATGCCTCGGTACACTGATATCACGTTAGTAGGTTTATTTAATTATTTAGTTAATTTGCACTAAGTTCATAACAGTGGCCAGAATTTCCTCCAACGATTACATCCAGCAGTTAAAAGATTTTTCTGTTGTTTATTGCTTAGTTAAGCTGTTGTTAGCTTGCCACATTCTTGCCTTAGTACTAGCAACTGGGAATATATGTGCTATTTAGCCAACTTGTGGTCTTACGGTGACCCCTTGTGGACATTGTAAAATATTGCTGTGACTAAGTAGATGATATGTTCTGATTGTTGCTTAGTTATTTTAGACCCTGCTAATTATAGTATTACCTGTTTCTGTTTCAGACAACCATGCTTATAGTCACCTATACTGCATCTGCTAGTTATAAGTTCATATCTGGCTGCAGCACAGTTGGATTTATCCTGGCAGCCTGCTGTAACCAGTTCTTCTGTGAAGCTTAATTAAAGACAGTGAACTAAACTCCTGGACTGCTGCAGTCTTTCTGACCGAAGACTTAGGCCAGACTTGTATACCCAGCACTTCCAGTATATATATATTCTACAAGTGGTCCTTCGAGCCGGATGTATACAAGCTGCGCTATGGCTACACCCAGAGAGTTTAACTACGACCAGCCTGCACTGAGTCCCCGTCCCAGCAGGGTGCGACGCATTCCCGGACATCTGGAGGACTTCGAACTCACCTACCCAGCTCACCGTCTTTATAGTACCACAGTAAGACCAGCATCACCACTGACAACAACTTACGCAGCACCACTCAGCCCTGGGAGTTCCCCTAACTACCCGGCAGCTGGTCATTATGGTACGGCAAGTCCAGAGGAAAGATGGCAGCGGCTGGAATCACGTTGGCAAACGATAAGTCAGCAGATGAAAGAACTTGAAGTGGAAATGGACAGGGTCAGATTGCCTTCGTATCCACAGAGTGCACATCTGCCTTACCCTTCATACCACTATGCAGCATTTCAGCCACATTACAGTAGCCTCCCCCATTTAGAACTGGGTTACCCTGTACGGCCTCCCAGTCCAAGAGCTGCACCTAACATTCAGCACCAGGTTCTGCACGCTCCAACACAAGCCCCTGCTCCTCAAGTGCAGGTTGACACTGCTGCATCAAACCCACAGCCTGCTTCAGAAGCGATGTCTGTACCAGCTCCCGCATCCACGGCTCCTCCAGCCTGCTCGCCGCCGTTGGCAACGCAGCCGGTACCCCCTGCTCTAACACAGCCTGCATTGCCCTTCGCACCACCTCCTGCTACTCTAATGATGGCTCCGCCAGTGTCCCTTATCACACCGCCGCCAGAACCACATGTGCCTCAGCCAGTGCCCTCTACCACACCGTTACAGCCTGAGCATGTTCCACCAGAGCCGCAGTATGATGCACTTCCCAGGGCCTGGCAGTCTGTTCCACTGCCATATCCACCTGTGCATTATCCTAGATCACCCCGTGGTCAGCACTGTTATCCGACACCTCACCCAGTAGACAGTTCACATCAGCCAAGTATGATGGAGATGGCGATTGCTTCATCATTTGGCATTCCTAAACCTAAACTGACTGTATTCAGCTCAGGGAAAGAGAGTGATTTTCTTATGCTCAAAAAGGGTCTGGACAGCTTACTTGGTCCACACAAGCATTTAAGTGAAGACTATAAGTATCAGATCCTGCTTGACCATCTCACATTCCCATCTGCACTTCAAGTGGCAAAGAGGTATGTCAACAGTCAGACCCCATACACAAGTGCCATGCAAGCGCTCACACAGAGGTACGGACAGCCAAGGCAGCTAGTGCAGGGGGAACTGAAGGCCATTCTGAATGCCCCACCAGTCAGGGCCGGAGATTATCAAGCATTTGAGGACTTTGCTACCGCAGTTGGAACTCTAGTGGGGATGCTCAGTACAATGGAGGGCCCCTCATCGTCAGAGTTGAAGTGTGGGTCTCATGTGGACACCCTACTCACCAAACTCCCCACTAACTATCGAGATGCATTTGCTGAACATTGCTTTAACCGAGGAATTATCCAAAGTGGCAGTGATCGTACATACACTCTCCCTGATCTGGCTGAGTGGCTGGAAAGGAAGGCCCAGACGCTGCAAGTGTCTCGCCAAATCACAAGCCCCTTCCCAGCTATACCAGCACCGACTGAGTACAAGGACCGGAAAGCAGTGAGACAACAGAGGGTCAAACCTGCTACTATTCTGCTTGGGAGTCAGCAGGGATCGAAGCCCGCTAATCCTTCTCCGAGCCCTGCCACTGTACCACCCCTGAAGAAGAGAGATCGTTTCAAGCCCTTCTGTCCTTATTGTAATAACCAGGAGCACTACCTCAATGCCTGTGCTGACTTTGCCACGCTCACCTGTACTGCCAGAGCTGCCTGGATAAAAGAGAAAAAACGATGTTGGAAATGTGGGAGAGGACATTCCCCAGAAAACTGCACTCTGAAGAAGCCCTGTGCAACATGTGGAGAACAACATCTGCTCATACTACATGATGTTGCTGCTGCAGAGAGCGTCCTGACCGTGAATACGTCCTCCAGCATGGTTTTCTTGGACCAAGTCAGCCATTCAGGGCGGGTAATGCTAAAGGTTGTCCCAGTGCGGTTGCAAAATGGGGAGAAAACACTGGACACATATGCTGTCCTGGATGATGGCTCCGAAAGAACAATCATACTACCTGCTGCCGTCCATCACCTTGGCCTTGTGGGAACAGAAGAGATTCTGTCCCTCAGGACAATTCGACAAGAAATCGTACAGCTGAAGGGAGCCACTGTATCCTTTCAGGTGTCAGGTATGACAAACCGAAGAGTGAAATATGACATTCACCAGGCTTTTACAGCAGCCGAAGTAACTCTGGCAGAGCAATCACGTGCTGCTGACCTCCTGACACAACGATACAAACACTTGAGAGGCTTATCCCTGCAGTCCTTTGACAAAGTCCAGCCCCTGCTACTTATCGGTTCTGATAACCCTCACCTGATAATACCTACCCAGCCTGTGCGTACCGGTCCAGTTGGTGGCCCAGTGGCTGTGTGCACAATGCTGGGGTGGGCGATTCAGGGACCAGCAAGCTTTTTGCAGCAACCAACAGATGAGAGAAGCTGTCTGCATTTGTCCACTCTCTCCTCCTCAGATGAGCTGCATCAACATGTCCAGAGACTCTGGCAGCTGGACACCCTACCCTTCCACACCAACAAGGAGGTGACGCGATCAGGCGAAGATAAAGCAGCCATAGAACGACTGGAGCAAGGGACTGTCCGGGTCACCGTTGATGGAGTGGTTCGCTATGCTACTCCACTGTTGCGAAGACAGAATGCACCTGTTCTTCGGGCACCTCCCACAGCAGTGATGGCACTCCTCAGAGCGACAGAGCGACGTTTGTGTAACAATCCAGATCAAGCTGCTGTCTACAATGAGGAAATTCACAAGTTGGAGAAAGCTGGTTATGTAGTGAAGATCAGCATGAATGAGGCCAGCAGCTCTGCAGAATCATGGTTTATCCCGCACCACATTGTGTACCACAACAACAAGCCCAGAATCGTCTTCAACTGCTCCTTTAACTACAGGCAAGCTTCTCTTAACAAGAACCTGCTTCCTGGCCCAGTTCTCGGGTCAACACTGCTTGGCGTGCTCTTGAGATTTAGAGAGTACGCTGTCGCTATCAGTGGAGATATTCGCGGCATGTTCCATCAGGTGCGCCTTCTGCCTGAGGACCAGCCACTTCTACGCTTCTTATGGCGAGATGGGGAGAGGGAGCGCAGCCCAGACGTGTACGAGTGGCGTGTCCTTCCTTTCGGGACCACATGTAGCCCATGCTGTGCTACATATGCCCTGCAACGCCATGTAAAGGATCACAGCGAAGACAATGAAGAGGCACTGTATTCTGTGCTCCATGCATTCTATGTGGATAACTGCTTACAGTCTCTACAATCTCAGACTCAGGCAAAGGACCTGATAGACAAGATGAGAGCCCTCCTTGCCAGTGGAGGATTTGAGATAAGGCAGTGGGCTAGCAACACACCTGAGGTCATTTCTCACCTACCAACAGAAGCCAAATCAACCGAGTGTGAGTTATGGCTAACCACTAACAAGACTGAACCACAAGAGTCTTCACTTGGTCTCCTGTGGCGCTGCAGCTCTGACACATTGGGATACAAGCACCGGGCCATTCCACGTACTGCACCAACCCTGAGATATGTTTACAGAGTACTGGCCAGCCAATATGACCCATTAGGTTATATCATTCCCTTTACAACGCGAGCCAAGGTTCTGGTTCAGGCACTCTGGAAGAAAGAGAGGGGTTGGGATGAGCCGATTGCTGATGAGCTCCTGTCCGTATGGTTGGCATGGGAAAGTGAGCTGCCATACTTGCCAAACCTCAGCTTGCCAAGGTGTTACACTCCTGGTATCTCAGCTGGGAGCCCCGTGAACCTACACATCTTCTGTGATGCCTCAGAGAGAGCCTATGGTGCGGTTGCATACCTGAGAGTAGAGACTGACAGCAATGAAGTTAAAGTGGCATTTGTGATGGCCCGATCTCGTGTGGCACCCAAAAGGCAGCTTTCAATACCTCGCCTGGAGCTTTGCGCTGCCCTAGCAGGAGCA
The DNA here is from genome assembly GCF_036321145.2 of Pelmatolapia mariae. Lineage (NCBI taxonomy): Eukaryota > Metazoa > Chordata > Actinopteri > Cichliformes > Cichlidae > Pelmatolapia > Pelmatolapia mariae. Next base: position 4,350,066 of record NC_086245.2, read on the forward strand.
CAGTTAGCCAAAGTTCTGCAGACCGAGTTAACCCTGCCATTACAGACGACTACTCTGTGGACCGATTCGACCACTGTCCTTCACTGGATCCAGTCTGAATCCCAGCAGTATAAAGTGTTTGTGGGAACCCGAATAGCAGAGATTCAAGAGCTTGTTGGAGCTGAGAGCTGGAGATATGTTCCCTCTGAAGAGAACCCTGCCGATGACATCACACGTGGGAAATCCTTAAGGGATTTAACTAAGCCAACCCGCTGGACAGATGGCCCAGCATTTCTCCATCAGCCTCCCGCTAGCTGGCCTACGCACCCCACAGTGAGCTCGATGCAGGAGGAAGAGATCCGCGACATCATCTTCTGTGGCAACATTTCCACAAGCAGCCCGCTGACACCTGATCTGAACCAGTTCAAATCCTGGACTGAGCTGATACATGCCACGTATCACGCCCTCCACGGGGCGGCTGCTCCACCCATGACTGCCTCCAGTCGTAGGGAGGCAGAAATTGCCCTACTGAAAAGGTCACAAAGTGAGAGTTTCCCGGCGGAGCTTGCTGCATTGCAGTCGGGTAAAACTATCAGCCCTAACAGTCGCTTGCTGTCGCTTTCACCTGAATTAGACCATACTGTAGGGTTGATCAGGGTTGGAGGTCGGCTCCGGAGGGCTGAAAATCTGAAAGAGGACACCATCCATCCTATAGTTCTTGCACCAGATCACCCTGTCACAAAGCTGGTAGTGCAGGACTATGATAACCGTCTGTTACATGCAGGTCCTGACCGTATATTTGCAGAGATGAGGAGGACCTACTGGATACTTCGCGGCCGACAGATCATCAAGAGACATCAACGCAGCTGTGTGGAATGTTGTAAATGGCGCAGCAAACCAGTCACTCCCCAGATGGCAGACCTACCAGCTGCACGATTACGCGTCACTAAACCACCATACTGGTCCACTGGAGTCGACTGCTTTGGTCCTTACACCATAAAAATCGGACGGCGGCATGAGAAAAGGTGGGGTATTATCTTTAAATGTCTGACCACCAGGTGCGTACATCTGGACCTCTTGTGCAGCATGAACACAGATTCATTCTTGCTTGCCCTTCGGCGCTTTGTGGCAAGGAGAGGAAAACCCTTTGAGATTCTCTGTGATCGTGGCACCAACTTCAGAGGAGGAGAGAGGGAACTTAGAGAAGATTTTGCTGCCATGGAACCAGTTTTGAAGCAACAGCTCGCTGAACAGAGCATTAATTTCAAATTCAATCCACCACTTGCTCCACATTTTGGAGGCACATGGGAGAGGGAAATCAAGTCGGTCAAAGCTTCCCTGCGTGTCGTCCTGAAAGACCAAGCTGTCCAAGAAGAAGTGCTGATGACTATGCTTGTAGAAGTGGAGGGCATTCTTAACTCGAAACCCCTCGGTTATGCAACATCAGACATTGCGGACCCTGATCCCATTACTCCTAACCTTCTGCTTATGGGGCGGAGAGACGCATCCCTACCACAAGCAGTGTACAGCAAGAGTGACCGACTGGGACACCGGCGCTGGAGACACAGCCAAGTGCTTGCTGACCATTTCTGGGTTCAGTTTACTCGCAATTACCTACCTAACCTTCAGCTCCGTCAAAAGTGGCGCATCAGTACCCCCGATCTCACAGTAGATCGAGTGGTCATGGTGATTGACCCACAGCTACCAAGGGCTCTGTGGCCAGTTGGGCGGGTAACTAAAGTAATCCCCAGCGACGATGGTAAGATACGGACAGCTGAGGTCGACATAAAAGGAGTTAAATACATCCGCCCCGTGACTAAGCTCATCACTCTTCCAAAACTGCCAGAGGACTGAAGGGGTGTATATTATCCAGCAGGGACATTTGTGTTCTGCAAATTCACTTAGTGAATTTGGGGGCGGCTGTGCAAATTCCCTGCTGACTCGGCCTCAGGAGGGCTAGAGGCAAGAATCAAGCGCACCCAAATGAGCGCATCATTGATCATGTGTGCATCACGCAGAGGGAGAGTGGGAGTGAGAGACGAAAGGCGCAGCGACAGAGCATGGCAGTTGTAACGCAGTTTGTGTGATTCCGTGTGCGTTAATGAATCTGTAAGTTGACCTTTGTTAACTGGTACGACAATAGTCATAGTTGTTTGTGCATGTTTCAAGCTAAAGTTATGCCTCGGTACACTGATATCACGTTAGTAGGTTTATTTAATTATTTAGTTAATTTGCACTAAGTTCATAACAGTGGCCAGAATTTCCTCCAACGATTACATCCAGCAGTTAAAAGATTTTTCTGTTGTTTATTGCTTAGTTAAGCTGTTGTTAGCTTGCCACATTCTTGCCTTAGTACTAGCAACTGGGAATATATGTGCTATTTAGCCAACTTGTGGTCTTACGGTGACCCCTTGTGGACATTGTAAAATATTGCTGTGACTAAGTAGATGATATGTTCTGATTGTTGCTTAGTTATTTTAGACCCTGCTAATTATAGTATTACCTGTTTCTGTTTCAGACAACCATGCTTATAGTCACCTATACTGCATCTGCTAGTTATAAGTTCATATCTGGCTGCAGCACAGTTGGATTTATCCTGGCAGCCTGCTGTAACCAGTTCTTCTGTGAAGCTTAATTAAAGACAGTGAACTAAACTCCTGGACTGCTGCAGTCTTTCTGACCGAAGACTTAGGCCAGACTTGTATACCCAGCACTTCCAGTATATATATATTCTACACCTTGAATATGTGGGAATACATGATAGAAACATCTGTGTGGACCCCAGATGTTCATAACCAGTGTGTCCATATATGTGTGTGTCTATGGGATCATTCTGTAACACTAACAACAGGTATTAAAACAAAAAATGAAGAAGAATCAGCTGATGAGTCATTATCTGTCAACCAACACACACACACACACACACACACACACAGCTTCTGTCCTTTGGCTGTGGGACAGGCCTCTAAACGGGTTTCCTTTTATGTGAAGAGACTAAAACCTGATGAATAAACTGGCCAATCCATCTATTTATGAAGTATAAAGGTCAACATGTCCTAACTGGAGTCTGAATTATGAGATGGACTAAAAGCTCAAACCGTCAGATGACCAAGCGATGATTAACTGAAGGCATAAGAGCCAGACTTTGAGTGTGAGTCAGTGTTGACAGAGTTAAACGAGCTTTGAGGCACAGATGTGCAGAAAAGCCCAGAATTAAGCTCTTATTTATGGTCGCTGGCTCAGAGCCCAAGCGCAGGTGTGGGAGGTGTGGGCGAGATTAAAACGAACACAGACCTCCTGTTTCCTAAACTATACATAAAACATGTGAATGATGAGAATGCAGCAGCTGGTTTATACCAGCCTGTAAACAGGAAACTAACAGGCAGGCATGTGAAAAATGCGGCCCACTTACCGCCTCCAGCCGGGCCCACGCTCACCCACAGGAAGGGCAGAAACAAAAAAATCCAGGTCTGTGTGAAATTCATGATTTTGATGCGCCAAAAATCTTCAGAAAAACAGAAACCTGCTCAAAACAAGCCCACGGTCCCCGCGGGTTGCTGTGAATATTATTATTGCTGCTGCTGCCTGTAGGGGGCGCTACAGACGACTAACTTCCTCCATTTACACCTCCAGCACCCGCCTTCTTCACACCAACAGCAGCCAATCAGATAACTAGTCTGTGGTTGCTGGGTAGATTACATGATACAAGGTTAGAGCCGCTGAACATTGCGGTGACGTCACAGCATTGAGATATTTGCCGCTGCCAAACTTTTATTTTTATCTTGTAACATGAATCCTGTTGCTGACCTTCACTTCTGTATGTTTGTCCCTCACAAACACTCTAATCACTAAAATCTGCAACGAATAAACAAATAAGGACTTTTTAATAAAGTTTACTTCATGATAAACACTTAAAAACACTTTTAGAGCTCTACAGATGTTTAAATCCAGGTGTTAATGACAAAGCACACACTGATGTGTCTGTTGAGCAGTTTATATCTTTACGTCTGAACCTCAGTAATGAATTATTTGTACTTTGAGTAATATTTTAAATGTACTCCAGGCTGCTGTAAAGACCTCCTGATCAGAGGTGTCTGAGCGCTGCTTGTTGTCAGTGTTCAATTACATTAGTCAGCTACATGATCGTATGTGAGGCTGACTTCATGGAAATTCACTTTCATATCTGAGCGTCTTCATCAGAGTTCCTCACGTCACTTCTCTCTTTCTCTTTTTGCTTTTTTCACTCTGCGATAGTTGCAGGGGCGGATCTAGAAGGGTGGCATGGGGTGGCAAGTGCCACCCTAAAATGATCCCTTGCCACCCCAAGTGCCACCCCAGTCTTGCATATGACAGTGTTGTTTATTAAAATAAGATAGCATTAACAGTTTGAGCATAGTTACAGTCAACAGTGAATATAAATGCTAAAACTGAATACATTGTATAGTGTCCCCCCCTCCACCATTAACAAATGGTTCAGCCCATAGCAGGACCGGCTTTTTTCTTGTTTTCAGTAGCAAGCAGTGCTTATGATTGTGCCAGAGCACATTTTGAACAACACCATGGGAATTTCGGATTTTACACAGGTGGTTGGATGTTACACTCTGGAAATGGAAGGAAGGTGAGTGTTAATTAACCCTCTGTGGTCCACGGACACGCTGCACCTCCAAATCACATGACTGATGTAAGCTGACACAGCAACAAGCTGCAGCCACGCTGAGTCTCTATTTCAGCCCACATTGAAAGTTCGGACTTCAAAGTTTTTAAATTTTAATTACAGGCCAGTAAATCCAGAGTTGTGATAATATATATAAGCCACGCTTTTGTCTAAATACTGTCGTCACGTTTTTGTGTGTGTAACGGAGTTAAAAAGACATCTGAAAAACATGCACTTACCTGGTCTTAATTATTATTTTAAGTGTGAATTTTATCATTTTTGTTGTATTTTATTTTGAAAACCCAGAAACCGGATCTCACTCTAGCATTTAGAAGCTGCTAAGGCTTCCGCTCCTCACAGCGCGCGTTTGCACTGTGAGGGTAAGTTCTGTAGTGAAAGGCTCTGGCATTTTTATGGTTTCTGGTGTGAATGTTGTTACATAAGTTGTACATGTCGATGTATATAGGTTTATATTGATGTTAGGATGTTACTGTGTAACCGAAACAAAGGCTGGTTGCTGTTAAACAGTGTTTCTGCCGTATTTATGCTCTTTGGCAGTAAGCTTTTGTCGGCCCCCTAGTGGTTGCTGCGCAAAGCAGGAAATGTGTTTGGACGTACTGTTTTTCTGTGCTTTTTGTGATGTTGTTTTACATTGTAGGAGCTACAATTGCTGGTACCATCAGAAGACACCTGTTGAGTGTGTTTTATGTCTTCTGCAGGTACGTGAGCTTGTTAACAGTCATCTTGTCTGTAAAGCACAAGCAAGTGAAAATGTAATGCGTTTCTGTTAATTTGTCCACTAGAGGGAAATGTTTAGCCGGTGATACTTCTGTTATCCTGTTATTTTGTTTTATATGGTTGTGAAATGTATTTTGATAAGTGATAAGATTTCTTTTTGTATACAAGTACGGTGTGACAGACTGTAAAATGGGAGAAATTATTGTTTTCCATCTTTTCTTTAATAAAAAGTTAATTGTAAGTCTGTTAAGACAGCGCGCGTTTGCACTGTGAGGGAGCTACAATTGCTGGTACCATCTGAAGACACCTGTTGAGTGTGTTTTATGTCTTCTGCAGAATAAACCGTCAAAAGCCAACCTTTCTGAGCGTCTGTGATTCATGAAGAACGGAAGCGTTACACTGGTGCCGTGACCATTCGGATCTTCAGATCAGCTTGATGCTCATCGCCGTGGCTGCTGTTATGCTCCCCTGCTGTTCACAAGTTGAATGTGGGTTGTTGTAACCAAGTGAGTTTAGACAAAAGAAACAAAAATAAACAACCCAAAAACAAACAAAAAGGTGAGGGGTGTGATTTGAATAAGACAAAGGTGAAAGTGTCTGTGTTTTGATATACAACGTGTGGTTATACACTCGAATTATTTGGACATTATTATTATAATTTTTTTTCTCTTTTCCTCATTTTGCTGCTATTATACTGTTATTTTTCTTATTTTTATCTCTGTTTTTTTTTTTCTTTCCCTAACGGAGCGCACATGCAGTTATTATCTTAAGTGTGTGACTTGGGGATGGATAAATTTGTCACTCCAGTACTACCTAAGGGTAGAGGTGCCGGACTAGTTCATGCAGTTGACACCAGTAATGTCACACAGTTTGGTCCTGTGAGCAGTGACACTGGGCTAGGCCAAAGCCCGAGTTTTATTCCCATCGGTAGGGGTATGGGTGATTTGCCTCAGGTTTCCACTCCAATTAGAGACAGTGATGCTGTACACAGCTTTACTGACATGGTTGAGCAAATAGGAGCCCAGATAGGTGAATCCATTGTTACTAAACTGTTGTCAGCTGGTGTTGTGAATCTGACTGGTGACTCTAAGACTCAAACTGAGCAATGTAACAGTACCGCTCGAGATGTACCACATGTAACTGTTCATGTTAAGCCCAATAAGGAGCTTCAAATTTTTAGGGGTGATGGCACAGACAGATGTTCGGTTCAGGACTGGATTGACATGGCAACGACTTATCTATGGAAGCAAGAGGTCCCCTTCATGGCCAGGCTGACGAAATTATTAGCCACTTAATGGGGAAGGCCAGAGATGTGGTCAGAGTGGCTCTTCGTAGTGACCCAGGTCTTGATGTCAAACAGAAGCCTGATCTGGTCTTTGGTGTCCTTCGCCATTATTTCAGTGACTCTTCATCGTGCCTCCCTCTTGCTGACTTCTATGCAACACTCCCTACCAGAAGTGAAAACCCGGTAGATTATTGGATAAGACTGAACAAGGCTGCTGAACTAGCCATAGAGGGGCTACGCAGACAGGGGCAGACAGCAACCCCTTTAACCCATGAAGTAGCATGTATGTTCGTGAAACATTGCCCTGACCCTGAGTTGTCTTATGTTTTCAAGTGCAAGCCTGTCCATGAGTGGACTGCTCGGGACGTACAACAAAGGATTGATGATTATCAAAGGGAGGTGAGAGCTAATGGTAGAGCCAGCGGCGCTGCACAGTTGAAGGGCTGTAATTCTACGATCACCGCCGTGCACCCGAACACCTCACCTGCAGCTGCTGTGCCAGAGGGATGCTCCCGAAGCTTCTCGCCCCCATCCTCAGGTTTTCAGGGGTTGGTGGGCTCGTTCCCCTCCACCGCTGCAACACGAGAGCCCCTCATCGGAAGTCTGAGTTTCTCCCCTTCGACTGCGGTGAGTCAAAATCTTCAACAGTCAGAGGAAAGGCTCATGGGTCAGATGGTGGATATGTTTCAGGCCATGATGGAGAGAATGCAGCACCACAACACTCAGACACCAAGGAGGGGGGCGTTTAATCAGTTTTCACGAAATAGACGGAGGAGAGAGGATGCCTGCAAAGTCTGCAGTGATCCGAGACATACCACAGCATCACACTGCCTATCTGATAAACTGTGCTTTTCATGCTTTGCTCCTGGCCATGTTCGGTTGTCCTGCCCGGCTAGTACAGGTCGGCCAGGTCCAGCCGGAGGGAAACTAGCCGACCTGTATTCGGTGGGAGGCAGTGCAGGTCTTACGGGATACTCCCAAACTATTGATATCTGTGATGCGGAGTCAGTGTATGAAGAGGCCAGACAGAAATGCAAAGATTCTGAAGTTATTTTTCAGAACATTCACAAAGTCGGCAATAGTGACAGTCTTTTCTACACTCCGGTCACTTTCGGTGGGCTTTTGAAAATGGGTGGTATGCTGGACAGTGGTTCCATGGCCTGCAGCATGAATGAAGCAGCTGAGGTGACGCTGCGTGACTCTGGACTGATATCTGATCAAGATGTTATCAAAGTGGATGTGACTCTTGTTGGGTGTGGAGGGCTACGTGTGAAGCCTAAGTATGCCCTCAATGTGGAGATGGAGGTGTATGGCTGCAGAATGATAGTTCCCATTCTGGTGGTTCAAGGGCAGCTTGACGACCTGATACTGGGGACGAACGTCATAAAGCACATATTACACCAGTCTAAACGTTGTGAGCCCTACTGGAACACGGTCTCCAGTAATTGCTCTAAGACCAGCCTTGAGACTGAAAACTTTCTGTCGATGCTTTCTGGTTTGACCCCATGGAAAGATTCGGACGTCCCGGACAGAGTAGGCACAGTTAGGTGTAACTCAGCTGTGTGCCTTGAACCGGGTCGCGAATATCTGTTATGGGGAAAACTACCAAAGAACGTCAATGTCTCCCCTGGCAGCACAGTGATGACAGGGCCCTCGTCATCCCGCTCAGCACCCAGAGGGATTTTGGTTGCTAGATTGGTTACTCCCTTGTGGGGTGACAGATGGGTCCCATTGAAACTGATCAATGTGTCTGAGCAGCCTGTACATCTGCGACGTAACGCCAAACTAGCAGACGTGTACTCCTGTGTGGCGCTTGAGGACTTTGATGCTTCCCCAGATAGCAAGGAAACATTGAAACAATGTTGAGTCAATATCAGGCGATGTCATTGAACCAACGTTGAGATCTGACGTTGACCCAACGTCACTCTTGCACCCATTTTTAATGTTGAAACAACGTCAGGTTTTGATGTTGAATCAATGTTGAAACCTGACATTGATTCGATGTTATATTTTCTAACACTGTTGACATTGAAACACTGTTGAGCTATGGTGTTGATTTTCCACCTCTTTCGCACAGTTGCTTTTTATTGAAAAAAAACAAAAAAAACAAAAAAGGTCAATAGACATGTATCATTTGCAAAATACTTTATTAAAAGACAAAGTTTCCTATTTACATTTCTATGTTTCACGTCACTTTTTATTATTTACTCCGGGATGGGGATGGATGATCGGCGTCCTGTGTGCCACCCGTACGATCTGGAGCATATCTGAGCCATTTCCGGACTGCTTGAGCAAAGACCAACTCAGACATAGAGTTCGCCCCTACCTGCTGCACCAGGCCATCTAGGACAAAAATAGACACACACACAAAAAAACAAAGACAAAAAAAGGGAATTAGAGCACATGAATAAGCTCTTGTTAATTGTCTTCAGCAGTGAGAAAGTATGTAAACTCCTAGGCTGATAAACATGAAAGTCACCAGGCGGAAATCAGCAAACTGCCGCATTTGATTCCCAAAGAGCTATAAGCTGAAAATGTGATATGTCTTAGCATGGTGTGCCGTGTATCCTTTAAAAAAAAAAGAAAACATGGGGTCCTCGGGCTGTACAAAGTGTACAACCCGAGGACAAAACAAGCCGAAGACCAAAGACTCCATCTCCAGATTAACCGGACATGAAAGTCTTGTTATTAAGAAAGACAAAGTAATATAGCAAAAAACAGACATAGGAAATGTGAAACGCACTCAGCACATCAATTGATCCCTTTATTGTTCACTTTAGGCTCATAAAACTACAATAAATGTTAAAACTTACCAAATATGCATCTGCACAGCGCTGTCTCTTTAAATGCCCTTTTTTGCTTTGTCTGGTCCTTGGTTTTTTTCCCTGTCCAGTTGAGTACAGAGGCCAGCTCCTTTGTAATGGCATAAACCATTACACGGCGGACTCGCACCTCCAGTGTGGTCCAGCAGCACCAATCAACGCAAAGCGTCTCACCTATAGACACATTTTATGAGATGGAATTAGCGTGTCTCATGTCTTAAATGTGTATGCAAGTGCTTGTGTGTTTACTTCATGTAATTGATGATAGAAACATGTCATTTGGTTTTCCCTAAAGCCTGATTTTCAAGTCATACAAAGAATAAACCAAAGTATTGGCAGTGCAATGTATTTCTATTCCCTTTTGTTGGATATTCATTTGTTAGTTCTTGTAACTGCTAAAAGTGTTTACTAGTTTTTGCCTGTCACATATATTTGTTATACCATGTAAACTGTGAAATTCCAAGATTTTCAAACTTGCCTTGTAATAGTGGCCTCACAGAGTCTCTGGAATCTACAGAAAAAAAAATCACAACAAGATGACATTCAGGAGTATAAATTAGGTTTTTTTTTTTTTAGATAAGAGTACAATGACATTGTGATGCAGCTTTAAAGCTTTTTTAAAAGCATACCATCTATAGGGAAGACATCAGACTCTGCATGCTGGGGAGATCGCAAAGCTGTGTCGGTTTGTGCCGGAGTGGCGAAAGGTGCCGGAAGCTGGGTGGGGCATTATGATGGTTGCTATCAGTGGGCTGGGGGGCAGACTGCGGAGTGATGAGGGCTGTTTAGAAAAAGATCATTTTTTAAGTATTTAAGAATACAGACAACTTGTCAAAAAAGTTTCCTTGTGTCAGACACAGATATGTACACAGACACTAGACAGTATTTTATTACCTGGTATTTTCACTCGAGGGGCCTGGGGAAACCGTTTTTTTGTAGGCTGCTCATCCTCTGAGTCCGTATATGTGTACAGGGGATTTGGTCTAAAGAAAAGAAATTAAAAACGGTCTTAAGTAATTGTAAATATGCTTTTGGCATATTGTTTCCTAAAGTTAGTTTGATTTCTAACAACACACACAGGAAACAGAGACGTGCAAGAAGGTGCAGTATACAATGAATTTTTGAAGTGCACAAGTGTACACGGCTTTGCATTTTTAAAAAGTTTACAAACTTCCACTTTTTGGACTATATTATGTGGTGATATTGCAGTATGCAAGCACCACAGATATGTATAAAAGACAAGATCATAAATTCTTAACAATCAAAGATATGTTTGTGAATAAAAAGGTTTTACTTGTGCTTTCTTTTAAGACTGGTCTGGGTTTCTTCTTCGGACTGAAGGTCAGACGTATCACAGCGTTCACGTGGATATCTCTGAAGACTGCGTTCTGCTTCGTGAAATGTGCCTGGAAATACAAACACAATGTACGGCCAGACATACATTACGTGTGGACAAAAGGTGCAAACGCATAGAAAAATCAGCGGTTTCAAAAATACCCTGGTACGTGTGGACGTAGCCTTATTCATTATTCAAGGCACAAACGGAAAGTCATGTACGCGTGCAACGTAAAGTTAGGTGAGCGTGCAACGTACAGTCACGTGGGCATGCTGCGTGAGCTTTCAAACTGAGTCTAAAGTTTTCGTGTGCGAATTGAAGCGAGTGCTCTCCAATCATCAAAAGTAACAAAGTCATTGAACACGTTTATACAGTTAACTTTACGTTTATCAATCATATATCACAGATTTAGAATTTTTTGTAGTACTAAGCAACTATATACAGAGCGAAAGTCTGGGTCAAGCGCCGAGGCGACGGCAAGAACAAAGGAAACCTCGAAGCGTTAAAGCTAGCTTTGTAAGGGAATATAACGAAGAAATTATGAAACAAAAATGTTTTCTTTGTTGATATACTTTGTTCGCAGTGCAATTTATTTGTTGCCGGATTGTAAGAAGTATAGACACAATTTCGGGCTCCCACATTTTGTGGGAGCAACGTAAATAACTGTAAAAAACTTTTTAAAGTTTTTTACTGTTATTCAAATGCAAACATGGAAATAACGAGTAGGAAAAAAAAATCATTCATTCTTACCTTATACTAATCGTGGTGCAGGCCAGTGCAGTGCATGAACTGATGCCTTCTCCGGTCAATTCCGCTGAGAGTAAATCAAATGTCCCGCTCTACTGTAGAAGACAATACCTGGGGGGATGTACCAATGTGAGAGGGGTGCTGTGGAATAGTCCAAGTGATCGCTGCTTTAATTTCCCGGTCAACTATACATAAATTGCACGTAGACACGATTTTTTAAAGCTGGTGAACTAGACCAAGTCATTGATAACAAATGAACAATAAATCTACTTTCTCTGGTACTTTATACCCGATCAGTTGCAATGCAATTTAATGCTCAACTACAAATCGATGGTTTTTGATGGTGACCGGAGCCGAATGATCGTCAACTATAAATAGACGTTTTCTCGACGTTGTTGTTGTCACCTGGTCGACTATAAATAGATCAAATATCAGTGACAAAAAAACAACGGTGAATCAACATCGTTACAACGTCTCTATAGTAAGACCGTCGGTTTACCACAGTATTTCAATGTTGTTACAACATTGGCATTTCAACCCCGACCATATACGACGGTTCGGATGAAAAATCAACATAGATTCAATGTCGTCTTGCTATCTGGGTCAGCACTCCAGGAGACAACTCTGGCTAGCAGCCATCAGTCGGCCATGTCGCCACAAGTCACGCCCACCTCCATGAAGGAGAAACTCGAACTTGTTGGGCTTGGTGATGTTGACATAGAGTCCTGTGAGACATCAAGACAGTGTAAAGAGAGGATGGCTGACCTGGTTTTGCAGTACGAGGATGTCTTTTCCCGCCATCATCTCGACTGTGGGGAAGCCAAAAACTTTGTGCATCGCATCCGCCTCTCAGATAACAGGCCTTTCAGACTTCCCTACAGGCGTGTGCCCCCGAGTCAGTACCAGAAGCTGAGACAAGTGTTGACTGAGATGGAGGAGAGGGACATCATCAGGAAATCGACCAGTGAGTATGCATCACCATTGGTGCTTGTGTGGAAGAAGAATGGCGATCTACGCATTTGCAATGACTTCCGCTGGCTCAACAAGAGAACCCTGAAGGATGCCCATCCTCTTCCACATCAAGCAGATTGTCTGGCTGCCTTGGGGGGAAACAGCCTGTTCAGTACCATGGACTTGACGTCTGGCTTCTACAACATGACGCTGCATGAAGATGACAGGAAATATTCTGCCTTCACCACGCCCATGGGTCTATATGAGTATAATCGGCTGCCGCAGGGTCTGTGCAACAGCCCTGCGAGCTTCATGCGCATGATGACCAGCATCTTTGGTGACCAGAATTATTTGAGCCTGTTATGTTACCTGGATGATCTCCTGGTGTTTGCTCCAGACGAGGACACTGCCTTGCAGCGCCTGGAAATGGTGTTTGAGAGGCTGCGCGGGCATAACTTGAAGTTGGCTCCCAGAAAGTGCTTCTTCCTGAGGAAATCCGTGAAGTTCCTCGGTCACATCATTGATCAAAATGGGGTATCAACAGATCCATCCAAGGTAGAAGTTATCGCGAGCATGAGGAGCGTGGACCTCATGGACACTGATGGGGTGACTCCTTCCCAACGAAAGGTCAGATCATTTTTGAGGATGATTAATTACTACCAACACTTTGTTCCCATGTACTCTGCTGTCGCCAGACCTCTGTTCGAGCTCCTGAGAGGTGCTGTGAAGAAGGGCAAGGGGACTACTAAGGTGAGGCGGCCATGCAGGAAGTTGAGTGCTTCGGATTGGATCCAGAGAAGAGGACGCTTTTGAGAAGCTCAAGAGCTTGATGTTAAATACAGTCGTTTTGGCTCACCCAGATTTCTCTCGCCCCTTCTTGCTGTCGACAGACGCATCACTGGATGGCATTGGAGCAGTGTTGGCTCAAATCCAGGACGGTGGAACTAAGCCCAGACCGATTGCTTTTGCCAGCAAATCCCTGTCTCAGTCTCAAAGAAACTATCCAGCACACAGGCTGGAGTTTCTGGCGTTAAAGTGGTCAGTCTGCGACAAGTTCAGTCATTGGCTCAAAGGTCACAAGTTCACCGTCTGGACTGATAACAACCCCTTGACCCACATTTTAACCAAGCCAAAGCTGGACTGTTGTGAACAACGTTGGGTGGCTAAACTTGCAAGCTATGACTTTGACATTAAATATGTCCCAGGCCGTCAGAACATTGTGGCGGATGCCCTGAGCCGATTGCCTTTTGTGAAGGATAATGTAAGTGACAGACTGCTGGCTGAGAGATATGCAGACTTCCTTGATGAGGCAAAAGATGTTTCACATGCATCAATCCAGAGGGCGTTTCGGTCGTCCACCGACTGCGAGGCGAATGGTAGATCCAGTGGTGGAGCTTCCATCGTGTCCCAAGGCACGCAGGGTCTGAATCCCTTGGTTCTGGCTGAAGATGCTGTCATAGCTGTTTTGCAGTCACATGTCGAGTGGGATGTCGGCCCAAGAGGGAGAGCAATAGAGGCTCTGCATCACCTGCCACAGATGGTGTCCCCCGGTCTGGAAGCCTTACCTGCCTATTCGGAGAGAGAACTTAGGGATGCACAGCTGCAGGATGCAGCGCTGTCTCGCGTCGTCTTCTACGTTGAGAGACACAGGAGACCCTCGAGGAGAGAGCGGGTAGGGGACCCAGTCCTTGTTAAAAGATACCTGAGCCACTGGGAGAAGCTGGTCCTCAACAACGGTGTGTTGTACAGAGTCTCCAGAGATCAGATATCAGGTAACAGACGACTGCAGTTCATGGTTCCTGACTCGGGTTGAGGTCCTCAACCCGAGGGATCCATGATGATGCTGGTCACCAGGGCCAGTTCAGGAGTTTAGACCTGGCTAGAAAGAGATTTTTATGGTTGAACCTTGGGCGTGGCGTGAGAGACCATATACGGGGATTCCAGTGCTGTGTAGTCAGTAAGACTGTCGAACCAGAGGGGCGTGCTCCTTTGGTCAGCGTGTCCTCGTCCAGACCGTTGGAGTTGCTCTGCATCGACTTTTGGTCGGCTGAGGCCGCACACAAGTCCGTCGATGTCTTGGTCATCACAGACCACTTCACTGGCTGGGCGCAGGCCTTCCCATGCAAGGACCAGTCGGCTAAACAGGTTGCAAGGCTTCTCTAGGACAGGTACTTCTGTGTGTTCGGCTTTCCGGAAAGGATACACAGCGACCAGGGTGCTAATTTTGAGAGCCAATTGATAAGTGAGCTCCTCAGAGTCTCTGGTGTGAAGAAGACACACACGACGCCTTACCACCCGATGGGGAACGGCAGTGTGGAGCACTTTAACCAGACTCTGGGTGGAATGATTCGTGCTCTGCCGCCAGACTCGAAAGTGGACTGGCCACGTCGGCTACAGACTCTGACGTTCATGTACAACTGCACTGCACATGAGACAACTGGATTTGCACCGTTTTACCTGATGTTTGGCCGCACGCCCCGGTTGCCTGTTGACATTCTGTTCCGCTCTGTCCTGAGCGATCCTGCTGTTACCTGTTATGACAGGTATGTGGTTTCCCTCAGGGAAGATGTGAAGGAAGCAATGGTCATTGCACGCGCCCGAGCTGCACAGGAGAAGCGTCGTCACTCGCATCTCTATAACAGGAGAGGGACGGGTTCCAGGACTGAGGTTGGTGACAGAGTCCTGGTTGCTAACAGGAAAGAGAGGGGAAAGAAGAAGGTTGCTGATCGGTGGGAGTCAACGGTCTACACCGTGATCGATGTGAACCATGATACTCACACTTTGAAGATTCTGTTTCCGGACGAGAGAGAGTGGTCCACCGGAATCTGCTGTTGGTGGCGAATTTCCTGCCCCTGGAGGATGATGTTGGAACCTCGGATCACGTCTCCTCTACATGGGATGTGGACACAGCGCCTGAAGTTGATGATGGGGCTGCGTCTGGGGAGGGGGATTTGAATGCCCCTGCTGTGAGCTGTGTTGGTGCTCATGGTAACTGCTCACCCGATGCCATGGATGGGACAGCTGACCTGGAGGTTGTCTCTGAACCTTTGGACCCTGGAGAGAGGACGATTGCATGGGTGTTGCAGTTGACGGAGTCCAGCGGGTCTCAGGGAGATGTTACTGATGTTTCAAGCGTGGATTCAGTCCTGCCGGCTGCATCTGGCTTGTCTGTTGGAGTGGACTTCGACCGAGCTGGTTCTAGCACGACGTCCCAGGAAGTCAATATTGCTACGAGCTGTGGGGAGGGATTGCAAGTATGCTCTACTACACCTGCCGTAGCGGTGGATATAGTTGCTCCTGCCATTACTGCTCAGTCCCCAATGGTTGACTATAGCCAAACCGGGAATGCTTCCCGGATCAGAACCAGACTTGGGCGACTTGTCAAACCGGTGAATAGACTGATCCAGACTATGTCAAATCAAGTCGTGGTTCGCGACAGGTTTGATGTGAAGTCAGTTTGTAAGTCTTTGATTCTGTCCTTCTCTTACTGAATGTTCTGTTTATATGCATACCTGAGTGATGGGATTTGTACTTGCTGTTATGTACTCTACATTTTTGTTTTTTGTTTTTCCTTTTGAGCTGTGGTACACGCCTTGTAAGGGGTATTAGTAGGGTGTATTTCGGGCACTCTGCTGCCAGTTGCTGGGTTGGGAGTTTAGCGCTGCTCCCATCCCACTTCATCCTTAGGGATACGTTTAGTTGGTGTCTGTGATTTTTGACCTCTGTTTGGTTGGTGCGTACCAGTGTGGGTACCTGTGGCTCAAATTTGATAAAATTCAGTGGGGGTGAGTGTAACGGAGTTAAAAAGACATCTGAAAAACATGCACTTACCTGGTCTTAATTATTATTTTAAGTGTGAATTTTATCATTTTTGTTGTATTTTATTTTGAAAACCCAGAAACCGGATCTCACTCTAGCATTTAGAAGCTGCTAAGGCTTCCGCTCCTCACAGCGCACGTTTGCACTGTTCTGTAATGAAAGGCTCTGGCATTTTTATGGTTTCTGGTGTGAATGTTGTTACATAAGTTGTACATGTCGATGTATATAGGTTTATATTGATGTTAGGATGTTACTGTGTAACCGAAACAAAGGCTGGTTGCTGTTAAACAGTGTTTCTGCCGTATTTATGCTCTTTGGCAGTAAGCTTTTGTCGGCCCCCTAGTGGTTGCTGCGCAAAGCAGGAAATGTGTTTGGACGTACTGTTTTTCTGTGCTTTTTGTGATGTTGTTTTACATTGTAGGAGCTACAATTGCTGGTACCATCAGAAGACACCTGTTGAGTGTGTTTTATGTCTTCTGCAGGTACGTGAGCTTGTTAACAGTCATCTTGTCTGTAAAGCACAAGCAAGTGAAAATGTAATGCGCTACTGTTAATTTGTCCACTAGAGGGAAATGTTTAGCCGGTGATACTTCTGTTATCCTGTTATTTTGTTTTATATGGTTGTGAAATGTATTTTGATAAGTGATAAGATTTCTTTTTGTATACAAGTACGGTGTGACAGACTGTAAAATGGGAGAAATTATTGTTTTCCATCTTTTCTTTAATAAAAAGTTAATTGTAAGTCTGTTAAGACAGCGCGCGTTTGCACTGTGAGGGAGCTACAATTGCTGGTACCATCTGAAGACACCTGTTGAGTGTGTTTTATGTCTTCTGCAGAATAAACCGTCAAAAGCCAACCTTTCTGAGCGTCTGTGATTCATGAAGAACGGAAGCGTTACATGTGTGTGTGTTTTAAGCGTTTTCTAAGGACAACGCGAAAACAATAAAGAAAGGGAAAAAAAGCCACCGCTTTCCTATCGGTGGAAAAATGTACCATGTCGACCAATTTTAAAAAAAGGGATTGGTTGTTTAGGAAGAGGGAAAAGTTTTGGGGGTGACGGTAATGGCAGCGAGACAGAGCGAGCGAGTGAGAGAGAGTTTTTAGATGTGACCATTTGTGACGTTTAGTGTGGAGTGTATACTTAGTGTGTTGTGTTGTGTAGCTGTTCTGTTGTGTAGTCGTTTGGTTTTGTGTGTCAGTGAGGGCACTAATGAATGTCACTAAGGCACATTTTGGTGGACAAACTTTTTTTTACTGGCACACATCATTTGTGGGGCATCTTATTGCGACACCTGATTGTTCTCTCATTTTAGTTTTAGTAATATTTTTAAATGGTTGTACAAAATGAAAAAAACGGCAGGTGTATTGGCTGCATTTTTAGATAAATAGTTGTATATGTTTACAAAATGTACAATTTATATTTACTCAACATGTCTGTGGTTTTTTACAGTAAAAAATACTACTAGGATTTTAAGTTCTTTGTGTGATTTCAGATCAGTAATAGTACTATTAATAGTAATAGTAGTACTAATGCAGTATGTCAGTGAAAAAAAACAACTATTCAGTTGAGCTGAAAAGAATGATACCAAACAAGGCAAGGGGGAAAAATAAAATGAAACAATTTGAGGGTGAAATACAAACGTAAACTCAAAAGGAGTCAAAAATGGCCGGTTGTATTTCAGACCTCAGAGGGTTAATCCAACAAATCATGAAAAATTAGGTTTACATTGTTGTTCATGACAGTGCAGATTTCTGACATTTTGTGTAATTTAAGCTGTAACAACGTGATTTGTTTTCTAACAAAAAACAGTGAAACTTAAGTTAGACTTGTGTTTGTAAATGAAGCGCCCCATGTTGTGTAGCTTTCTGGATTTTATACTTATTGGGCTACATATTTATTTATTATACAGGCTATACAGTACATAGCATCAAAACTCACATGTTTTATGTAACTAAAGTGTGTAATTATGTGGGCTACAGACAATAATTAAGTTATAGAAAATATTTATATGAAAAACGTGTATACTTACTGCATTTGAATCATTTTAACCATATGTAACCACCTGCATATGTGTTTGGGGGGAAAAAAAGGCTTTGATTTTGCCCCCCCATTTGATTTCTTTGACACCCTCATGCCACCCTAAGAAAATTTCTCTAGATCCGCCCCTGGATAGTTGACCTCAGTGTGTGTGTGTGTGTGTGTGTGTGTGTGTGTGTGTGTGTGTGTGTGTGTGGTGGAAAAAGGGTTAAATTCAAAATGTGTGTCAGAGCCTCATGCACTACAGATATATGAGAACAACAGTGTTGTTTCATTGGCTTCCTGTTAAATCCAGAATTCAAAATCCTGCTCTTCACATACTAGGTCTTAAATAATCAGGCCCCATCTTATCTTAATGTACCATATCACCCTATTAGAGCACTTCGCTCTCACACTGCAGGCTTACTTGTTGTTCCTAGAGTATTTAAAAGTAGAATGGGAGGCAGAGCCTTCAGTTTTCAGGCCCCTCTTCTGTGGAACCAGCTTCCAGTTTGGATTCAGGAGACAGACACTATCTCTACTTTTAAGATTAGGCTTCAAACTTTCCTTTTTGCTAAAGCATATAGTTAGGGCTGGACCAGGTGACCCTGAATCCTCCCTTAGTTATGCTGCAATAGACGTAGGCTGCCGGGGGATTCCCATGATGCACTGGGTGTTTCTTCTTCACTCACTATGTGTTAACAGACCTCTCTGCATTGAAT
This sequence comes from Pelmatolapia mariae, assembly GCF_036321145.2. NCBI lineage: Eukaryota > Metazoa > Chordata > Actinopteri > Cichliformes > Cichlidae > Pelmatolapia > Pelmatolapia mariae. The sequence goes on from NC_086245.2 coordinate 4,369,137, forward strand.
CATATCTGTTATTAATCTCTGTCTCTCTTCCACAGCATGTCTTTATCCTGTCTTCCTTCTCTCACCCCAACCAATCACAGCAGATGGCCCCGCCCCTCCCTGAGCCTGGTTCTGCTGGAGGTTTCTTCCTGTTAAAAGGGAGTTTTTCCTTCCCACTGTCGCCAAAGTGCTTGCTCATAGAGTGTTGTTTGTCTTGGTTTTCTCTGTCAGGTCTTTACCTTACAGCAGCGGTCCCCAACCTTTTTTGTGCCACGGACCGGTTTATGGCCGACAATATTTTCACGGACCGGCCTTTAAGGTGTTGCGGATAAATACAAGAAAATAAAACTAGTGCCGGTACCGAAAAAAAGAAGATTTATTCATAACACACGTGAAAAGACCCAGGAAAACCGAGTTAAGATAAAAACAATAACAAAATAACGCTGAAAACCGATAAAAACCCTGAAAACCATACATTTCACACCTGAGCCTCAACTCTCGCGGCCTGGTACCAAACGACTCACGGACCGGTACCAGTCCGAGGCCCGGGGGTTGGGGACCACTGCCTTACAATATAAAACACCTTGAGGCATCTGTTGTTGTTGCGCTATATGAAAATTGATTTGAATTTAAAAATATTTGATACATGAGGATCAAATTTCACAGCACTCATTATATTCGTTCAAACTTCAGATTATCTGTGTAAATCAGAGATGGTTTTACAGAAAATGATCGACAGATTTGCTGATTAGAGATGAAACGGTCCAGAATAGAAAACCGCTCCAGACTGTTTGGTAGTTAATTTGCAGATGAAAATTTACTTTACAAATTCCAGATATGGCAGATTTATCAAAGACTCACAGACAATATTCATAACTGTTTGATTGTTGCTACAAATGACTGTCTCTGTGTGTAGGCAGCAGCTATGAATAGAGAGGTTGTAGAGTAAAAAGCAAGAAGGCACAGAAAAAAAAACGTATATTTTGAAATTTTCACCTTTTTTTTACACCCTTTTAAATTTACTGTTGAAAAAAAATCTTCACAAATGTGAAGATTGATATTTACACAAATATCCTGAGAAATTTATTCATATTTATGTATTTTTCTACTTACATCCACAACTCTGAGGACAACCTTTCAAATCAGTGGCTACAAGTGCTCAACTGCGCCCTCTAGAGGCACAAAATCAACCATTCTGGGCTTTGACTTCGACAAACATCAGTTATGATCTGACCTCACTTCACTGCAAGTGTTTCTCTCTGCAGAAAGTCTGTTGTGGTGTCATGAAACAGTGTCTGCTGAACAAGCACAGCCATCACTCTTTGTCTCCATCCAGCAAACAAAACAGAAAATCTTCACAGCTAAATATCACAGCTTGTCGTTAAAATAAGGTAAAATTAGCTTTGCAGCTCTGTAAACACAAACTCTTAAATAACTGTTAGATGTTTCAGTGCTGAGCCTCCAAATGCTGTCGTTGGGACAACACCATCCTGCTCAGCAGCTGCTTTACAACAGTCACAGTATTGTGACTGAAAGGTTAGATGCAAACTTTCTCTGGAGAGAAGAAGAATGAAGTCAGCAGAAGCAACACACCTGTGTGAAGGAGAGGGAGACAGGTGGAGAGGTGAGCATGTGTGGAGCTGAGTGAAGGTGGATGATACCTGGAGTCAACCCTCCAAAGAGAGGTGAGGAGGAGAGTGCAGGCAGTTACAGTGTGGTTGAAACTGAAATCACAAAAACAGGAGACGAACAGTTTACAGTTTACACTCTTATCGTGTATATTAGTAATTATGTCATCAGCAGAATGTAGAAGAAATCAAACTCTGAGCTGGTGTGAATTCCACTGAAAAGGTTATTTCCTCTTCTAGATACTGTAATGCCTAAAAACGTCAGAGTCCTACGTTAAACAGTTCTTATTATGGACAGCAGGTGGAGCCACACCGGCCCTGTTCAGCCTCCGCTCAGCTTGTTGTCTGCCCTTCCTCCACCTCATCCTCTGGCAGCAGTAAGGCTGAATCCCCTTCCACAGTTCCACAGCCTCACCCTGCCGTCTGCTTCCTGATATGGTGGGAAATGTGTGAGACATGCTGTCCACAAAACTCACTGAATAAAAGTTTTATTTTGGAGTAAAACAACTGCACATTTGTGATAACCCCAGGATTCAAAGTTAAGACTCTCAAAGGGAGGAAATTATGTGCAAAAAGATGTATTTAACACATGAACTCTGTTGTTTTATTTAGGTTGTTCCATAACATGTGGAAGTGGCAATTCCTGCCATTTTGAAAAGGAGGTCTGTGTGGTCAGTAAGTCCAACCCCCACCAATGAGGCATCAATAGAAAGCCCTTCACATACAGCAGTGCAGCAAAACCACCACACAGTGGGTGTGTCCCAGTTCAGGGTCTGCATTCTTGGAGGACGCAGCCTTCGCGGTCTACGTGGGCCGCATCCTCGAAGACCGGAAGTGAGAGGCTTGTGAAATGGGAAGGTCTAGTCACACTGCTCAGGTTGCCTAGCAACCATGACACTAACTGCTGGAAACGTTTCATACAGCATTATTTGACAGAAATGAAGGAGAACATATTTTTGTTCATCTGCTTGTTAGTGTGAATGCTTGTAAAAGCATTCACAGTATTGTTCTTCAAATCTTTATTATTATTTTCTTTTCCGTACGTTTTTCGCCGTCTATCTCCTTCAAAACCGTTCAACTTAGAAAAACCATTCAAACACCGTCAGAAGTACAGGCTGTCTTTACACTGTCACCACGTCCATATAATAAACTCCACAGGCATGAAAACTGAGAATTAGGTAGACTGGACATTGCTGTCGCTCACGGTGAAAGAATTTTGTCAATAGGACCTGTACTTTTCATTTGGGAGCGATTTGTTTCGACCTGACTTTTCTGTTCATTTTAAGCAGCAAAAGTGAGGTGCATGTCTGTGTCCGTGTGTATGGAGCCATTGGGTGCAGTCACTATAGCAACCAGGCTCACACCTGCCTGCCTAACGAGCTCTGTCTCTCACTGTGCCAAGATTCATCTTAAACACTTCTCTTTCAACTGCTGCTGTGTCCACAGTGTTTGCTCTACAGCCATCATTTTACCCTCAAAACGTCGCCATCGTTCTTCTCTTTCCAGCACCGTGTCTTTCAAAGCTCAGACATTTAAACTTTTTAAACTCTGTGGATCCAAGTGGAGGGATCACATTTTAGTCATTCAGTGATTCAAAGAATATGAACTTTTAATATTTATTCAGATGTTTTCTGATGCTAAATTTTCTTTTCTCATTTCTTAGGTTTTTCTAATTTACATTTAAAACATTTTCAGCTATTTTCCAACTTCTTCTTTGTGCACTTCAGCTTTTAGCAGTTTAGCACTTTTGTTTTCAGGTTAAAAATTCAGTTTTTTTTTTTTTTATCTCATTCAACATTTTTAACTTAAATTCAGCAATTAATTCATTTCAGTGCATACATTCAGATTCAAGCATTCACACTGCAGTTTCTTCAGAAAATGCACTTTCTAGTTTCAATATGAGCTCTGTTTGATTAGTTGAGTATCTGAGGCTGAGACCACAGGACTGTAAAACATGATTGTTGGGCTTCATTTCTGTACTGAACAGTCATTTAAGATTAGTTAGTAAATAACAATTAGCTAATGTTGTTCATGAGACTAAAGTCATCTCACTTTGGTAATGTAAATATCCATCCATTCACTTCCTTCTCAGGGTTGCAGGCGGCGCTGGAGCCGATCCCAGCTGTCATAGGGCGAGAGGCGGGGTACACCCTGGACAGGTCGCCAGTCTGTCGCAGAGCTGGTCATGTAAATATAATATGGCCAATATTAAAGTTCTGATATTAATCATTATTAGTCATTACAGCAGTGAACTTGAACTCTCAACTCAAATCAAATCACTTTTATTGTCACATCACATGTGCAGGTACGCTGGTACAGCACATGTGAGTGAAATTCATGTGAGTGAACTCTGTGTCAAAGATTCAAGTTGCAGTTATTTATATTTCCTATCACCTTAAATCTTCACTCAAAGAGAAGTATCTTTGACAGTGTATATATAGATGTATTATATATAAGAGACAAATATTGTTCATTTAATATGTTGGCATTACTAAATTTGGCTCAATGCTTACATATATGTGTAAAAAGGAAAATGTACGAGCTGTGAAAACTGTTTCTGATAGAATGAAGAGTAGACTGATATATTAAATATTCCTTTATTGGGTGAGAAAATCAGACCATGTCATAACTGCTTTAAGTCATACAGAATAGATATCAGAGCCTTAAACAGGCTGACTTCTGCTAAATGGGTCAAACTGGGCAGAAAGTAAACAAACACATAACATCCTTATAGAATATGATGTAACACTATAGATCAACTTACCTCAGAATATATAAAGCATATAAACAATTACAGCAATATGATGCAACAAACACAGCAGTGCTACTAATCCAAAATACTCAAAGCTTCATAGAACTGAAACAAACATTTATTTTTAGCTCCATTCTGCTGCTGATACATACTTTAGGTTTCTGAATATTAAACTTGTTGCTGCCTTTCATAGTGTGTAACTTGAAGGCCCTGAGTACTTTCTCCCACACTGAAAACACTGGGATGATAACATTATTTGAACATTACCTAATAAGACTGATTCAGGACAGACAATTAGTTATGTTAAACTTTCCTAGCAGTCCTTCACAAACAGGGAACAGTCTGTCTATTCTCTCCATCTGTCAGCTGCTGCTGGCTCTTCCTCCTCCTCTTCCTCACACACTGCTGAGTTTGTCCTGGTGGATCATCAGGGATGCAAAGCCTCACAGATGATGTGCAGCAGTGGGTCCCTCAGTCTGTCCTCATTCTGGACACTTGCAGTCGTCACACATGGAAATCAAATGTGTGATAAGCTGCAGGATTCAAACACAAGTGTAACTTATAAATACATGTTCATACTTTTATTCCACAATCAGAGAGAAAGAAACAGAGAGAGAGTGCAGGACAGACAGACAGGTGACAGTCTCAGGTGTATACACTGCTACAAAACAGCACAAGAGAAGGAGGATTTAGTGTTTGTGTTATTACGAGTGCTAAACAAGAAGAGTTCCCAGATGGTACAGTGGACACATGTGTGACTCCTGTGATTAAAGCATCTTTCTTTCAGCTTAACGAGTGAACCGTCAGCTCGTTCAAACACACGTTAAAGTCCGTTTGGCTCGACACCACCGAACAGAGGCAGCAATATAACATAGCTAAGATTAACAGTGCAGTGAATCCTGCTTGTGCCGTGATATTCAGGACTGCAAACCGAAAAAAAATGTGTTTATTTGTTTAAGAAATAATTTGGTTTAATAAACTTTCCTTGTTTAAATATGCGCCGCGGTGTGGTCTTTCTTTACTCGTGACGTCTTGATGTTGGTAAATACAATAAGTGAAAAATATATAATATACATATAATAAAGTACAACAGGTTATGGAGTATGCTCCTGCTGTGAGGTCCAGCCTCCATGTACTCATGCAATTAATCACTGGACAGACAGGTACGTTTATAAATATCACTATATTAGGCCAATTTTCTTTTACATATTTTTGACCTGGAGGAAGGATTGACTGTGAACTAGAAAGGGAAAATGCTCATACACAGGGCTGAGTGTCGTAACTGATTTTCAGAATCGATTCGACTCGATTAGATTTGATTCGATTTGAATCAGGAAGATTTTGCCTCAGACAGTCAGAAATATTATAATTCTGATCACTTATCAGTACATATCCATATTTTTATATCTATAAAAAGAAAGCTGACACTGTGAGACTTCATCAGAGGTGTGAGCGTCACAGCAGAGGCCTTTGTGTCAACGTAACTGAGGATAAAACAGAAAAACATAAAGGAGATTTTCCTGGCCGGGTTTTTTTTTTTGACGTTTTTCGCCTTTCCAGATAAAATAAATTGACCAAAATCAACTCAAAATACTCCCACGCGACGGAACCTCCCCTTTCCTCGCTGGTTCCGTTTTTCTCAATAGAAAAATCAGGGGTTCGCTGTCTCTCATCATCAAAACACTCCACAAATCCTGCGAATGATTGCTTGCTTATAAACCACTGAATCACTTCTGTTCTAAATGAAGCTTCGGACGTCACTGATCACGTGACTCTGGCCAAACGAATCAAGCCTCGACACAGTTAAAATGGCCTGCAATTTTCCACAGTGTGCTGGCTTCATGCTTTTATACTTCTCAAGCAAATGTTAGTGGTCATGTTTACCTGGTGCATCTTTGTCTCCCAGGGGAGAATCATAGCAAATAAAATACAACAATCTTTTAATGGTACATTTTAGCACAGACACGCGATGGACGTAGCCACCTTCACGTTACCCTTTAGTTAGTGACGTCCTGCTCCGGAGCCTCTAGCAGAGCGTTCTCACCAGGATTTTGAAACCAGACGTCAGCCGTGGTGCCTCAACTTCAAGCCTCACAGGTGAGTTAGAGAGAGGTTCACCCTGAACGTGATGATGACCAGAGATCTGCTTTCTCACCTTTAGGATTTTCTCTTATTCCAGTGTTGATTCTGATATCAGGAGCCTCTGTTTTGTTCTGGTCCTTTTTAAAAACTTTTGGATGCCTTTTAAGGTGGTTTTCTGTTTTTGAACCTTTGGAGACGACAAGGTGGGTCAACGACTCTCAGGACCGCCTCCAAGAGGTTAAATACCTGCGACTCCCATCATGGTACACCTGAAGAAGCATCGTCAACAACACAAACAAAGGGCGTTTATCAATATGCGTACTTGTGCGTACTTGCGTTCTCGTGATACGTCATCAGTCGGAGACCAAGTACTGTTCCAATTCGAAGTACGCATCACGCCGAGAACGCGAAAAAGTCCCGGATGTGTTCTCGCTCCGCCCGTTTTATCGAGCATGCATCGGTGTGGACTTGGGACAGCTAAATATCCCAGAATGCATTTCGTCCAAAACTCAATAGCAGACTCCCGGCACATCGTTTTCAACCCCCCCCCCACCGCTCGCGGACTTCTCACTACTCAGGTTAAAGAAACCCCAGCAGCTGTCTATAGTATTGAGTGTCCACTAGAATAGAAATAAAAGTGTTCTAACATCTCACCTGCTTGTTTTTATTAAGGTATGTACACGTATGTACATGTACACTATTTTTATTAATAGAGGTTTCACTACTGAGGTTAAAAATGATATATAAGTCACTTAGATCACTTCTAAATGTTAATGTTTGGTTTATTTCAGTGTTTTATTTGTTCCTGAGTAAACCGGTTTGGCTGTGATTAAAGTTAAGCTTCATAACATGTTACTCACAGTTAAATTAAGAGGGGACGGCAGTAAAAACTCCGGACCTGTGACATCATCACGTACGCTGGTGTTCCGACTGTACAAATCACGAGTCCGTGCTCGCGTACTTGAGAATTGAGAAACGGCCCACGAGTCCGTGCTCGCGTTCTCGGCGAGTACGTACTCACCGAGAACGCGAGTACGTACTCGCGTACTTGGGCATTGATAAACGGCCAGTGCTTCTGAAGCAGTGTGGGGGTTTTTTCGGCTCAGCTTCAAGTGGGCAATCAGTGGGCGTGACGTAATCGGCCTTCAAATGCGGCCTTGAAGGATGCAGACCCTGCATTGGGACACAGCCAGTGAGATCACACCAGTAGGCAAGAACAGGAAACAAGCCTCCTTTAGACCAAAGTTTCTCCTGTACGAGCAGTCAGCATTAGCAGGTGGGGGCCCTTCGTCTCAGTCTGACAGTCGGATAAAACTGAAACTTTGGGGAGGAGATGAGGGTCTGCTTTGGATTCAGTCTCCCCATTTCCACCATTCTTGTCCTGTTGGGGTCAGGACTGACAGTTAACAGCAGTAAGTTACTGTTTTTAAGACAGTTTTACCACACAGCTTAAAAGTGAAAGTAAAACTGAATTATTATGGTGTGATTTGGTTAAACATTCATATTTCAGCCAATGATTTTGGCTTTATTTACTGATTTCGATAATTACTTTGTTCCATGTTTTGTAACAGCAGACATGAAGAAAGCAGTTTACTCAGGGTGAAAGCTCAGAGTTGGGTTCAGATTATGGGAGAGTGATGGGGACCGAGGAGTAATCAGTGGGGGAACTGGCTCTCTCCATATTCTACAGCTGAGGTCACTCACAGGTGAACCACGGTCAGGGTTCAGACTCCCGTACTGACCCAGACCAGCAACCAAAACAGATTTAAAACCTGAAGGGAAACTTCTGAATGTCTGAAGAAACCCAGAGCAATTGCATGCAAGTTAGTTACACCACATGATACCACTCAGCCAATCACCTCATTGCATTCCAGGCACTAAACACCCTGACTGCATTTATTCCTGGCTCCAGGTTTAAAATCCTGGCACTACAAACTGGAGCTGAGTTCACTCACTGAACAAAACTGTGGGGCAGAAAGTGAAGCTCTAAACTGATCGGTTGTTCAAATGTGTTTAGAATCTGTAAAACTAAGACTGTTCAGGCAGGATGTGAAACAGAAAGGTGGAAATTCAAGCTTTTCCTCCTTTTATTTAATTTTTCTGAAGGTAAGCACAACATTTGAATATAAATCACACATTTATATATATATATATATATATATATATATATATATATATATATATATATATATGTATATGTAGCAAGACAGCACAGAGGCACTAATCATGGCAGCACAGGAACAAGCTCTGAGCACAAGATCCATAGAGGCTGGGGTCTATCACACCAGGCAAGACCCCAGGTGCAGGCTGTGTAAAGATGCCCCAGAGACAATCCAGCACATAACAGCAGGGTGCAAGATGCTAGCAGTTAGAATGTTGGTCTGTAAAGTGTTTATGCCCATTGGACGTGGTCAAACAGAAAATGTTCTAAAAATGTTATTCTAAACATGAGTCACATGGAGCTTCTCAGCTGGCTGGAATAAAAACATTTCCTCCTGTGTGACTTTCAGACACTCACTCCCTCACTTACATCTACACGGCGCTCTCCAAACCTGTCGGCCTGCCGGGCATCCACCAGTTCACAGCCATGGGTTTGCTGGACGGCAGGATGATCGACTACTTTGACAGCGAGAATCAGGAGAAAGTTCCCAAACAGCAGTGGATGAGAGAGCGTTTACCTGCTGATTACTGGGATAAAGGCACACAGTCCCGCAAGAGCAAGCAGCAGTGGTTCAAGGTCAACATCGGCATCCTGATGGAGCGAATGAGACAGAATGACTCAGACAGTAAGTTGTTTCTCAGTGTGAATGAGGAGTTTTATTCTGTTACCTTGTTCATTTCTGTCACTGTTCTTCCTTCAGCTCCTCATGTTCTTCAGTGGATGCACGGCTGTGAGGGTGAAACTCAGCCTGACGGCACGCTCAGGTTTGTCCGAGGCATGGACATGTACAGCTACGACAGAGACGACTTCCTGTCCTTCGATGATAAATACGGAGTCTGGGTCGCTCAGAGTCCGGAGGCAGAACTCACCAAGAGGAAGTGGGACGGCGTCCAGGTGCTGAAAGAGTACACCAAGGGATACCTGGAGAACGAGTGCATCGATTGGCTGAGCAAGTTTGTGTATTATGGACAACAGCAGCTCAAAAAGAAATGTATGTTTGTCATAAAATGATCTTTGTTTTTATAGTTTATGAGGTTATATTTCCATTTAGAAGTAGCTTGAGTAATAGATGGATTACTATACATGGGTTTTTTCTTTAATTAGAAACAATAATTTTTAGGTCAATGTGTCAGAGTTTCACCGCTGATGCTGCTGGATAAACAGAAACTCACTCAGGAACGAGGTCACACAGAGCTCAAGTTTTCACTGGCGAGAGGGAAGCAGTTGTCTCCAGCCCACTTCAGCTTCCCCCTGCAGGCTGCTTTTATTGTTTACACACATGAATGTGCATAGTCTCATTAACATGTGAAATCTTACACAAGCATATATGTGAACAAAGAGTACCAGTCTCTGCATACGTGTAGGTATGCGTATGTAAGTGTGTGTATGCATGTACCTGGGCGTGTGTGTGTGTGTGTCAAGATATGGCCCTGTGAACGCCTCCTTAAAAGCCGGTGCCAGGAGTCCAGTGGTCCACCAAAACAAAGGCTCTTATACTTAAACAGATACAGGGTAGGTGTCCTCCCAAGTATAAATCAGAGAGAGAAGGTACGACCTCTCTCATGACCCTGGGATGTGTGTGTCGTTGAAAGAGTAGTTCAAAAACAAAAATTCACAGGGCTTTTACTTTGAAATCCAAAGTAAAATGGCCTTGATATTGACAGGACGCTACTAGGGTAAAATATTGTGTCATGTGGATCTAACAGAGTGTGTAAATAAGACTAAATTATATGTTGTTATGTTCATAACATATCTGTTAATTCAATCGAAGTTGGCTTTTATTTTGAAATCAGGTTTCCACATCTCTTCCCATAATACTTTGAATACACAGGAAACAGAAAACAAACTGGAGGCGCTGGAGATATCCGAGGCGCACAGAGAAATGAACAGTCTGCGGGACAAAGCTCTGAAAGATGTGAGACTTCATTCTCACGCTGCCACGTCTCAGAGATAAACATGAAATCAAGCTTCTCAGTACAGAACAAGTCATTTAAAATATAAGACTTGTTGGTGACTGAGTGGGCAGTAATTAACATCAACTTAATGCTGCGACCCACCGGGACAGGGGTAGAGTTCCCAGGAACAGAGTCTGCGCTATGCGGTAACCCACGCAGCAAATCAGGGTTCCTGCTGCGATGAGACTTGGCTTTCCATGCTTTCAGATGACAGCTCGGTGGTAAACCCAGTGGGTTGTGGGGATTAATCCAGCTCTGAAGAGTCTCAGGCGAATCTTACCAGTAGCAACCCAGGAATAAAGCCCCCAAAGGTCCACCTCTTTCCGAAGACGACGCAGCAGGACAAGAAGGCCGGCTGTCTTCCTCCGATGTGGCCTCTGAAGCAAAAGTGAGCTGACCAGCAAGAGTGGAGGTAAACCGGGTACTGCGCCGCGCTCTGACAGCGGTGGGAAAACAACCTCGTTTCTTTAACTGTGAAAGTTATCCATGGCAGATTTGATCACCAGCAACGCATGACGACCATAAATCTGAAGGGAGATGACGCCAGAAAAACTGTAACAAAAACACTTGCATAGCACATAAAGTAAACAAACACACGGACGAAGGCAGCGGCAGCGGAAGCCATCTTAACCTCCTCAAGACATCTGGAGGAGGTTACGATGATTATATAAAGATTTTATATTTATTTTTATTAGCCTGTAAGGTTAATACTTGATGGATTAGTATACATCCATCTATTATTATATAGATGAAGCTGGTGTGTCTGACACAGCTGTGCACAGCTGGTCTTCAGAGAGTTCACATAGTTCCTGCTCCGTATCAAATCACATTATTGTTAAAGCAGAGATGTCACAGTAAACATGTTACCAGTTACATGTTACTTTGTGTTCTTGTGAGTGATTCAGTGAATTCTGGGAACATCAGAGGTACAGTTTTCATCACTTTACGTTTCCTCCTCCAGCTCCACCCGAGGTCTCCCTGTTTGCAAAGACCTCCAGAGTGGACACGAGCATGCTGACGTGCTTCGCCACAGGCTTCTACCCAGCAGACATCGTCATGAGCATCAGAAGGAAGGGGCGTGTCCTGACTGCAGGCGACGGTGTGATGAGTTCAGGAGTTCTTTCAAATCATGGTGAAACCAAGAGAAGAGACCGTGTGGAAGTTTTAAAGTCTGAGCTGTCTTTGTACAGCTGTGAAGTCATTCATGAGGCGTCCGGTGTGAATGTTACGAAGGTTTGGGGTGAGAAACTTTTTCTTGTGATTTATCGTTTGTCAGAGTTTCTGTGATGATCGATTAGTGAGTTTGTGACTGGTCCAGGTGATTCCTGCACCTGTAGTGTTTGCACAATGACCTTCCCAAAAATAAGATCAAATATTTCCTTTTGTGTGTGTGTTTAAACTCTGTGTGTGTTACAGGTGGACCTTCTCCTGTTGTTCCTGCACCAAGTCAGTGCTTCATTCCTCTCTGTAGATTTGGTTTTCATCTACATTTATGATGAGTCAACACAAAAGCAGACACTTCCATCCACCAGAGGAAGTTGGATTTATGTTCCCTTAAACGTCCCTACAAGTAAGGCCAGTTACGCCTGAAGGGTTCATCCTCCTCCTCCTGCGTCTCTAAACTCACAACTGGCTGCATAAACCCCCCCACTCCTCACCCATCACCTCTTTACCAGCTGAATCCAAACTGGAAGCTGGTTCCACAGAAGAGGGGCCTGAAAACTGAAGGCTCTGCCTCCCATTCTACTTTTAAATACTCTAGGAACAGCAAGTAAGCCTGCAGTGTGAGAGCGAAGTGCTCTAATAGGGTGATACTCTCTTCGGACAATATGTTACTAGGAGGTCTTTACGATGGGACCTGGATGTTGATGGATCGCACAGGGACAAACGATCACAGCTGCTATTCTGTAGCTGTAGCGTCTTTGTTACAGGCTTTTGCCTGTAATGACTTGAAACCACACGGCTGAAGCTTTTCACTCTAACTGACATGTGCCCAATAAATTAATGCGCTCATTCGAAACATGAGTCAGATGGTGCTGTGTGAAATATTTTTTTGTGTGTGTTTTCCCTCCTGTGTGACTTTCAGACACTCACTCCCTCACTTACATCTACACGGCGTTCTCCAAACCCGTCGGCCTCCCGGGCATCCACCAGTTCACAGCCATGGGTTTGCTGGACGACAGGATGATCGACTACTTTGACAGCGAGAATCAGGCAAAGGTTCCCAAACAGCAGTGGATGAGAGAGCGTTTACCTGCTGATTACTGGGATAAAGGCACACAGTCCCGCAAGAGCAAGCAGCAGTGGTTCAAGGTCAACATCGGCATCCTGATGGAGCGAATGAGGCAGCGGAACTCTGGTAAGATCTCTGAAGGATCAGTAATCAATAACAGAGCATGAATTCTTTCTGCTGAGTTAGCATCCTCAGGTTTGCTGTTCATCCCTGCATCATCAGATTTCTGATTTCAGTCGTTTTCTTGTTGTTTTACAATTTTTAAGAAGCTAATTGTCTGAAACAACAACATGAGTGAAAAGTGAACCAGTTGGTTACAGCAGAGTGTTTCTTCAGTTTCTTCCCAAAGAGGATCATTCTGCGTCATCCTAAAATCATGAAGACAAGTTCAGAGCTGATAATAAATAAAGTTTGTTTGTTTTATTGAACTGACATCCAGCCCAGCGGCATTAAGTTCAGATGAGTGTAGATGAACAGTGTGTGTGTTATATTTGTGTCACTCTGACCTGCACGGCTGACTGACTTCATGTTTCTTTAAGCCTACGTGAGCTGAAGCCTGAACTGTGAATGTTTTCTGTGTTTCAGACCGCAGCCTGCTCCGTCGCTCTGATGGAGGCGGAGCGTCGCTCGCTGCTGTGCTGGGATTGGTCCTGCTGGCTGTGGTTTTCACTGCTGTGGTTCTGGTGGTGCTGTACAAAAGAGGCATCTTTGGTAGGTGTGGTCACTGCGCTGGTGTCAAATCTGAGAGTCTCTGCTGTCCCCTGACCTGGATCTGATCATCCAATTAAAACGCACATTAAACTAAAGTGTCCCACATGTCCTCTGAAACACATTTGATCAAATGTTTCCTGTGAGTCAGTGTTTGTAAAGCATGCTGTCACTGACACAGTTACAGAAAGTAGCATCTAAATATTATTAGTAGTCATAATATTGTTGATGTTTACATCAGCTTTGATGTCAAACCTTTGTTTGTTTGTTTGTTTTGTTTCACCTGAGTCTGAGTCCAGGCTGTAACACCTGACTCTGATCTCTCCTCTCATTGGAGGTTAATAATGTCACTCAGAAAGGTAATCATGCAAAAAAGGATTTAGCAGTTCAGTCTTTAATATTTTGTTTTCTCTGTGTGTGTGTGTGTGCGTGTGCGTGTGTGTGCAGGCCACGCTGACCACAGGAACAGTGGCGCTGTGTGCGTCCCTCTGCAGCAGCAACAGTAACAAAGGTTGTTCTGTGTGATTGTAGCTGTTGCATTGAAATGTAATTATTGTGTGACTGCAATGTTCAAAATTAGGTGTTTAATCTGGTTTCATGCTGTTGTCGCCACCTACTGGTGGACTTGAGAGCTGTGCTTACGGTGCTATTGGCGGATGTTCATGTTCATGTTCATGTTCATGTTCATGTTCATGCTTTGCAGACCAGAGTCAGAGAGATCAGGCTCACTGTGTATAAAACAAAAAAGTGTTCGTGGATGTTTAGTAGAAAGGCGCACACGGTGTGTTTGTGTATTTTACTTTATGTGTAGGTTTTATTTGTGTTGTAGTTTTATGTTGCTGATATAATATCTGTGTTTTTCATTGCTTGCGTCACCATGTTTGTTTGCTGGTTAAACATCAGTGGGAGCTGATGGCCCTTTATTCTACTCTCTACCTTCATCAGCAGTTACAGTGATGTCGTGCAGCTGTGCACAAACATTAGAACAGTGCTTCCCAAACTTTTTTTTCTGGCCCCCCTTTGTTTTACAAGAAAATGTCACACAAACACATCCCCCAACCACACACACCCATATTTTTAGAGTTTTCAATAGAGTTTTTAAACTCTGCGGTTTATTTCACACCTCAGACATTTAGTAAACAATTAAGCAAATACAAGTAAACTGCAATAAATTATAGGTAGTAATAAAATACACTACAAACCCTTTTACGCTATGTCAGCACCTACACGGGTATTTTTGAAAACGCAGCTGTTTCTGTGGATTTGGGCCTTTTGTCCACACGTGTGGAATCACCGAAAACTGAGATTTTTTAAAACTCCTTCCTTGCGTTTCAAAGGTATGTGCCTTTTTCCACGTCACGCTGTGGCCACGTTATTGTTTACATGAGATGAAATGCAGAATGGCAGATAGAGACTGACGCTTCCAGGTTTCCTGATTTAGTGTAACAGCACATATGTACCACAGACAGAGCCTGGAACACAGGAAAGGTCTAATAGTTTGCTTTTGATGAACTTTACTGATTAATAAAGTGATGGATCGGCAGTAAAAATTGGTTTTACTGGATTCAATGAAATGTTTCCATTTAGTTTCTCTTTAGTCTGAAGCTCGATCACAGTGAAGTTTCAATCATCACGTCTAAGAATCACAGGTCAGCTGGTTTCCTCACTTAAAACCTGATGAATCAGAGAACATGTTGTCAGGATATAACGGAGGTTTCACTCAGAGCCAAACGTTGACCTGAGCTGTCAGCATCACAATTTGTTGTTGTTAATATCACCAGTAGATGGCAGTGTTTTACAGAAACCCTGGGAAGGATGCAGGCAGTGTTTGAGATCAGGGTCACACTGCTCTCACTGCAGGGACGTTCTGACTTTAAGCCCTCAAAGTCTGAAATATCAAAGAATTATCAGAGTTGTTTGAACCATCTGACAAAATTAAAGCATGTATTTCATTTTAATTTCCATATTTGACTTTATTTCTATTGTGTTTGGAAAATCTGTCTTTTTCTTCTTAAAAAACATTAAATGTGTATTTTGCAATTTATTTAGTTAAAGAGAAAAAAATCACACTGATGATGTAAAAGTGTCCAAATCTCACAAAAAACTGTTTGTGCTGAGTATGAGGATGTTGAGCGGTTAAGCCTGTGTGTGCGGTTCATGTCGGCCCACAGGTTAAAGATCTGCTCCGACAGACGGCAGAGCAGAAACACGAGGAGAAACTGACTCGTAGATGATCTGAGATCTCCCTGAAAAGAACAAACATGTCCTGATGTCACGGCGTGGGTCTGCTGACAGCGTCCATGTTTGGATTATTTAATATGCTTTCATTTAGTGTTTCCAGCTGCCTGTTCTTTGGTTCTTTGTGATTCACAGTTTACTTCCTTGTTTTCAGGTTAGTTTTCTGTAAATGTGAAGAAATATTTCATCAATAAATCAGCTGTTTTCAGTTAAATTCCCGTGTTGTGAGTCCTGTGTTTGTGAGTCCTGTGTTTGTGAGTCCTGTGTTTGTGTGTCCTGTGTTTGTGTGTCCTGTGTTTGTGAGTCCTGTGTTTGTGAGTCCTGTGTTTGTGAGTCCTGTGTTTGTGTGTCCTGTGTTTGTGTGTCCTGTGTTTGTGAGTCCTGTGTTTGTGTGTCCTGTGTTTGTGTGTCCTGTGTTTGTGAGTCCTGTGTTTGTGTGTCCTGTGTTTGTGAGTCCTGTGTTTGTGTCCTGCCAACAGCTGTACCTTCACACCTCAGATGGTCTTATTTCATTACTCAAGCTGCTTCTTCTTCAAACAGTCATTTTTAAGGGTTTTTCTGTTTTCCAGAATACAGTTTAAATGCATTTACAGCACAAAGTCGACTCCTCATTGTAAATGCCGGCGAAGCCAATTTACTGTGCGCTTTTATTTTGAAGAGTACCTTAGCACTTCCGCTTTTATTGTGTCAGACTTCCTGTTCTGTTCTCAGTGAGACGACACAAACACGTTGCTTCAGAGTGAGTAAAAACCTTTATTTTTTGAAAATACTCAAATAAAATACATAGTTTTGCATATCTGTCACATGCTATAACTTTGAAAGTTTACACAATGTAGTTGAATTTGTTTTTTATTGTATATGCATGTCATTTGTTTGTGGTGTGGAAAGACTGGCTAAGAGATGCGCATGGAGGAGGTTGCTGCTGGTTCAGCATGATTAGCACCCTTGGAAGCAGAAAGAGGTTTAATGATTGCAAAGGATTGTTTATGTATTTAAGAGACAGGTTGTCTTTATTTTAATTTGTTAAATGCTGTGACATAAATTGTTTAAAAACTATTAATTTATGTCAATGTCACGATTTGAGTTCATCAAAATAATTTTCTATATAGTAAAATGTGAACATTTCTGCACGTTCTACTTAAATGTTATAATGGCATTTGTTTGTGCATCTTTATAGTTTTCACGGTGCCATATTGTCAGTGGTTTAAAGAGGAATAAAGTTAAGCTACACTCATGATGAACCGTAATCTCTGTTCACAGCATGTTTAAGTTCTTATACAAAAAGCATACTAGGATCATGATTCATATTTTGTGATCAATAAAAAATTGTTTTTTTATTGATGTCATCTCGTTTCAGTTGAACGCATCAGGAAACTGTTTAACATGTTAGAGGCTGTCAGTCAGTGTTTCCACAAGTATTTGAGCTGGAATGAAAGATTTATCATTAAAAATATCAGTTTTCATCATTTATCAGTCAGAGACACTTTATTTATCTCCAAGGGCCCAGAGATGATGCTGACCGTACAAACACACATTTATGAAGCAAAAACATATGAACTAAATGCAGAGAAAGCTTTTATACAGTTCTGAAATTCATTAATAGTTTTATAATTTTATGCATGTTTGTTTCAAAAATACCACAAAATTACTTTATAAAGGATCTAATTTATAAAAATATCAATAATATCATATTGATCTAAAACTAAATTTGCACTATTTGATGTGTTATTAAAGCCGCTCAGTTCACAGGAAATAAAAGTGTTTAAATGAAGTCATGTGTCAGAGTCAAGCTCCAGAGAGGCACAACGTGATTAACATCCACAATCAGCTGAGTAGACGTAACAAAGTTCTTTGATACTAGAATATTTAAAATATGGAGCAGGAGACACGGAGCAGAGCTTTCATGTAGTCACGTTTCATCCGTGAACGTTTACATCCAAACATCTCCAGCAGCACCCTGAGGTCATCGCTCAGAACGAAGCTCTGAGAGTTAAAAGAGGGGCGTGCAGAAGAACCGCCCAGTGCATCGTGGGACGTCCTCCAATGCTGACCTTAAAGCAGCAGAACAAAGACGCGGTTCATGCTTCCCTGTGGGGGCGAGAGGGAGGGGCAGCGTATTACACTGTGTTACAGTGAAAGCTCTGTTTGTGACTGCATGCCTCACTGTGTGGACGGTGTTTGTGCAGAGCGTCTCTGGACACATTTTTCTGCAGTCTTTCCTCATCAGTAAAGTCTTTTTATATAAAATATGAAAAATACATGTTGAAAAAAGCAGCGAGCTCCAGGACTGAAGAATGAACCCAGTGAGATCATCACCCGTCTGAAGTCTGTCACTCCTCATTTATTAAAATGCTCCAAACAAGCCTCACAAACTGCCAAATGTCCATCTTTTATATCCAGTCTATGCTTTAGACTGCGCTGCTCAGTGTGGATCCGTCGGGCGGCCACGCTCACAGCCGGGGTCCTGAGGGGACGGCGGCTGGGTCCTCCTCCTGGTGCTGAGACACGAAGCTCAGAGGAAGGAAGAGAAGAGCAGCTGTGAGCCAGCAGAATCAGGGTTGATCTTTGTGGTGAAACGAGTGACGCGGTTACGTGGTCAGCTCAGAGTCTGAGGAGTGCTGTGGGGTCGCCGTGGAAACAGGAAGTCACACCTGACCTGCTGGAGGCTGGAAGACGAGAAGTCCCGGACATCCTCCCGTCCATGCATCTGTCTGTGACTGCCCGCTAGTCGGGAAAGATCCCAAGCTGTGATTGGCTGAAAGACTTGTCTCCAACGATCCACCCCGCCTGCATCCATCCGGGCCATCAGCGCAGAGTTCTGGGTGTTTTCCGTCCACGCTGGCGTAGCACTGGTTTCAGCTCAATAACGAGCAGAGACCATGCTTGGATCTAAAATGTTCACTTTGGCACTTTTTGCGCTGCTGGGCCCGGGACCGACGCAGAGCCGCGGTGAGTCACAGCTCTCAAAGTTGGTCAAAGTTATGCTGCAGTAGGACGATGGCGATGAAGTTTATATTCTACACGATGTTTGTGTTTTATTGAAAAGGGTGTTAGAGAGAGTGGGTGGGTCACAGTAAATCCCGACAGCGTGGGCGTCTGTCTCTCCCTGCTGTCTGTCCCACAGACGGCTGGATGCACGAGGACAAACGTGGATCAGATTATTGCAAAGAACCAGTTCAAGGCAGTAATGGTTATCACGTGACTGTGAGCAGACGTCCACGTGCACTGCTTTAACTTATTTCCCCCTGAATCTGAGTTCGGTTTTATTTGATGAACTTGATGCGTCAGCAGCTTTCACCACAGGGCTGCGTCCCAGAAACGCCTCCTTTTGCTAAACTCCTTTCCTCGTTAGGAAAAATCCTCACACCAGCCTCTGCTGAAATCCTTAAACTACAGTGTGAAAAAGATGGACTACAAAGGCGCCAGCGGTTTTTGATACGGGCGACGTGGACGGTTGCACAGGGCAGGGATGGCTGTCCTCGTACTCACGCTGCCCTGACATCAGCCAGGCCCAGGCAGGAGAGGGCGGGACGGCGGGGATTCTCTAATAACCAGCTCGCAAAATACAACAAAATAAAAACAAACCAACAAACACGAAAACACCAGACATCATGACACAGAGTTATAATTTACACCGATGTTTTTTCTAAATTTTATACAGGAAAAGTGAGCGCGAGAGCGCGTGCTCCAAGGGCGTAGATTTGGTTTTGGCACTGGTGGGGACGGACGATTCAACCACTGAACCCTGCCCTGTTTCTTTTTTTTTCTTTTTGTCTTTGCTTCTTGATTTTTTTTTTAAAAAGGAGAAATATACTTGCCTACATATGCTATTCTACATGCTTTTAAACCGTTTAAAATTACAGTTCATATTTTTATATGTGAATTATATAATGTTAAATTACTATTAAACAAATGACTGACTAAAGTATTTTAGGCTTTAGTTTACTTCAGCCATATTCCATATAAATCAGGTATCATACAAAAATAAAAATAGCTTCAAATACAGTCATGACAATAAAAGAATATGACTTTAAGGACTTAACAACATTACTTCAGTTATAGTACACCAACATCTCTGATACATTAACACTAAGGGGACACTGAGGCTGTATCCCAATTCAGGGTCTGCAGCCTTAAAGGCCGCATTTTAAGGCCGATTACGTCACAGCGACGCGACAAAGGCTGTCCCAATTCAAAGGCTGCTCGAAATGCGGCCTCAAATGCGTCCTTCATTGCCCTGAATTTTAAGGATGTGGCAGTGTAGACTTCGTGGCCCAACATATCCCAGAATGCATAGCGCGGCAGTGAGTGTGGATAATTTTGCCGAAATAAAACGGCTGAAGAGTAAACTTTCAAAAGTAAGTACTGAATATTCTGTCACTTATTTATGTGCAAATGTTTAATAATGAAGAACATTAAAACATTACTGTTGGTCACATGTCGGCAAAGTTATGTGACATTAGTGACGTTTGTACTAACTTGGTTTTAAAGCCTTTAATATATACTCCGTTCAATAGTTGACCTTAATCGTACAGAGAATGTGATGATTTTATGGATATTTAAAGTGAGCACTGAGAGAAATTTAGTAATGCCAACATATTAAAAGAACAATATTTGTCTCTTATATATAATACATTTACTTATACAGTGTCAAAGGAACCTGTCTTTGAGTGAAGATTTAAGGTGACAGGAAATATAAATAAATGCAGCTTGAATCTTTACTGCAGCTCAGTATTTGAAACAGAGTCATTCACTGCTGTATTAACTAATAATGATTAATATAATAACTTTAATATTGGCCATATTATATTTACATTACAAAAGTGAGATGACTTTAGTCTCATGAACAACATTAGCTAATTCTTATTTACTAGCTAATCTTAAATGACTTCAGTACAGAAATGAAGCCCAACAATCATGTTTTACAGTCCTGTGGTCTCAGCCTCAGATACTCAACTAATCAAACAGAGCTCATGTAGAAACAAATGAACAAAATATGTTCTCCTTCATTTCTGTCAAACAAAGCTGTATGAAACGTTTCCACTGTTAGTATCTTGGTTGCTAGGCAACCTGGGCAGCGCGACGGAGGCTAGACCGTCCCATTTCACAAGCCTTGTACTTCCGGCCTTAGCGGTCTTTGAGTACGCGGCCCTTGTGGACCGTTAAGGCTGCAGACCCTGAATTGGGATACAGCCTGAATGACCTGCTGGTTTTTGTCCATAAAACTCATCTAAGATCACCACAAAGTCAAAGATCTCTCAGCAAAATTATGCAACATTTTAGGCCCTATTGCCCCGATCAAATCAGTGAGCTGGGATTTCTTATTCTAAACATGAACTGTTACAGCAACAGACATGCACTACTGGTGTCCCACACAACAACTCAATGCCAAACACATACCTTCTCCTCTCGTTAATCTATAGCACCAAATCATCAGTCAGTCACCTGTGACCTCGCCTCTCCACCTCTGTCTGAGCTACAACATGGCAGAGCTGCCTCTGTCACCTGATAAATAACAGTGAGACAATCCAAATACATGCAGTCACACATGTGCTTCAAATACAGTCATGAACCAACAAGTCATCATCCAATTCCACCTGTGATCTTGTATCACCATTACTCTCTGAGCTTTGTGTTGGTTCTTCTGTCACCTGACAAATAGGACATACATGACAATAAGAATAAAATGTGGAGCTGCTTCAGTGTTTCTGTCACTTTGTGCAGATCGTGACTCATCAGTAATGTTTGTAGGGTGAGTGCATTTTTAAAACAATTTGTGCAAACTGCACTACAAGGTGGAATATTTGCAAAATCATGACTACCTCATGATATTTTGTCTCAAAAATTAACCCTATGAATATGTCAGTACCATTAGGATGAAATTATTGTGTCACCAACATTTTACCGTTGAGTGAACTTGGCTTTAAGTGACTTACAGGTTTCTTTGAAAAATTCCAGATTCTTCCTCTTTGCTGCCATCCTCCTCTCCTCCTCGCAGGTCCTCGCAGTGCAGGCTTACCGCTGCTAAAAACTGCTAAAACAGAGCTCCCTGAAAGGCCCAGCCAATCACATTAGCTATATTTGTCACATGAGGCAGGACTCCAGTAGAGAACGTAATTTAACTCTTTCTGCTCCGCTGGGTGAATGAGACGCTGACAGATAGTTTTTGGGTTTTTTTCTATCGGGTTTGTTTTTCTTTACTCGAGGAGATCAAATTATTGGTGGGGACATGTGCCTTCCGTCCATGCCAAATCTACGCCCTTGGCCTGCTCGCTGCTGAAGTCAAAGTAAACTTTATTGTCATCTCTGCTACATACAGTCCAGTATATAGAGAGACGAGACGACGAGGCTGCAGTTACAGCAGTGCAAGTAAACAAACAATAAATATAAGAAGAGTAAGAAAATAAATATACACTTTAGGACCAGGAAGGGATCAATAACAGTTTAAAATGTATATTTTACAGTTTGATGATTTAAAGTCTCACACACAACCTGTCGAAAGGGGAGGGGCCGGCTGCTTCCAAATAGAGCACATTTCATTCATAATGTTGTAAATCCAAGCCCATTATGGATTCATGATTTGAATCCTGGGTTGTAGACAAAGTGAATCTGTGAACTAAGGTGTAGGTCTATTAGGTTATGTTGTGGTGATCCTCGGGTTGGGGGATAGATGTGCACACTGGAGTGCAAAATGAAAACCAAGATGGACAAGAAAAGTTCAAAGCCATCAGGTGCTCAGTTTAGAAACAAGAGAAAAGAAGAGGAGGAGAAACGAGCGTGTTCGTGTTCGCTCATGGCGACAAACGGGCTAGGACCGCCACTGTACAACGGGTCACACTGAAACGTGTTGTTTGTGTGAAAAACAAGAGTCATGCACATCTGCAGCAGCACAAAACCTGCTGGATTTCCTGAGCGGCTCAGAGTCACTGTGATACTGAAAGCGATGGACAGCAGTAAGTCTGCAGCCGGGCTTGTGACAGGTGTATTTGTAAGAGTTTCACTTTCAGGAGGAAAATAATTTAAATGAGTCCAACAAACTTGGCGCACAGTTTACTGCACATGCCACGACATCAAATCTAAAAATCCTGCCCTCTGTCTGCGACTGGGAGTTTGTTTTTAGGAGTTATCCTCCTCTAAACCTCTGTGTCCACAGGCAGCTCCACATGTTGCTCCTCAGTAACGCTGAGACTTTGAAGCAGAGCAGAAATGAACCGAGCTCCTGTTTCTCAGCAGTGCGCACACAGAGAGGTTTTTCTTTATTCAGGGTGTCATTAATTATAGTACAATGTCTGTGATGATGCAGCCGGTGATGAGTCCATGTTAGTGTGTTAGCTTCATGCCTGAATGTTGCTATGTGCCCCCCCCCCACAAACTGCCTCGCTGTTTGTGACACCACAGGATTATTTCAGACCTCTGAGGACATGTTTGCCCAGAACACCCTGGTGATTGATCGCTACACCACAAACCCCCTTTCCAACTATCCCTGGGTAAGATACGCTTCGAGTGCTCAAACAGATAATAAGAACCAGTCCATTTACCTTTGCTGTGTCTGTGAGGATTCTGCTGACAGTGTAAACTCCTCCATCTGACAACCTGGGCCTGAAGGTTTGTTTCATATTTGAACGCCACCCTTTGTTGCTGAGGTGAACGGACCAGATGTTAAACTAAGTCCTGCCAACATAAACATTTTGGCTTATTCTAACCTAAATGCCTGGATGGATCTTCATAGACACCTGCCCTTCTCCCCTGTGTTTAAATATCCTTCTGTGACTTTCAGAGACTCACTCCCTCACTTACATCTACACGGCGCTCTCCAAACCTATCGGCCTCCCGGGCATCCACCAGTTCACAGCCATGGGTTTGCTGGACGACAGGATGATCGACTACTTTGACAGCGAGAATCAGGCAAAGGTTCCCAAACAGCAGTGGATGAGAGAGCGTTTACCTGCTGATTACTGGGATAAAGGCACACAGTCCGGCAAGAGCAAGCAGCAGTGGTTCAAGGTCAACATCGGCATCCTGATGGAGCGAATGAGACAGAATGAATCAACCAGTAAGTTGTTTCTCAGTGTGAATGAGGAGTTTTCTTCTGTTACCTTGTTCATTTCTGTCACTGTTCTTCCTTCAGCTCCTCATGTTCTTCAGTGGATGCACGGCTGTGAGGGTGAAACTCAGCCTGACGGCATGCTGAAGTTTGTCCGAGGCATGGACATGTACAGCTACGACGGAGACGACTTCCTGTCCTTTGATGGTAAAAATGGAGTCTGGGTCGCTCCGACTCCACAGGCACTTCCCACCAAAATGAAGTGGGACGCTGTCCAGGTGCTGAGAGAGTACACCAAGGGATACCTGGAGAACGAGTGCATCGATTGGCTGAGCAAGTTTGTGAATTATGGGAAAGAAAAGCTCAAATGTACGTGAGACATGAAATAGCTGCTGTTTCAGTGACAGATGGATTTCTCCTTTGTTTGGCAGAGAAACCACTGATACCTGTTCATACTGATTTACTACAAACATGAAAAGTCTTAGCATGCACGATCCATGTCAGCTAACCAATGAACTGCTGTTTATTACATCTTCTCCTCCAGCTGTGCCTGAGGTGTACACGTTTGCAAAGACTTCCAGAGTGGATACAAACGTGGTGCTGACCTGCCTCGCCACAGGCTTCCACCCAGCGGAGCTCACAGTGACCATCAGAAGGAACGGGCGTGTCCTGACTGCAGATGACGGCCTGAACAGCTCAGGACTTCTTCCAAATCACGATGAAACCTTCCAGAGGAGAGAGTACGTGGAGGTTTTAAAGTCTGACGTGTCTGTGTTCAGCTGTGAGGTCAGACACGAGGCGACCGATGAGCATGCTGTGAAGGACTGGGGTAAGAAACCTTCTGCTGTATCCAGTATGTGGATATAACACAGTCAGTTATATCCATGGTTTCCTTTACTAACACACAAAACAGGCTAAGGTGTCACAGGCTGGGCACTGCCATCCTGTCATCTGATTGGTCAGTTTATGCAGCCTGGCCTGCCTCAGTACCACAGCAGTGTAATACCGTGTACCTCCTGACATCCACAGGGGGCGCTGTTTCCCTCAGTGTAGTCATCAGTAAAGAGAGCAGTGCTGTTAGTCTGTTTATAAGCTGCTCTGTTCAGTTTTAAGGGTCACATGTTCCTCACCTGCACAGGTGATTTCATGATTTGTGTCATTAAACTGTGTCACAGTAACAAACACAGTGTTGTGTGTTTCAGACGATCGTCTCCCAGACTCTGAAGGAAGCTCAGTTCACATCCTCGTTGTTGCTGTGGTCGTCTCGCTCGTGCTCGTCGGTGTCGCCGCGGTTCTCCTGGTTCTGTATAAAAAAACCTCAACAAATGGTAAGGTTTGGTGTACTGGTTAATAACTGTAGCTCGTTACTAACTGTTCATACTCACACGTCTGTGTTTAACACAGTTTAATTCAGTTTAGTTTTTATATACTGGAAAATCACAGCAGTCGCCTCAAGGTGCTTTATGTTGTAATAAAGACTCTACAATAACACAGAGAAACCCCAAGAATCAAGCGTCACTTTGGCGACAGTGGGAAGGAAAAACTCCTCAACCAGGCTCAGTGGGGGGCGGGGCCATCTGCTGCGACTAGTTGGAGGAGGACAGGATAAAGACATGCTGTGAGAGAGACAGAGATTAATAATAACTATTATTAAATGCAGAGAGGTGTATAAACACATAGTGAGTGAAGAAGAAACCCCCAGTGCATCATGGGAATCCCCGGCAGCCTACGTCTATTGCAACATAACTCAGGGAGGATTCAGGGTCACCTGGTCCAGCCCTAACTATATGCTTTAGCAAAAAGGAAAGTTTGAAGCCTAATCTTAAAAGTAGAGGTAGTGTCTGTCTCCTGAATCCAAACTGGAAGCTGGTTCCACAGAAGAGGGGCCTGAGTTTCCTCATCTGTCAGTCTGAAGACAACATTTATCTGCTGTCAACTCAAATCTCTGTTAGACACCAAAGTTTGGCTTGAAAATGATTAGCAGGTCTAACGGTCATGTTAGTAAGTTGTGTTTGTATAAATCTACTCCTGGTTTATAGCAGGAGTGTGTTGAGTGTTTTTGTCTATAATGATGAATGCACACCAAAAGCAGTTACAGCAGTTGTTTCTATATTTCCTGTGTGTGCTCTCAGGCCGTGCGAGATGATGTTCATCAGGAGTAATGGAGAAACACAGCAGATGAGTTTTAATACTTGCTGTCTGTCTGTGCTCGCAGGCAGGAGCAGCGCACCGACACCAGAGTCACAGGAGCTGAATGATGTTCGTCAGGAGTAACAGTGAGTTTCTCTCATCGTTCTGCACTGAGTCACATCAGGTCAGGCCTCCTTCACTAACAGCCTGTAGTAATCTGTAGTGTGCACGCACGCTCAGATGTTTTATTAGCTTCATGTGTCGTTTCTCTGCCCTCAGATGTGTAACTGCCTCCGAGCGTGCACGAGTCACAGTGAAGGCTCATAACATAAAGCACACAATGAGGCGGTGTGCATGTTTCATGAATCCAGGGGCAGATTTGTGTGCGCTTGTTTTCTGCACAGTGTATTTATGTTGTATGTGCACATACAAGCTCGTGCACTGATCTCATTATTTCATTTTTGTATTCAGCTTTTTTTTAAATACAGCACCGCATCAAACCAGCAGTCTCCTCAGTGGGCTTAATACTGTAATCCAAAGAGCCTGCAATAACACAGAGAAACCCCAACAATCAAAAAGAATCACATCTGTTTTTGATGCAGTGTCCAGTTTCAGCAGCTCCCTGCTTTCTGAATATGAGTTCAAATCATTGCATTCTCATTGTATTCACACTTTAAACTTTAGACTTGGATGTAAAAGGATTTATC
Source organism: Pelmatolapia mariae (assembly GCF_036321145.2). Classification (NCBI taxonomy): domain Eukaryota; kingdom Metazoa; phylum Chordata; class Actinopteri; order Cichliformes; family Cichlidae; genus Pelmatolapia; species Pelmatolapia mariae. Next base: position 4,395,754 of record NC_086245.2, read on the forward strand.
AAAGAGACTGCATGAAGATGCCAGAGCAGGCAGACACTGATGATTCTGAGTACCTGAGCATATAAACTAATATTTCTTTCATCCTTACAGATGTTGGAGCTAACAGCCAGAGTCCTGTGACTCCTCTGAATCCAACACATGGGTTTAAAAAAGTGTTCCTGCCCCTTTAAGCTGAACCTCCATCACAGGGACATTTAAACGAGCCTGCTGTAAGAAAGTTTGAGACATTTCCTCGGTAAAAAGGGGGATCAAACCAAACTCTTACAGCAGGTTTGTGCAGCAGCAGGAATAAAATATGTTCTAAATCTGCTCGATCTTCATATAAATGTGACAAAATGCTTTTAAAGACGATGGATCGTAACATCAGAGCCTGAGGAACTGTTCACAGCTCAGAGTCGCAGCCTGATCGCTCATCAAGTTTCAGTGTCAAACCAGGTGGGAGGAAGTATTTTAAAAATGTTTAAAATGTGTTACAATCTTTTATGTAAAAGCTGCTTCCATGTGTTGTGTACAACCCTGTTGGGTTTATGTTTTACTTCCATGATCCCAGAGAACACAAACATGGACTCAGGAGCCATTAGGATCTGTGTCCCGGGATTTCGGCCCACTGCTGTTTTTATTATAGTTATGGCCTCTGGGTTCCATCCTTAGAAGAGCAGAAGGATGGCGTCTCCATAAAACCTCTCTCTAGATGACATTAAAGCTTGGTTGGCTTTGAACTTTTTACATTTGAATGAAAAGATAACAGAGATGTTGGTGTTTGGACCCAGTGGTCCCTGTGAGGCCTCCTCTGTAGGTTTGGGACTCCTGGAAGTTTATTTTAGACCTGTTGTTACTGACTTTGGTTTTAAGTTGGGCTAAAATCAGAGCAGTGGTCCAGTTTTTATCATTTAAGGCGACTGGCAGCAGTGAAATCTTTTCTTTCTTGGCAGCACTTGGAAACAGTGATCCATGCTTTTATTTCTTCCCGTGTGGACGACTGTAACTCACCCAGTGTTTGGGTCAGTCAGTCGCTGCTCTCACGCCTGCAGCTGAGAGCTAACAGGAACTGGTAAGAGAGCACATAACCCTGTGCTGGCCTCACTGGCTGCCTGTTCATTTTAAAATTCTCATGTTTGTTTTTAAACGCCTTCACAGTCTCACCCCACCTTACCTCTCCGAGCGTCTTCATCCTCACACACCCTGCTACCTCTCAGGTCAGCTGACCAGCTGCTCCTGGAAGTACCGAGATCAGGAGGAAGCTCAGAGGGGGCGGGGCTTTTTCTGTTGTGGCTCCTAAATAGGGGTGGGTTTTTATAATCGATTTATCGATTAAAATCGATTCTGGCTTGGATAACGTAAAATCGATTCATTAAAATCCTGAATCGATTTTTTAATATAAATTTATTTTGGCCGAAACGCCAGAATCTCTGGTGAATTCTCACAAAATTTCAACAACCACCAAATATGGAGTACCAAACAGCTAAGACAGTAAATGAGAGCAGGAACACGGATTCTGCACAAAGACTTAAACACACAGCGCGACCCGCGGATCAGAATCAGTGAGATGTCGCCTTTCTCACGGTCGGGGCTGAAAGCCGACAGCTCGCTGATTCTGATCTGTCGGCGGGTAGCGCTTTGTGTTCACGCCCTTTTTGCGCTGATTCTAAAGCTGTTAGTTTGATCTCTCTCCAAACAATATTGACCGAACCAGTGGCAAAAGAAGATCCAAACTACGCTTCACATAAACATCGTCACGAATTCACTCTGACTTTTACTGTTTTGCTTCCACCACACTTCATGCACAGCTCGCTCTCTCTCTCTCTCTTGCTCTCTCTCTCAAGTCTACTGTTGTTTACAGCGCTGTCGGCCGCTGTTTTTTTCCCCTTTTACATTCTTCAGAAAAGAAAACCTCATTTCTGCTGTTCAATACTGAACCAATTTAAACTTTTTAAAATTATGCAAAATGCAAAACGCTTAGCCGTGTCTCTAATAAAACCGCTGTAACGTCAGAGGTAACGTTCATATGTTGATTAATGGTTTTCTTTCGTTTTTGATGTACTGCAGAATATTTTTATAAAATCCCAGGCCAGGAAAACCACCTTCATGTTTTTCTGTGTTTTATCTTCAGCTACTTTGACACAAAGGCATCTGCTGTGACGCTCACACCTTTGATAAAGTCTTGTGTGTGTCATCTTCCTTTTTATTGATACAAAAATATGTAAATGTACTGATCTGAATTATAATATTTCTGACTGTCAAAATTTCCCAGATTCAAATTGAATTGAATCGAATTAAATCGAATCGTGGATCGAATCGATTCGGGACCTTGTGAATCGGAATTGAATCGATTCTAGAAATCAGTGACGATACCCAGCCCTACTTCTAAATGATGGAATAACTTACCCCTGCACATTAGAGAGGCCCCTTCACTGTCCACGTTTAAAACACATTTTTATTCTTTGATTTTTGACCTCAGAGAGACTTCATTAATAACTAATTTAATTACACGAAAAACAAATTTATTATTTAACTTTTTTCTTTTATTTGGCTTTTATTTATATCTGATGTAATTTTATTACTCGGTGTGTACAACACTTTCCATCAGCTGTGGTTGTTTTAAAGTGTTTTATGAATAAAGATTTGTTCTTATGTACCAAACGTCGCAGCTTCCTGTTAAAACCCCGTTTAAACACGTGTAGCTCAGCAGCTTTACAAACACTGAGCTCTTTCTGAAGCGTCGGTGTTGGAGCGCCGAGCTTCCAGGTGAGGAGCACAGCGTCACGGCACACTGTAGATGTTCTGTCAGTGTTTTTCTTATTTGACTTTTTGAGCAAGATCAAATATTTTTAGGCATATTTGTCATATTCTGTTTACTGTTTTAGATTCTTCAGTCTCTGAATTACATACAGTCTTATGTAGTCTGTCATCCACGTGTTCATTACAGGGTCAGAGAGACGTGCTCACATGCTAAGCTACAGTCAGCTAGCCTACCGTGACAGACTCCGCTCTCATTCTCATACGTGTTATTTTCTACATGTGTGTGTTAGCTTTGTAGTACAGGTTAAAGCAGACGACCAATCAGAGCTCCAGCCTGGGTCTGTGGAAGTTTGTCAGTGTGTCCTCTGACACGAGTCTGAGAGCTCCACATCTAAATTCAGTTTCAGCTGAAACTGGTTAATGAAACATGAAAACAGCAGCGTGCTGCCCACAACCACCAAACAGCTGCTCCTCTGATGACATCACACAGGCTTCAGAGGAAACATCAGAGGTCACAGACCAGAGGGCGGTGCTCGTGTCTGAGGGCTCTACAGCTGAATCTGCGCTCACAGCATGATTCATGTTGGCTGCTGCTTCCTGGTTTTAGCCAGTTCAATAAGTCGAGCCAGATTCTCCCAGATCAGGCAGACCATCAGAGGAAGGAATGATGTGGATGTCTCTGATGGAGGCCAAAGTAATAAAACCCTCTGCACCACGACCGTCACGGGAAGACGATCCTCCTCACAGGTCGGAGTCGTGTTTCACAGCTGGGAATCAAAGCCAGGACTTCCGAGTCCGGGCGTGCACGACACTGCTCATCCATGGGGGACTTTGCTCCTTCTCAGGCTCCTCAAACCTGGATGTTGTCCTCCCAGCTCTCGCCACAGGGCCCTCCTCCTCTCCTGACAGCAGGAAGTGTGACTCCACCTCCACGGCTTCATCCCGGTCTGCCTCGCTCACTCCGTCCATCCTGACCCGGCTTACTGAGTGTGGTTAAAATGATACTTTAGTCATCACATGGGTTTACATCAAATATAATAAACCTTTACCAGAAACCCACAGAAATAGAAACAACATCCTGAGAACAGACCTGGACAGAAGATTTTAAAATGTCATAAACATTTTACATCTTTGAACCACAGTCACTTAAATTTAAATGACCTAAAAATAAAACTCATCTTCTGTTTTAAATGTGCGTTATAAATAGAAAGGGTTTCACATTAAAGGTTAATTAAACTCAGCAAGTTCCACACATAACTCATCTTTCAGTTATACTTCTGTCATCCGCACACTTAGTGTAGAGGGTACTTTCCCCCGTGGGCTGTGTGACTGCGCTGCCTCATTCAGAGCATCTCTCTGTCGGACACGCAGCGTGAACTCGGATAAACTCGGTGTGATCAGCGAGCTGAGGCTTTAAAAGGATTTAAAATGTTCATCGTGGCTTTTCTGCTGCTGTGGGGTCCAGGACTAACGGAGAGCGCCGGTGAGTCCCCGTTTCTAACACCGGGCGGGTTAAAGCAAGCTGTGCCGTTAGTCCCGCGTGTCTGTGGGTCGCTTTGTTTTATTGAGAAACAAAGAGGGTGAACCTGAGCCGGGCACGAGCCTGAGACACCAGCTCAGCCAATGAGAGCCCGGAGTCTACCGACCGGCATCAGAACCGAGCCGGAGGGCGACGGACAGAGTCTTTACCGAGACACGTGTGACGGTTACTGTGGAGACGCAGCGGTTAGCCTTTGTGCGCGTGGTAACACGTGGCTAACTCATTCAGCATCAGCTGCACGCGCACAGACACGTCCGTTTGGTTTCGCGCCTTTATTTTATTTATTTTTATCGGTCTGTTCATCGATAAAGTTCAGATCAGATTAATTTTCATCCTGATCGATACAGAGACGAGGAAGTAACTTCAAACTTTAACGCCGACATCTAGAAATGACGTCACGGTAACGGCGGCCGCGCTCGTGACGTCAGTTCAACTTGAATTTTCACGTTATTTCCCGACTAAACGTCGTGAACAGAGCGGGGTCCCACTCCCACGCCGTTTCTCTGAGCGGTGATGTGGAAACAAGTGCCCACGAACCCGGAAATAACCCGTGAATATTTCACAGCGCACAGGCCTGCGTGTATATACTGTGTGTTACGGTAAAGGTGACAAACTACAAAAAGACTGCAGAAACACATAAATGTCCACAATAAACAGAAACAGGTGACACAGACTGACAGTGAACACTCTCACAGTGTTACCGCTGCTGTGCTGCTCCTATTTAAACTGCTATAAATATCTTATATGTCAGATGTTTCCCTCATGATGATATCCGGTCACCTTGAGCCACAAACAACAAGGTCGAAGCTACAGTCAGTTTTTGGCAAAGTGACTTTCATATATCCTTTAAAATAATCTTGTTGGCATTAAAAATGTATGTTTAAGAGTAATCTGTGCAGCTGACAGTGCAACAAATATGACAGTAGCTCAGGGTTGGTATTAATGTCGGTACAATAACAGAGTTATGAAGATACTTGAAAAACTATTTTTCAAATGTTATATAACGCCTGTGTAAATCCTGTTCACTGAAGTCTATTTACCAATATAAGTGAAAACATTACACATAAAAACACACAGAAATTTCAAAATAAGAGCCATTTGAATTTCTGTACAATCTCAAAGTGCAATTATTTTGAAATACAAACTCAGACTGACTTGATATTGATACTTGATACTGATTCAACTTTACCCAAGAAAACATGAAAACTAGCAGCTCAAAATAAAAATAATGAAGGAAGTCTTTGAAAAACATCATGTGCACAGATACCTGGAGCCCACAACACTTTCTACACTCTGAAGAACAGCTGTCACTGCTGGATTCAACACACACACACACACACACACACACACACACACAGTCTGAGTAAAATACAGATGAAGGCTGATCAGTATCGGTACCTCGGCTCCGTTCACAGCTGCAGTTTCGTCGACCGCGCCTCGCTGGCAGGAAACGTGAAAAAGGAAATCACCAACGGTTTAGAATAGAATAGAATAGAATAGAATAGAATAATCCTTTAATTGTCCCACAAGGGGAAATTTGGTTGTAACAGCAGCAAAAAGACACATATACAAACAAACAGTACACAGGACACAGAACAGAAACATACACAATTTTTCTTAAATATTTACATTAAGGACAATGGTTACTATATACAGAGTATTGTACAGTTATTAAATTAAATAAAAATAACTACAGATAAGAGGCAAACCAGGTTGTAGTGCAACTTGGTTAATTAACTTATTGCAGTTACAGTGCTGATGTAAACATCTATGTTTGTTGGGAGCAGTTCTGATTGTACAGTCTGACAGCTGCAGGGAGGAAGGACCTGCGGAAACGCTCCTTCATGCATGGAGGATGCAGCAGTCTGTCACTGAAGCAGCTCTGCAGTTCAGCAACATTTCCATGCATGGGGTGGGAGACTCTGTCCATCAGAGATGTTATTTTGGCCAGAGTCCTTCTGTCTCCCACCACCTGCACTGGGTCCAGGGTGCATCCCAGAACAGAGCTGGCCTTCCTGATGAGTTTATCCAACCTCTTCCTCTCAGCTGCCGATAAACCGCTGCTCCAACATACCACACTGTAAAAAATGACAGATGCCACCACAGAGTCATAGAAGGTCTTTAAAAGCGCTCCCTGTACTCCAAATGACCTCAGCCGCCTCAGCAGGTAGAGTCTGCTCTGACCCTTCCTGTAAAGAGCATCAGTGTTGTGGCTCCAGTCCAGTTTATTATTCAGGTGAACACCCAGGTACCTATACGAGTCCACTATCTCAATGTCCACTCCCTGGATGTTCACCGGTGTCAGTGTGGTGGGTCTGCGTCTCCGGAAGTCCACCACCAACTCCTTGGTTTTCCCGGCGTTGATCAGCAGCTGGTTCTGCTGACACCAGTCCACAAAGTCCAGAGTCCACTGTCTGTACTCTGAGTCGTCCTCACCTGTGATGAGGCCGACTATGGCAGAGTCGTCAGAGAACTTCTGTAGGTGGCAGCGTGGGGAGTTGATGGAGAAGTCTGCAGTGTAGAGGGTGAAGAGGAACGGTGCCAATGAGAAGCCAATGAGAAGTGTCGGTTTCTAAAGAGGCTTAAACAAAGAGAGAGAGCAGACTCAGGATTGAAGCAGCACACGGGCTCGTGCACAGGTCAGAGAGGTGTCAGTTTGTGCAGCAGTAACATGACACCAGTCTGTGTGGTGGCACCACCTCACTGCTCCACCTGAAGCAGCTGTCTGAAGGTCTGGTTTACAGAAACAGAAGTTTAAAGCTTTAAAAGCACTGAGACGACACTCTGCTGTTAGTTTGTTTCTACTTTTAGAACTGATCTGTGATCAGTGTGAGGAAGTGGTGTGAGCGCTGCTCTATAAAGGTTAATAATCAACGACTGACGCTGAGCTCGGTCACAGTTTTCTGGGTCACTAAAGCGCCTTGTTTGACCTGCTCCATCACCATGGTAACTAATGCTTGATGATGAGAGTTTGGTTTAAAATAAGCAGGAAGAGTTTTCACTGCTTCCTTTATTGTTCAGTGCAGATGTTCTGTTGTGTGTGTGCAGCGTGTTCAGCAGCACCTTTGAATGAAGCGTGCGGTGCCTCGTCAGTTCATGCATGAATCTAGTGACGCAGAAATGTTTAAATATTGTTCTTATGATGCTAATGTGCAGATGAGTCTGTGTTACACCGCTGGAAACAGAACACACTCAGACCCTGCATATCATCTGATAGTTAAACCTTTACTTAAAAAGCATCTCTAGACCCAGCAGTCTTAGCTAATTATAGGCCAATCTCCAACCTTCCTTTCATATCAAACATCCTTGAAAGAGTAGTTGTCAAACAGCTAACAGATCATCTGCAGAGGAATGGCTTATTTGAAGAGTTTCAGTCAGGTTTCAGAGCTCATCACAGCACAGAAACAGCTTTAGTGAAGGTTACAAATGATCTTCTTATGGCCTCTGACAGTGGACTCATCTCTGTGCTTGTCCTGCTAGACCTCAGTGCAGCGTTCCATACTGTCGACCATAATATCCTATTAGAGCAATTAGAGCACGCTGTAGGTATTACAGGTACTGCACTGCAGTGGTTTGTATCATATCTATCTAATAGACTCCAGTTTGTGCATGTAAATGGAGAGTCCTCTTCACACACTGAGGTTAATTATGGAGTGTAGCATGTGGGAAAAGTTGTTTTTAACACTGTAAGGCTTCTGTTCCTACTGCTGAGGTGAACAGATAAGTCTTTTATGTTTCATAAAACACACCCAGTAAATAGAGGCCTATTTCAAAAACATGAGTCGGATCTGCTGATGCTTCTCACATGTGTTTAATTAAATTTCCTTCTGTGACATTCAGACACTCACTCCCTCACTTACATCTACACGGCGTTCTCCAAACCTGTCGGCCTCCCGGGCATCCACGAGTTCACAGCCATGGGTTTGCTGGACGACAGGATGATCGACTACTTTGACAGCGAGAATCAGGCAAAGGTTCCCAGACAGGAGTGGATGAGAGAGCGTTTACCTGCTGATTACTGGGATAAAGGCACACAGTCCCGCAAGAGCAAGCAGCAGTGGTTCAAGGTCAACATCGGCATCCTGATGGAGCGAATGAGACAGAATGACTCAGACAGTAAGTTGTTTCTCAGTGTGAATGATTAATCTTGACCCACACATCATGGTGTCCTCTCTGAATCTCTGTTCTTCTGTTACCTTGTTCATTTCTGTCACTGTTCTCCCTTCAGACCTCCATGTTCTTCAGTGGATGCACGGCTGTGAGGGTGCAACTCAGCCTGACAGCACGCTCAGGTTTGTCCGAGGCATGGACATGTACAGCTACGACGGAGGCGACTTCCTGTCCTTCGATGATAAAAATGGAGTCTGGGTCGCTCCGACTCCCGAGGCAGAACCCACCAAGAGGAAGTGGGACGGCGTCCAGGTGCTGAAAGAGTACACCAAGGGATACCTGGAGAACGAGTGCATCGATTGGCTGAGCAAGTTTGTGAATTATGGACAACAGCAGCTCAAAAAGAAATGTATGTTTGTCATAAAATAAAAATAATATTATCATTTAGTTATTTTTAAACATTGTTAATAGACTTTATAGAATTAGTTGTGGTAATATGACCTGACATAATTATTGTGTTCTTGGTCAGTTTTATAGAAACGCCTTCACTGATGGATTATTGTGCAGGTTTAAACACAATCATGTCATTGATCACTGATAACATTCAGCTTCATGTGTGGAAATCAGTTCAAAAACTTAAACCTGAGATTTTGATTCTCGTCTGCAAACTTCAGTTTAAACTGTTATTAAGTACAAAGCAGTGTCAGCGTCCACGTGGATGAGCTCATATTCCACCGTCACTCAGTCTCTTTCACGCACCTTTGAGACAAATTGAACCAAAACACACAAAAACCATCAAACTAAGAGCCTCACCACGTCTGCCTCGTCTCACACACAGTTTGCCAAACGCCACATAAACTTCAAACCAAGCAGCAGCAACACACACACACTTATCACTTTCCATGTCCTCCTCCAGCTCCACCTGATCTGCATGTGTTTGCAAAGAACTCCAGAGTGCAGACAAACATCGTCCTCACCTGCCTCGCCACGGGCTTCTACCCCAAAGACGTCACAGTGACGATCAGGAGGAACGGACGTGTTCTGACTGCAGACGATGGTTTGAATAGCTCAGGACTTCTCCCCAATAACGACGACACGTTCCAGAGGAGAGAGTACGTGGAGGTTTTAAAGTCTGACACGTCTCCGTACAGCTGTGAGGTCATTCACGAGGCGACCGGTGTGAGATTGTTTAAGAGCTGGGGTAAGACACTGTCATGGTTTTAAAAATGTTCTTTTAACTGGAGCTGGAAACAGACTCTGCTGTTCACTGTGTGGGTTTGTTCCTGTCCTGTCATCTGATTGGTCAGTTTATGCAGCCTGGCCTGCCTCAGCACCACAGCAGTGTAATACCATGCACCACCTGACATTCAAAGGGAGCGCTGTTTCCCTCAGTGTAGTCATCAGTAAAGAGAGCAGTGCTGTTAGTCTGTTTATAAGCTGCTCTGTTCAGTTTTAAGGGTCACATGTTCCTCACCTGCACAGGTGATTTTCACAGCAGCACGACTGAAAATGAACCGAACGTAAACTAATGTTCTTGTTTTGTGTGTTTAGATCTCAGCATGTTATCTGTTCCTGATGACGATGGATCTGCCGTCATTGGTCTGGTGGCAGCACTCCTGCTCGTGCTCATCGGTGTAGGCGTGATTCTGCTGGTCCTACATAGAAGGCGCATTAATGGTAGGTGGAACGAACAGCCCGTGTGTCAGCACCGGGTGATTTTAAGTGTGGTGATGGCGCCAAGAATCAGACCATCAAACAAAAGCATCTGATTTACCCACTCTGTGTGTGTGTGTGTGTGTTTTCTCTGCATGCATGCAGAAACACAGCAGATGAGTTTTAATACTTGCTGTCTGTCTGTGCTCGCAGGCAGGAGCAGCGCACCGACACCAGAGTCACAGGAGCTGAATGATGTTCGTCAGGAGTAACAGTGAGTTTCTCTCTCATCGTTCTGCACTGAGTCACATTAGGTCAGGCCTCCTTCACTAACAGCCTGTAGTAATCTGTAGTGTGCACGCACGCTCAGATGTTTTATTAGCTTCATGTGTATGGGCTCAAAATGTGGTCATAAATAATTTGTACTTGTAAATCCGGATTTGTATGTGTAAAAAGATTTGTGTGTGGACTTTGCCAAAAAAACCCCTGCAAGTTACGAGTACGAATTTTGACCCTATTTTTCTTCCTTTCATCTGATTGGTCAATGTCATGTCAATCACAAATTTAACTATCCAATCAGAGAACAGATGGGTTTGGCTGTCGGAGGGGCGCTTTTTTAAACTGCAGGTCCTTGAAGGGTGATACAGTTTGAAGCTGGAGGATCTCTATGTAAATATCCGATAGCAGCTAGGTCCGCTAACTTTCAGCAGCTGTTGAAAGGATAAAGTTGTGGTATGTCAGTGGTTAGAAATACCATCATTACTTTAGGATTAGTTTAACACAAAGTCAGGGCTGACCCGGGACCATTGCTGTGAGTCACAGTGCGCAGCATAAAAGTCCTTTCACATTGGACGCAGGATGTGCTGCTAATGCTAACTGCTAACTAAAAGCTAAGGATACAGAATTTGTTGCGCTGGCTGCTGGGCTCTGTGGGTTTTTGCAGCAGCTCTACCTGTACTAGATGCACCTGCTCCTTGTTGTTTCTATCTCTGACTTTATGTCCTCTACAAGAGTTCGTTTTGCTAGTTCTTCAGATGTTCAATAAAAACATGTATGCTAATTCATAATGAAGAAAGCTTTGTAATGAAGACTGTCATTTCCAAAACACTGCCCGACCCCCCCCCCCGCGGTCCGCAGCGCTGTTGAAAAGGCTGTGGAAGTCCCTGTATTAAGCACGTAGACCTGTGGCACAAAAATCACCAAACTCAGACGACCACAGACTGTTTTCTTCGTGGTGATGAAGGAAAACGCTGGGTTGGCATGTAAAAGGGCATTTATTCCCTTCAAAGACCTGCAGTTCAAAAAAAGTGCCCCTCCGACAGCCAAACCCATCTGTTCTCTGATTGGATTATTACATTTGTGATTGACATGACATTGACCAATCAGATGAAAGGAAGAAAAATAGGGTCAAAATTCGTACGTGTAACTTGCAGGGTTTTTTTGGCTAAGTCCACACACAAATCTTTTTTACGCACACACAAATTCTTTTTACACACACAAATCTTTTTTACACACACACAAATTCTTTTTACACATACAAATCTTTTTTACGCACACACAAATCTTTTTTACACATACAAATCTTTTTTACGCACACACAAATCTTTTTTACACATACAAATCTTTTTTACACACACACAAATTCTTTTTTACACACACACAAATTCTTTTTACACATACAAATCTTTTTTACACACACACAAATTCTTTTTACACACACAAATCTTTTTTACGCACACACAAATTCTTTTTACACATACAAATCTTTTTTACACACACACAAATTCTTTTTACACATACAAATCTTTTTTACGCACACACAAATTCTTTTTACACACACAAAACCTTTTTTACGCACACACAAATTCTTTTTACACACACAAATTCTTTTTTACACACACACAAATTCTTTTTACACACACAAATTCTTTTTTACACACACACAAATTCTTTTTACACACACAAATCTTTTTTACGCACACACAAATTCTTTTTTACACACACACAAATTCTTTTTACACATACAAATCTTTTTTACGCACACACAAATTCTTTTCACACATACAAATCTTTTTTACACACACACAAATTCTTTTTTACACACACACAAATTCTTTTTACACACACAAATCTTTTTTACGCACACACAAATTCTTTTCACACATACAAATCTTTTTTACACACACACAAATTCTTTTTACACACACAAATCTTTTTTACGCACACACAAATTCTTTTCACACATACAAATCTTTTTTACGCACACACAAATTCTTTTTACACACACAAATTCTTTTTACACATACAAAACTGATTTACAAGTACAAATTATTTATGACCACATTTTGAGCCCATACATGTGTCGTTTCTCTGCCCTCAGATGTGTAACTGCCTCCGAGCGTGCACAAGTCACAGTGAAGGCTCACAACATGAAGCACACAGTGAGGCGGTGTGCATGGTTCATGGATCCAGGTGCAGTTTTGTGTGCGCTTGTTTTCTGCACAGTGTATTTATGTTTCATGTGCACATGTTAGTGAATGAGGCTCAGAGTGAGTTATAGCACGACACCATCACCGTCTCTGTCGCCGCCTCTGAGCTGAGGACAGCAGCTGTCCTGACTCTGCTTCCTCCTGTTGTTGCTTTCATGATGATCCAGATGTTCACAGCTGGTCAGAGGTGTGGACTGCAGGTGGACTCTTCTCCTAAGAGTAGATGCAGTCTGCGGTTTAGCATCGTCCTGCTGAAACATGAAAACATCGTCTGGCTGGATGCTCTAACAGCTACCTACCTGTCAGCACTGATGGAGCTATTCCAGATGTGCCAGCTGCCACACCCAGAGGCACTGATGCACCTGGAGGTGTGGCAGGTCTCACCACCGTCTTTAAACTTCGCGCTGCCATCACCCTGACACTCTTCTCCACCCACTCCACCCTGCTCTTCTTCACCTCTCCTGTGAAGGAGGAGGAGGACGCTGGCTCATGTCACTGACCAGTTAACCTGATGAGTTTCAAACTGTTCCTCCAGCTGTTTCTTTTAACTCAAACTTCCTTTTTTGTTTACCTCGAACCGACTCTGAGATGCATCACTGCTCAAATTGAGCTAAAGTTTTGATCCATGGGCTTTGCTGGTTACCAGTAACTGAACATGTAAAATAACGCTGCTGCGTTCGTCCCTGCAGATGGATCAGAACCAGCCGGCTGAGTCCTGCAGCGAGAGGAGATCAGAGCTTCCACAGAAGCACATGGAGACTCGGTGGGACCAGATTTACCGAAACAACACAAACATTTACTGCAGGGGTTTGTTGCACTTTACAGATGGATCAGCATTAAATGGAATTCCATTTAATTCAATGGATGGGTTTAAAGAATTGTTAATGCCCCCTGCAGCCAAATCTACGGTGGCCCTGAGAGGACCAACTTCAACAAAAAAGCAAACAGAAAACAGAAAACACTGGAGAAGCAGACAAAGCACAACTACAGTGTTTCTGGGGACACAATACTGTGACGGACCGGCTGAGGAAGTGACAGAAACCAAAAGATGCGAAGAGCTGAACTGAAACACGCTTAAAGAAAGCTTTAAGGGATAATCTGTGAAAAATAATGTAATAATAATGTGTGTTTTAATCACGATTCATGTAACACATGTTTGCTGTTGGGGGTGGGGGGCAGAGCAGGTCATCCAACTCAATTCAATTCAATTTTATTTATATAGCACCAAAGGTGCTTTTTCTGCATTTTTCTGCCTTTGTTGTGTTTAAATGAGCTTTTGTGGTGTTTTGTGTGCTTTTGAAGCTGGCAGCATGGTGGCACGGTGGTTAGCACTGTTGCCTCACAGCAAAACGGTCCTGAGTTCAATTCCACCATTAGGCCGGGGTCTTTCTGTATGAAGTTTGGATGTTCTCTCTGTGTTTGTGTGGGTTCCTCCCACTGTCCAAAGACATGCAGTTTGTAAGGATAGGTTAATTGATTAATCTAAATTGCCCATAGGTGTGAATGGTTGTCTGTCCCTGTGTGTCAGCCCTGCCACAGACTGGTGACCTGTCCAGGGTGTACCCTGCCTTTCGCTCTATGGCAGCTGGGATAGGCTCCAGCGCTCCCCGCGACCCCGAAAAGGAGAAGCAAATGGATGGATGTTTTTAAAGCCGCAGTGCGTTTGACGCCTCAGGGCAGTATCAGAGTTTAAGAAATGTCGTCAGTTAAAAATGTGAGTTCAGGGCTTTGAGAGTCAAAGGGAGCGGTGACACATGTGAGAGCACGTCAGTGTTGAACGGAGGTCACAGACTGAACCAAACACTTTTAAAGCAGCTCAGAGCCTGAGAACATGTTTGGTCTGACATGATGCTACAAATATACCAGTGCTTTAAGTTGACATATTTTTGACGGCACAGGTACTCATGTGTGACATTAGATGTTTGTTTGGGAACATACAGACCGTCACTGTGTTATCATTAACGCTAACCGTCACGCCATCATGAGGGTGAGCAGTTAGAAAACAGTAATAATGAATCAACATTAATGTTGGAGTGAGGCAGCTGAGGGTAACAATGTTAACAGGAAACACAATTAATGACACTGATTTCATGTTTAATAAAAGTGTGAAATATCTGCTGTATGACTGTGTGTATGAGTTTCACTGTGTGATGATGAATAATGACGAGGTCAATAAAAGCAGGACTGACAGGTGTTTAATATTTAAAGCTTTTAATTTGAAAAATGTAATGAAAGTTAATATTTCTGTCTTTTGGGGGTTTTTTTTTTAAAGAAATGGGACCAACTTTTGTTCTGTGTTCAGATCACTTGTTAGACTGCTGTGGTTGTTTTAAAGTGCTTTATAAATAAAGGTGATGATGAACAAACAAACAAACATAACTTTACTGTTGTGTTTTCTAATTTTTTGTTCCATTGTTAAATATTTAAATATATTTTAGGAAGCATAAAACAAATGTTAGAGTTTTAATGCTTCTGTATTTTTATTTTCTATAACTAACAAAAAAATCAATGAGTTTCTGCCCCGAACATCTTCTGAGGTATTTTAATGACGCGTTTCTTTAACACTACTTCATTCTAGTCATTACTTTTTACTCCACTACAGATATTTTACAGACGGAGTTATTTTGGAAAATATTTTTAGAATAAAGACTTAAAGTGATTATAAACCTTTTTTTTTAAGTCAGAGCTGGCTGTGTTTGCAGTCATTCATTAAACTTAATATTTATGGATGCATTTTGCACTTCTCTCTTACACAACGTCTGTCTTACTTGTGTCTGTTTTTATCTTTAAATTTTGATTTTACTTTAGTTTTTATGTGACTATATAAACTCCTGCAGTGTCTGATGGAGTCTTTTATTTTAACTCTGCTGCTTTGTTGTTTCTAACTTTCAGACGTCTCTGATTTCAGACTCGTTTTGCAAAAAGCAAATAAAAAAAGTCTCAAATGTTACAGTCTGCAATTTCATCTTTGTTGTTTGAATTATTATATACCAGACTTGTCATAAAGTAAAAACCAGCACATTGATCCTGCATGTGAATGTCGTGGATCAGAGCTTGTGTGATAAGAAATGTAGCCACAGTCTGCAGATGCTTCTCTTAATTGTAGGTTTGACATTTTTTTGATGCAAACGTGTGTTAATGCGTGTCTCTGTGTGTCTCTGTGTGGTTCTAGTGGTCACGTAGGAAAGGTCAGTGTACTGTAAAATCATCGGCCTCATTTACAGTCTGTACTCACAAGCATGTAATTGAAACCAATATTTCTATGAGAAGCAAAAGTAGAACGTGCATAAAAACGATCCAGCGACTAACAGCGGTGACATTAAGGAGGGGTTGGTTGGTAGGTGTGATTAAGAAAAGGAAGCAGGGAGACTGTGACCTGAGAGGAAGGCAGAAATGTTTTAAGCCTCTGATAATTGTCACAATCCCTGACTCCATCCCTGTGTTTGAGGGCTTCAGTGTTTATGGGCTCTTGTGTTGCTTTTGTTCTTAGTTTTGTTGTTAGGGATGGATTTTCATTCATACTTTGGTGTTTTGAGTCTTTCGTTCTGTAGTTATATTTTCCCCTCTAAGTTAATCCTCGTTCAGTTTCCCAGTGTTTGTTTGGCACTCTGCGTCTGTTATACTTCCTCCTCTGTCTGATTATCCTGATTGCCTACAGCTGCGTCCTGTTACCCTCCTGTTTCCACTTCCCTGATTACCCTCGTGTGTGAATAGTCCTGTCCTTCCCCTCACTATCCTTTGAGTCTGACGTCATTAGCCATTCCCAGGTCCAAACTCAGCTTCAGGTCCCAAAGTCAAACGAACACTGCGGCATCACTGAGAGTTAAAAACTGTCTAAATTCTTTAATCTTTAATAAAATGATCAGCGTTGCTGCTTTACCAGGTGTAACAATTAAGTTTAACATCCAGGCATCCAAAACAGGATTTATTAAATTAACAGAGTTAGAAGTTAGCAGGAAGTTAGCGGAAGTTAGCAGGAAGTTAGCGGAAGTTAGCTCGCTAGTTTCGCTAGTTTCCACCTAAGCATGATATAGCATGTTCTGACTGAGAGACTTCTGAAGAAATTCAAACGTACAGCTCTGCTATCACTTCCAACATGAATGAAGACAGAAAACTAAACAGCAGTGACGTTTGTAGGGTTACTGAAGTTGGGCTAGCTGGTATATAATGATGTGCTACATGATCGCTAGCTACACAGCTATGTTAGCATAACATAAACACAGTGAAGCTGGAGGATGAACGCTAACTTGTTTCCACTGGATAAAAGTTAACGTGAGGGTTCCCGATGGTTAGGGACAAATGCAATCGCATGGCAGGATGCTGTAAACGGACCAAACTTCAGTCAGGAGAACAACTGAGATAATCCATCCACAATACCAGGTTAGTCATTAATATACTGCTGCATGGGCTGAGCTGTAGTTACATCGTAAGGGTTTAAACACTGAGCTTTAAAATGAGCAGTGGTAATAAAAACCAAGAGAGGCTGACAGTGATCACTGACTGTTTTTAGGGGCTTGTTCAGATTAAACAGAACAAGATACGAAGCATTAAAACATGTTAAAAACACAACAGCCTTAATAAACAGAGAGTAGTTTGTACCTGGAGGCAGGATTCATACGTCATCACTTAAAGATAAAAACAAGTCAATAAGGGACAAACATGCAGTTCTGTCAGAGCAAAGGAGGGAGCTGAACATGCGACGCATGTCGGGAGATGAAGGGCAGGTGATGTCACCTGGAGGGAGTGGCTGGAGCAGGCAGACACAGGCTGTGGTGCTGTTTCCTTTTTGCTCTCAGGAAGAGCTGGTGCATTCCTGAGATAAAGGTGCTTCTGAAGAGTATACAGTGAAAACAAGACAACGTCCAGCCTTTACAGCTGTGCCGAGAGCTGCACCTCCCAGCTCTTTATTCATGAGTCATGTTTAAGCCAACAAACAAACACACTGACAGAAGCTCCATGTACATGCTATATTACACTTTCAGATTAGACACGACGAGCTGCGCTTGTTCTGTACATCCAGTAAAACGATATTGTTTCAGAGGGAAAACGAGAGCATAGGATAAAATCTCGTTTCTCAGGTTACCACATTTATGCAGATACGTGTTTTGTTTTGTGCCATGTTGTTCTGAAAATGAAATGAAAAGGTGTCACATTTACAGAGTTCATGATGTGTGCTATAATCTGGCAGTCACCTCTGAAGCGTATCAGCCTTTCTTTCTTTCATCGCTCTCGTCTCTCGTCCCTGTTGAAACTCCGTCCTCGTCAGTTCCACTTGTCCTCCTCTGTTCTCCATCTCCTCCTTCCATCCACTCCCCGTCTGTCCATCTTTTCCTCCCAAAGCGGAAACCAAACCCTCCCTTCTCACGGCTGACAGCTTGGAGTCCTCCCGCGATGGAGGTCAGAGCATCGTTCCTCTTCCACCCGTCCTCCCCCTCTCCCCCCTCCTGGTAGTGCATGCTCTCCAGAGAGTGACCCTCGGGGAAGGGCGACAACGGCTGGGCCATCAGGTCTCCTCTCTGGGCCCGCAGCAGAGCTTCTTCTTCCCACGACCCATCATCCTCCTCACTCTCCTCACCTGGCTGGATGTCTCGAGGCCACTCGGCCCAGGCTTCACTCCGGATGTCCCCCGGCTCTTCCAGAGCAGCCTGGAGGTGCAGGAGGGTGGACTCCAGCTCAGATCCACCCACTGTGGGCAGGAGGGCGGTGGGAGGATAAGGGTATGATGTGATGGGGTGTGGGATGGAGGAGAGGAGGGCGAAGGAAAGGAGGGCGAGCTGCAAGGCACGAGGATGAAAAGAAAGTCTCATCTGGAAACAGAAACAGACTTTTATCAGCAGGTTACTGATGTGTTTATTAGCTTTGATCAGCTGATAATAACGGAACTGAAATATTATCAAACAAATGGAAAAAATACTGCATTTGAAGTATAGTATTCGGTTTAAATTTTAATTGTAATGAAAGAATACGAGCAGAGAAAAAGCCAAAACAGCAGCTCTGTTTTACATGGTAGACGCTGACTCCGCCTGTGAACCTGTGACTCCATCACAGTGCAGCAAACTAACCCTGCAGTCTTTAAGTGACACAGTTATCCTGCCTCAGTTTGTTCAGCAGCAGGTTTCACACTGTGATAAAACATCATGTGACACGTACAGATTTAACAACATGAGCATCCTTCCTTTAACTCTAAGCTCTCTTCTTCCTCTCCTTTATCATCTGTCTCCATCTCTGAGTGAACTCAGCTCTCTGCCTTTTCTCCCCCTGAAATAAGCAGCTGGACTTTAGCTGCAACACACTGTGAGACAAACACACACACAGTTTGTGTGTTTGCTGATGTTTGTTGAGCTCATAGAAATGCTGCCTTTCAAATTACTCGACACTTTAAAAACGTCACTCCCTTCATGCTCGCTCCTCTTCTGTAGAGCTAGATAGATGCTGAAGTACCAGCAGTGGTTAAATATGGATAAATAAAAACTCCGGCCCACTTTAACCCCTGACTGTGGCCCCCAGTTGTTCCTCATTCATCTCATTTTACCTGGTGATTAACAAACAAACAGGGTTTCCTCTCATGTGTTTCTGTTTAGGCTCAAATCAGTTTGATATGTAAAACATCAGGAGTAGAAAATACAGATACTTGTTTAAAAATGTAGGGAGTAAAAGTAAAAAGTAGCCAGAAAAAAAGTACTCAATTAAAGTTCAGATACCTGAAAATTCTACTGAAGTACAGTAACAAAGTAAGTATATTTGCACATGTGAAAAAGGCTTCTTCCTGTTTGTCTTTCACAATAAAAGCCTTCAACGTACCGTGGTGAGCTCACAGTAGAGAGAGATCTCGCTCACAGCTCACAGAAATATTTCACAGCAGTTTGTGTCTGAGACTAAGATAAAGTCTAACCTTTGGTTTTAATAGTTGTGATATATTTCTAATATTTAACACAATCATCTTCTGATGCATGTTTGTTGTTTTTAATCATCAGTCATCTCTAAAGCTGACTGAATTTCAGTAACCTGCTTGAAAAGTTCTAAACTGACTGAAACGTTGTTTCTTGAATTAATCTGGAAATAATTCCCTGAAAACACCAACGAAGAAGACACACAGCAGAAACCTGCAGCCGTCTCTTACCTTGTTCTGTGTGCGAGGACCTGCTCTATCTCCTTGAAGAATCTCCACCTCTGACCTTTTTAAAAACTGCCCGCTCTCCTCCGCCGCCCCGCCGTCACCCATTGGTCACTCGGCTCTCTGACGCATGAGAAGGCGAGCGCCGACCACGATAACCTTCATACTTTCCTCTGAGAAACGATGACCCGCTTCATCGCAGAGGCCCAGCGAGTCATCGCAATTATCGCCGTTTGATTGTTGAGGGTGACTCATTAGGACATTTCTGAGGACGGCGAGGGATTCCTTCCTTTTATCGCCGCTCGTTATGAATGTCAGCTCGCTGGGGAAACACAGACACACCTGAAAGAATGTCCTTCATGATGAGGAATCATCTCTGTGACGAATCCAGACCTCAGACCAAATGATGCTGCGCTCTGAGTCAAATTACTGCCAATTATGTGACCACAGATCTTCTGAGAATTGATTTCTGAGAAAAATGTTTCACCTCCGGCCTTTTAATGATTGAAAGAAGAAAGTCTGTCACTGTTTCCATCACATGCACTCGTTAAGTAGTTCGAGGAACACCAAGAAGTCGATCGTTCATTAGAAAAACAGTGAATGTGATCAGGATGTGATGCCAACGAACGGTAAAAATAAAATATGCAGTTTCAGATCATAAACTGATGTACAGGCGGGGTCACCGGAGACTGGATATAACGATTCATGTTGGTGTCCTGTTCCTACCATGAGCCTCTCATCACTGAGAGCAGCTACAAGAACATAGTTCCTGCATGAAACTCAACAAACTTTTAAGTTCATGATAAACAGACAAACAACTCGACACGTCACAGGAAAAACATGAAAACTGGATTTTAGTGTGAACAATACATTTATTATCAACCTCACAAAGCCGACAGCTCGTCACAGTTTGAACTCCGTCTACCTGCTGAACATTTAAGTATTCATTGTGTTTTCATGACTAACAGTAATGTGGACCAAAAGCATCCGGGTTAACTTCTCCACCTCCTGCCTCCCCAAAGTCGCCGTGGACCTCCAGGGTGGACATGCACCCCGGTGCACTCTGGGAGTCGTAGTCCGGGAAGAAGTCGGGGCTTTGCAGCAGCTCCTGGGAGGGGTGGCTGAGCGGGGAGGTGAGCAGAGACAGCTGCAGCTGGTCGATGGTGCTGGTGGGAAAAGGCTGCGACCGGTCCGGCGGGGAGCAGGTTGGGGATGAGGGACTAGTTGCCATGGCGGCAGCTCTTGGAAGAGCAGAGGGCGAGTTGACCTGAGAGTCATCGGAGAGAAGGGAACGGCGGAGTTTGGCCCGAGCGTTCTGAAACCACACCTGAGGGACAAGGAGAGGGACAAGAAGACGTTTGGCACTCAGCCCACAATCCACAGTAAACCACACCGTTTCCATTCATCTCAGGACAAAAGGCCCACGTGAGTGGAAGCACCCCACCTCTCCTACACTGTGACTAAAAGACACCACAGCTGAGTGTTTCACAGCTGTGTACCTGCACATGATTACAGTCTATCTGCATCTCTGTGGTTGTTTTGCATCTCTGCAAACAGAACAGCTGCAGACACACAAAATAACAACAAACAAACAAAAAGGATGAAAATCGCATAAAAATATGCAAAAACTCAAAGATGGCACAAATCTATGAAATGTCTCAAGAACAACCAGAAAGAGATAAATCTGTGTGCAGCAGAAGAAAACACCAGCAGCTCTGTCAGGGCTGAGAAATGAAACCAGACAGGAAGTGACTAAACCTGCACTTCCTCTAATGACCACTGGAGGCCCGCTCCAGAAGCCTGTGCACAAACCTACAGCGGAAATGAAGGTGGTGCAAAGAAAAGCTTCATCGTTTATCAGGACTGTGTGAGGGGCACGAATAACAAGAGTCAGTATCATCTTCAACCCTGTGGGCGTGAGGATCTTTGACTTTTACACTGCTGAGCCAATAAGAACGTGCCGTTTCATTTTAAATGGAGGCCTTGAAGGAGCCGTCCTTCCAGACGTTTGTACCTGCAGGACTCTCTTGGGCAGGCCGGTCTTGTGTGCGAGGCAGGTCCAGTCTTTACCGTCGGGGTTGTGTTTCTGGGCAAAGTACGACTCCAACGCTCTGAGCTGCTCGCTGCGGAAGCACGTCCTGATTCGCTTGGTCCTCCTGGGGATCCGCCCACCTGCCGCCCTGTCGTCCGATCGTGGCTCCGGACTGCTCACAGACTCCTCCCCCTCACCTGAGACCTGGGCTGAATTCGGCCCCAACCGACAAAACAGAACAAAACTTTAATTCAAAATGAACTTTAGAGAAGTTTGAGAAAAGGATTTGAAAATGTTCACATTTTATTACATAATCACTAAACTGCATTTTAAATCACGTTTGATGGTTTCATGATAATAAATATTAATAATGGTCTTCACCCTGGTCTCTGTAGTGCTCTCACAGTGACTGTATCAGCGAACTACGGAGCAGTGAAGCGTAAATGCCGGCTTTTAAAAAGAACCTGTTATTCTGACCTATGTTTGATCCTGAACTCATCCATACCTCGTCGTTAGTAAGTTCAGCTGTTTGATGACCGACTTTAATATCTGGAGGATGTTTAAATGGACGTTAAAGGCTTGTGCGACCTGCAGGTAAGTGGTCAGATTGAAGTCGTCCTAGGTGCAAATCTAACCTGTCCTGAAATGTGACTGAATATTTCGTTTAGTTTGAAACATCCTCTTAGTTTCGGTGGTCACCAGAGCGTAAAACTGCAAACATAAAATCAACAGTGAGAGCTGGTAAAGGTTGCTGACTCTACACCAACATTTTCCTCCATGGACGTGAAACTTCCGTCGCCATGTTTTCATGATATTTCTGCTCCAGTTAACTCTGTTTGGCATCATGAGCAGGTCATCTACTAATCAGGAGGTTGGTAGTTTGATCCCTGGCTGGTTTCCCTCTGATGTGAATGTTAGAAAACACTCAGATGAGGAAAAGCTGCAGGTGTGAGCGGGTGAATGTTGTGTTGCTCTGCACACAGTGTGGTTTAGTGCTCAGGCTGTGACACAAACACTGCATCAATATGGTTTTTCTTGGTTTTCACTCACTTCTCTCACTGTTTGGCAGTAAATGTGAGCTGATTTAAAGTGATTAAAGTCGAGAGGTCTGAACTCCCAGTATTTGACATTTAAATAGAGTGTGAGAGCTCGACAAGATAAAACAAATAAGATGCACATAAAGGCCCCAGAAGATCTTCACACTCACCATCTAGATGCTGTTTGGGCTGCAGGTCAGGGGGGGGCTGCACGCCCCCGTCACTCTGATAATGAGACTGACAGTAGAGGTTGGCGCCCTGCATGCAGTACAAGTTCCCCGGCATTAATTTCACGTCACACTCCTGCAACACATCAGACAGACTGTCTGCATATATTCAGAATTCTTTGACCTGAAAATAATAAGACGAAGCTTCGAGGCTGACCTGGCAGGAGAAGCAGTGAGGATGGAAAGTCAGCTCACCAGACCTCATGACCAAATCAGAAGCTGGGATTGGCTGGAAGCAGCGAGCACACTGACCCCCTCCAAACATCCTGAGTGGGAGGAGAAACCACACCAGAGTCAGAAACGTGAAAAACAGGAAGCAAAGGAAGGCGAGACCTCGCAGACCTGCAGTAGTCCTGCTGGCAGTAGATGTTTCCGTCCCTCCAGTACAGCGACGGGTGCGTCTGCAGCTCGCACTGACACTGGCTGCAGCGCAGACAGGGGTTGTGCCACACCCTCCCCGCAGCCAATAGGAAGAAGCGGTCGAGCACCTGCTCGCCACATCCGGCACACGTCATTGGCTCCTGGACGGACACAGCTGTTGGAGCCTGAGACTGACAGACGGATTCAATGTCAGTGAATATTTACTGATAACAGTGATAACAGTGATGTCACACATGATTCTGGATCAGAGAAAATGTAGTTACATAGTTACCGAGCAGGAGGCCGACAAACACCTGAATATTCTCCCAACTATTTTTAACTGTAACCAGATTATGTTCTTTATTTACTAATTAATGTATTTTATTTTAAATAAAGCAGAGCAATACAGATGCTGTGTTTTGGTTTTTATCTATCAGGGAGTGTATTTATCCAGTTGTCTGACTGAGCTCATGATCACATGTTGGAGTATGAAGGTCAGAAAACAGCTGTTAGATGAGTGAAATCAGACCATGTGTGCAAAAGGAAATCATAACTTTTAACTGATCGGCTATGGCGTTATTTTTGTGCCACTATTCTGAGCGCATGTATAAAAATTTGCAGGTGCGAGTGTTGCATTTTGAGGAGAAATTTATTTTGAGCGAAGAAAAACTAAATTTGAGTGAAAAAAAATTCATTGCTGCGTGCAAAAACTGTATTTCAGTGTTTGCTATTATCCACACACACACACACAACAGCAGCCCCTCTCGCTCAGTTTTTGCATTTGCGCTCGCTCGCAATGTGTTGCTCGCGCTCTCAACATTTCTGCCCGTGCGCGCTCAACTCTTTCTGTACACCGTTATATTTGTACCACAAAACCAGCCAATCACAGACTTGGATGCAAAAAAATCTGATTGGCTGTTCTGGTCTCCAATCAGCTCGAAACGACGAAATGCAATATCCCAGAATGCATTTCATCCAAAACTCAAACGAGGCAGTGGCGGAGGAACACAGAGTGGCGGAGTTTGAAATATTACTCTTTCTGGGTCACAAAATAAACTTTTAAGATATTTTCATGTGAGAATGTTTCTGTGTAAACTTCTAATATCTGCTCGATTTATCGAGACATCACATATTTGCATAAATGCTCTAATGTTTTCGGAGACGCCTGTTACCCACCAGCTGACCGGGTGGTCACTCGGGTTAAACATAATATATAAGACTGAACTGACAAAAAATCACCGACTGCACCACCAGGTATTACAGGAAAAACCATAAAGCCTAAAACAAACGCTGTTGTGACAGTGATGTACACTGTCTTGTTGGTATATATGTATGATTTGTATCACCTTCATGTTTCCCTCTCACCACATATCCAAACCGACATCATGACCAGCAGCTTTACAGCTGTGGCTCCAGCAAACATCAGCTGATACTAGAAATTAATATTAAATAAATTCTAGCAACAGCTGATCAAGCTTAAACGTGCTGCTGTTGTTTAGCGCGACATCCGCTGGTTTCCTGTTTCTGGCGCAAAGTGGGCGATAAACAAACGAGAGAGACGATCAGCTGATCATTGATCAGTTTCATGAATGAGAGAAGAAGAGGCAGCTGTGCAGCAAAGACACAGAATAACTCCAGCTTTGTGTCTTTGTTTCATTCTAGCTGAAGTACGGGACGAATCGCGTTCCTTTTCCCCTCAATACGGATGTATTGTAATTGGTCCAGCCCAGAGTTGATCATGACCAATTGGCTAATCCACCTTTCATTGTTTATACCGTTACAAAAACAAACATAAAAATGAAAAATCACCATTTGCCCAATGGCCAGTCCAGCTGTGCGGTCAGCTGGTGGGTAACAGGCGTCTCCGAAAACATTAGAGCATTTATGCAAATATGTGATGTCTTGATAAATCGAGCAGATATTAGAAGTTTACACAGAAACATTCTGGCATGAAAATATCTTAAAAGTTTATTTTGTGACCCAGACAGAGTAATATTTCAAACTCCGCCACTCTGTGTTCCTCCGCCACTGCCTCGTTTGAGTTTTGGATGAAATGCATTCTGGGATATTGCATTTAGTCATTTCGAGCTGATTGGAGACCAAAACAGCCAATCAGATTTTTTTGCATCCAAGTCTGTGATTGGCTGGTTTTGTGGTACAAATATAACGGTGTACAGAAAGAGTTGAGCGCGCACGGGCAGAAATGTTGAGAGCGCGAGCAACACATTGCGAGCGAGCGCAAATACAAAAGCTGAGCGAGAGGAGCTGCTATTGTGTGTGTGGATAATAGCAAACACTGAAATACAGTTTTTGCACGCAGCAATGAATTTTGTTCACTCAAATTTAGCTGTTCTTCGCTCAAAATAAATTTCTCCTCAAAATGCAACACTTGCACCTGCAATTTTTTTTACGTGCGCTCAGAATAGTGGCACAAAAATAACGCCATAGTCAGCAGGTATTGAGGATGATCAGCCGTCAGCGCAGCACAACCAGCAACAACGTGAAGAAACATAATAGATAGTAGAATAAAAGTAAAATATAAAAATCTAATGATGTATAATATAAGAATAAAAATATAATAATACAACATTAATAATAATAAAATAATAATAAATATTATTATCAAGAATATTATATTATTTTTATATAATTGAATAATTAAATTTAATATTCACGTTATTTGCAGCAGCGCTCTCCTCTGCCGACACTGCGCCGCTGCCCAGCTCCGCCCCCTCCACCTCGTCACCAAGGTCACTGCCGTACAACAGGTCGTCGAGGGCTCGGTCATCTGGTGACATCATGACTGAGAAGCAGAGGAGGCGTCATCAGAGCGATAAAAACAGACTCACTGAAGGTCACGACCCACAAGCAGAGTCCCAAACATCGAGTCAGCCGTTTCTATTCGTTTCTATTTGTTTCTATTCTATATCGTTTCTACTCATCCTTACGGCTCTTTGAAAAACGTATCACATGTTTTTAAGGCTTCATTTTGTCCTTTATGTTCTTTATGTCATCATTATTTACAGTTTTTGTTACCAACATTATCTGAGTAGACAAACCAGGACAATAGAAGATATGAATTCAATGAGAAAATGGTGGAAATGTGAATTAATGAACATTACTGCAGCTCTTATTTGCGATGCAGGTGGATGGAGGAGATGGAGCGAGCTTACCTGTGTTGTTCAGAAGCTTCTGGTTGGTTTTCCACTGAGCGTGCTCTGTGCGAACCCTCTCGAAACCCTTTAAGAAGAAGGACGAGGTTTGTTCTGCTTCACAAAGCCACAAACGCCGCTCTGCTTTTACAAAAACGCTCCTCAGTCTCAGCCTCTTCCTCCAGGCAGTGGACCACCTGAGCGCTCTCAGCCCTCCAGGTGTCTCTGCAGCCACCTGTCTCGTGGTTTTGGGACTGGTTCCCCTTCACATGAGACCTGCCTCCACCTCGTTCTCAGCCAATCGCTTTGCCCGCCTCTGATCACTGGTCTGTCCCCAGTGACGCCCCGGACACACACCTGTAAACAAGCAGGCTCAGAGGACAGGTGAGATCCACTGCGATTGGTTTCCTGGTGAGCAGAAGGGTGGGAGGGTGGGAGCTGCACCCTGGGGACCAATTAAAAAAACAAAAGGTTTTTAAAAGCACATCTGGGAGCTGAGGTGAAGAGTGAAAAGACACCTTTTCCCTCAATGCTTCAGCTGAACATGGACTCAACTGACAACAAACACGACACATTTTCTCCACAATTGAAAGAATCATTTGTGTCCTAAACCTTAACTTACCCTTCCTAATTATCTTAGACTGCCCTACAATCATAGGGCTCCATCATGTGAACGACCTAAAGCTTATGAAAGGGTGATTTTATTGGGTCTACTTTCTGCCTTTGTTAACAAAGAGATTAAGCTTCTAAACTCACTAAACCTTTCACCACAATGTGAACAAAACACAACATTTATGGGACACAGGTGGTGAGGTAGTCAGGGCAGCAACCATGTGACCTGAGGCCATCATTCATATCATCAAGCTAGTGTTAGCTCAACATTTAGCAACATTTGGACAGAATTCATGTTCACTGTTGGGTGTAATGTGGTGATAATAACAGTTACAATGCACAGTTACTGTAATCACATTACATATTTCACTGATGTCACAGTGTTACCTGCTGCTGTCCCTCAGTTTTCTGAAAAAAGTCAAACATACTTTTTTCTATTTGCACTCTTGACCTACAACCGGCTGATATCAGTTTGTGTGGAGTGGTCTACAGTGGAGATAACAGTGCTCATTTCATGCAAACCTTTCCATTTATATATATATATATAGATAGATAGATATAGTGGCTCCAGCAGATCCCAGGAACAACATCAGGGATCTCTGTGAAGAACAGCGCAGTCCTGGGAACAGCTAAGATACTGCGCAGGACCCTGAAGCTCCCAGGCCTCTGGTAGAGGACCTGAACTTGAAGGATAGACCGCCTGCAGGGGCGAGAGGGGGATTTTTTTTTGTTTTCTATATATATATAAACAACATCACTTGGATCTATAGATTACTAGAAATGTAAAATTAATTTACAGCAGTGCTCTATAATATCTTAGTCAACTCATTGATGCATAATGTTTTCAATTTATACAAATTACCTGTCAAATCAAAAACACCTAAAAAAAGTATTTTTCTAATAATATGATGATAAATTACTGAAGCTCATTTTTTTGCTAATGCTAGCTGTGTTTCCATACAAAGCCAACGCCTGCAGAGAAGATCACCAGGACCCCGCTGCCCTCTCTGCAGAGCATCTACCATCACAGAGTCCAGTGGAGAGCTGCCTCCATCCTCAAAGACCCCACACACCCCCAACACAGACTGTTCACTCTTCTGCCCTCAGGACGAAGGTTCAGAAGTGTGGAATCCAGAACATCCCGACTCAACAACTCCTTCATCCCCACTGCCATCAGACTCCTGAACAGCTGACTTATTATTTGAACAGTAATAATAATTCTTTGCACATCAGGTCATCCTGCATATTAAGCTACAGCTCTTTTGCACACATCTCTGTTTCACCTTCAACATTTTGTCTTCTTTTCTGTCTTCATTTATTCATTTGTACTAGTTGTATTTATCTGTTCTATTTCTATTGTACATATCAATCGGCACGTGTGGGTGGACAGCAAAGAAAGAATTTCATTGCACAGAGAAAAGCCTTTTTTCTCTTGTGACACATGACAATAAACTCTTTGAATCTCTTTGAAAGACTGTAACTGATCTCAGAACAGTGAAGACAAACCAGGAGCAGCTTGCCTCACATGTTTGTTTACCGTTAAAGACCAGAGGTTTCTCCACAATGCCCCCTAAAAACAGAGAGAGCTGCAGTTTCCTGTGAAACTGAAACAAGCAGAGCTTTCAGCACAACAGTAATGTAAAGAACAGATGCACATATTTATGTAGAAGGGAGGAACTTTACAACAGCAAGCACTGCTTTCCTTGCTTGTCCTGACAGAAAACCACTGTTACGACGGCCATGATGAGCAGTCAGACTTGGTGGCTAGAAGATCACAGATCATGCAGCTTTGTACTAAAACGACAAACACAGAAACAGCAGATTATAAGTCCTTTTTCATAGTAACAACTCCAAATAATATGATGGTGAATGATAACTGAAGATGAATGAAATCTCCAGAGTAGCTTTGCTAAAAGGATGCATCAGGGATATCCTCACTCTTTGACATCATACAGTGTTAAGAGTGAGAAAAAAAAAACTGTGTGATTACTGAACATGAACAGAGCTCCGTGTCTGAAGCTGACCATGTTTAACATGAGCCTCCACCGCTGTAACAGTACAGACAGGATGTAACAGAACATAATGAAAGGCATTAAAGATGCACTTCAACCAAACAGCCCGTAATATAAAAAGCTTCATGTGAGCATAACAGTCCATGGAAACAAAAACACTGAAACATCATCATCATCAACAGGAAAGATTCCCGTCTGGGATTTTCATAAATGGCTGTGACAAAATGCAGCACAAAGATGATTATAACAGCTGCTGCTGTTTAGATTTTCCAAAATTTTCACATTTTCATACATTCATAAATGACTTTAAACAGCTTTTCTTTTAAAGTGTCCTTTCAGTACCACAGGTAGAGTACAAAGCCGCTGCTTTTTAAATGTAATTCATCTACAAACAGATTGTGGATGCTGGAGTCGAACAGTAGGGGGCGCTGGAGAAAAACGCCTACCAATCTGTCTGTGTACCATTATCTTCAGATACAGTTTAACACTAAACAGCTACACTGTGTTGTAGTTGTACTGATACTCAGTGTTGGGAAGTAACAGAATACATGTACCAGTGTTACGTATTTAAAACTCAAAGTATGAGTAACTGTATTCCGTTATTGTTGCTGTTTAAAAAGGTGGTATTCAACAGGAAGAGTGTTACAGGCATCGCCCTAAAGAATGTAGCCTCACCACCAATGTTCCCTCTAATGTTTCATGTGTCTGAGCGAACACACAAACTCCCTGAGCATCCCTTGGACCACTGTGAGCAACAGCAGACGTGTGCACTGTGGTCACGCCAGCATCCAAGTTACATGTTTATTAAAATAATCAAATTACAGCATTTACATTTATGTTAGACGACTTTTAATTAACTGCTTTAGCCCACTTACAATGAAAATGTCAAAAAAATCTTGTTCATGACCTGTGTAGTATGTTAACACTATTTTAAGTAAAAATAACTTGAACTCCAATTTTGAAAACACAACTTTCTTTTCTTTTAATAAAGCTCTGACTTGTACTATAAGTATGAGTCTGTGGTCTGGGAGAGAGTCTGTAACTCTGTCTGCAAAATACAGTATATAATGATCAATGCTGGGCAATTAATTATATAGTTACTTCTTCAAAAAAGTAACTGAGTTATGCAAACAAAGTTTTTTGCAGCTGTTTACCTAAAAATGCAGCCAAGGTGTTTTTTAAACAAACATTTCAAACTATTTACAGAACAATCAGCTGTTCTGCATCAAATTTGATGCCACACAAATTATTTGTGCCACTCCAAAAAATAATTTCTGTCCACTATGAGATAAAGGAGAACAACAGCCTGATACCTGCAGGCCTGACAACAGGAGATGTATCACTGCTGTAACACCTGTAACATTCAGCAGTCGCCTCATTGTTCTGACACACACAACAAAACTATTGACTACACTACACACTAACTACACACTAACTACACACTAACTACACACTAACTACACAAGATTTGCGCTAAACGTCTCAAATCTCTCACATCTCAAACACGCCGTCACTCCTAAAACTTCCCCCCGTTTCTTAACAACTAGATGCCATGTTGCTATATCATTTTTTGATTGGTCGACATGATACATTTTTCGACCAATAGGAAAGGCTGTGGGGGAGGGGGGCTGTTTTTGCTCACAGGCGGAGAGCGCTTTCGAGCGTTTTCCTTATAAAACGCCGTTTTTACCGTTTCTTCCCGCAGTAAATATAAACAACGATAGTATTCAGGAAGAAAAACAAACATTACAGATATTTTTATCATAACTCTGGTTTTACGTGGCCTATCAACACAATTTAAAAATTGGTATAAAGTCCACACTTTTTCCGTCAGTTGTTCCGTCTGTCCTGCTCACATCTCCAATGGTTGTACACGTTGTCATTAACGTGGCTTCACTCCACATCAGCCACGCCGCTTTGCTAGCTAAAACACCGGTGTCGGCACATAAGGACGCTGTCATAGCCTGTCAACGATGTTGATTAGCTGCGTATATACGAATGTGAATCGCATCATTGGCTGGACTATGGGATAAGGTGGCATCGTTCTAATCCCATACAGGAGCAGCCAGTCACTTACTGACTAACACTGCAAAACAGAATTGTTAAAGTATTAATTTTAATTTCAATTCAGGTTAGATTTTTTTTGTGTGTGCAGAGACCGTGGCAGCAGTGCGCAATTGTGCACGCGCGCAGCTTAGAGGGAACATTGGTCATGGGCAGTGTAGTCCGTGCTGCAGGGAGAATGGACTGCCATACCCGTTATGTGTCTGTGAGCGAGGGAGGGAGAAAAAGGAAAAGTACGAGCTGTCACGGAGCAGAAACGGGAGCTGGAAGCATGTAAATATAATAATAACCACTGCAGCCAAGAAGAGTGCCTGACGAGCCCATTTGTAAGTAAGCTATTAAGACTCGACTGTACACTGTGTTTGTGTTTTCCTCCGAAACAATAAGTTCCGTTGGAGCAGCCTTTCAACGCCTCTCTCTGTCTCTCGCAAGCAAAGTTGACCCAGACAACAAAGTAAAGCTAGTTTTCAGCTACGAGCCCGACACGAACCCGACGTATTAGCCAGAGGTCCCTTTACTACGGTTCGGAGCCGCGGACCTTCAGTAATAAATCACACAGCAATAGTACATTCACGTAGTTGTAAAAAGCATGATAATATATTAAGTAATCCAAAGTATTCAGAATACGTTACTCTCATTGAGTAACGTAACGGAATACGTTACAAAATACATTTTGGGGCATGTAATCTGTAATCTGTAGTGGAATACATTTTAGAAGTGACCTACCTAACACTGCTGATACTCCTCTTCCTCCTCTTCCTCCTGCTGATCCAGTGACACCTTGTGTGCATCACAGCACTTCAGAGTAAATGACTCTGCTCAAACTGCACTGACATGTTCTTTTTTAATATATTCAACATTTACCACAAGATTAAACAAAAGAAAGAATGATTTCATTCATATTCCTGCAAACAGAGAGTGTTTAGTTGAAATTCAACCACTTGACTCCAACAAATGAACTTGTACAGCTGTTTAGTTTCACTTGTTTTATTATTGAAGTCATTGGGAGGCTTTATACATAACACAGGGAATAAAACAGATTTGTTAACAGAACGAGAAGGCGACAGAGGCACAAACATGACTCTCGTTCACTCACCCGTCTCCATTTACTGCGGGGTCACAGTGCACCTGAGGACCCTCACAGAGAGTGAACACCAGGGGGCGCTGCTGAGCTTTAAAGTGGGGCTGCTGCTAAACGAGCTTCTAAGGGTCTTAAATCACAAGCAGGACCTGTGCCTGATTACATTTCACTGTGATCTGATCTGAAACACTAAAATGTTTTTTGGATCATTTTGTCCTTGAAAATGTTTTTATTCTTATTTATTTTTCAAATTTGCGGCACACAGTGATGGAAAAACCAGGAAGCCACGTGTGAGCTGCGTTTCTGCTCTGTGTGTCGCTCATATCCATCGGATCTGACTGAGCCGAGCACTCACTGGTACCAATAATCTTTCTAAGAGGGTTTTGAGTTATTTTTTAGCTTGTGTGACTTTTATTTAAAGCCTCGCTGAAGGTTTGCTCACAGTCTGCTTTGGATCAGGAGCCACGAGGTCCTCTAGTTTGATCAGAGTATCTGCATGTGAAACCAGAACTGTCTAACTGGACCCCAGCGGTGATATAATTTGTGTGAACTGAGCCTTTAAATATGGAGGAAGACGCTCCGCTTTAAAATACTGGCGAAAAGGAGGAACCTGTACAATCTGCAGTAACATACTGATAACTGACTCTATACAAATCTTCTAACAGGAGCCCGAGCTCCCCGTTTCAATGTGTGTGTTCACACATGTAACACACTGAGCATGTGTGTTTAGCAGTTCATCATCATCATCATCAGCCTCTCTCTCGCTCATCCTCGGGACGGAGGCCTGAAGGCTGCCGGTCTCATCTTCATCTCAGTGAACGGGATAGAAAAGTCTTTTCCTTTCCAGGCGGTCCAGATCACACCCTGACACACACACACACACACACACACACACACACACACACACACACACACACACACACACACACACACACACACACACACACACACACGTTTGATTTTATACTTCAACCAGCTCCATTTCAAAGTTGTAGCAGGTCCTTGAAAATAAGTAAAATCTGTCCGAGTGACTCGATGACGTTACCTGGTGTTTGGTGTTGACGCCGTAGAGGCCGTTGAGGTTCGCCTCGTGGCAGTTCTTGTACCACCATCCTCCTCGATAAGACATGGCGCAGCGGGTGACGAAGGGCGCCAGGTCCCGGTCTTTGGTGGAAAAGATCCGGTTGTTGTGGTAACTGAGAGAGTCACCTGAAACGATAGCATGGTAGGAAGTTTCCTTATTAACAAATATAATTTTATTTACTTAAATGATTCATCATCTCAGGATCTTTGAGTTTTATTTAGATGACTTAATTCAACCCTTTGTGAATTTTAGTCTTTGTGGAAATAAAACCTCAAACTCGTTTCCCACAACAAGAGAAAATAAGAAACTGTAACTAGGAGGTGCGATTGCAAAGGTTTGTGTTGGGCACAAGCGCAGCTTGGCATGGACGTGTGTGAGAAGCAGCAGCCAGCTGTGAGTCAGGCTGACCTCTGATGATACATGACCGTCCAGCAGTTTTCAGTCTGAAGTGTCCCAGACCAAAGAGGCCAGGGGTGCAGGCAGGGGCATGCTTTTAGGGGCCTTGCCCCCCCCAGTCTGGACATTACAGTAGAACAGAGGTGACTTTGGTGTGATGGCTTTTTCTGACTGAATGAGACTCAGACAGATCAGGATGTTCAGAGCAAACATCTGAACCTGAATCAAGCTCAGCGGTGCTGAAAACCTTTGATCACAGCTCCTGTTCCAGGTTTCGGGTTCCCGTGTTACCTGCGGTGCCGCTGTATCCTCCCACAGTCAGTTTGTAGTTCCTCTTGGCCACCTCGAACGTCGAGTACCGAGCGAACACCGACTCGTCGCCGTCTCGCAGGTCGACCCGCAGGCTCATCCTGCTCATCGCTGTGAGGTTGTGGATACTTGCGAGTCCTGAAGCGGCAAGTTTATCGGGTTTTATTAGAGGAACCAAAATAAACAACAGACATATTTGAACAGAAATATTAGAAAAGTCTGGGAGGAGAATGTCTTTCATTCCAGTTAAACTGGTCCTGTGCTCGAATCTGCTGCTTTAACTGCACTCTGTGGAAGCTGCATCTGCCAACGAGGTCCCATGTTTCCTCACCACACTGAGCCTGGTCCTGTGCAGATTTGTACTCAAATATTAAAAAGCATCTCTCACCGAGCCAAAACTCTCCATTCACATCCCCGAATCCTTCCACGTACTCGTTCCAGCGTCTGAAGAAATTCTCGGAGCCGTCCTTCCTCCGCTGGAAGACCTGCACACAGGAAACCAAACAGCTGAGACCTGCTCAGTGCAGGCGGCGCTGACACGAGGCTGCCTTTGAACGTGAGCCGGTCTCCATCGAGTCCCGTAAAAAGTTTCCTTCTTTTATGTATTTTTCCATGTTTTACTGTTATTTATTTTTCCCTTCTGTCTTTAAAGATCCTTTTTAACGTGCTTTATAAATACAGCTGGATTATATTGGAAGTGTTTTATTAGTAATTAAATTAGGCAAACACACGTAAAGTAAAGATGACTCTGTGGTGTGTTTATACCGTCCAGCCGCCACCGTCTGTCTCCATGTCGCAGGAAACTGTCACTGGCGTCCCGTGTCTGCCTTGAGGGAAAATCTCTGCCTCGCCTGAAGTCATGATGCCGTTCAGCAGCTCCTGAGAGCAGTCAGCGGGGAACGGGTACCGCAGGGTTCCTGAGGAGGAGGAGGATGGAGGGTGAGGGTGGGAGGAAATCTCGAACAATAACAGCACTGACGAAGGCTCAAAGAAGTACCGGTGGTGAACTCTGTGGAGATGGCGGATGTGTACTGTCCTCCTCCTTCGGCCTGGAGCTGCAGCGTATACGTGGATCCAGGATGGAGTCTAGTCAGGTTGTACTGCGTTAACGAGCCGTCCACAATGACCTCCTGCCGCCGGTACAAACGGAAATCAGGCCTCAGGAATGTCTGAGATATGCACGCTATTACAAACATGTCAGGTCAAAATAAACAGGAACGTCTTATCCACGTTTTCCTTTGACGGTTGGTGAAAAACAACCATCAAATTCAACATCTGCTGATATTCATGAATAAATAAATAATAAATTGAGTCTGAGGTTCTCTTTAAGGTGGTCGCCACGTACACATCTGGACCTCTTTAAGCTTAAACTCTACAAGGAAGCTCTGTGTTCACACATCTGGGAGCTTTCCCAGGTGTTCAGCTGCTACGTCCCTACGTAAAACTCAATGCTGACATCATCGCTCTAGTCCATGCCTTCTTCAAGCTAATCTGCCTCCGCTCTGTTCATGTCTCATTCCACCCTGCCCAGCACCACTCAGAGCTCCAACCAAGTTACAATCTTGCCTTCACCACCACCAGCGTCTAGATTCCAGTGTCCTGCCCTAATCACTGCTGCGATTCTGAGTCTATCCGGACAACAATAACTTGTGTTTTCCTTCTAATGATTGCTCCTTATATGACTCACTGGACACTGAAGATTCAACAGTTCTTTGGCCACACCAACACGGTCGTCACTCCACACCTGCCCTGAAGTTTCAGCATGAATCACACATGTACAAG
This sequence comes from Pelmatolapia mariae, assembly GCF_036321145.2. NCBI lineage: Eukaryota > Metazoa > Chordata > Actinopteri > Cichliformes > Cichlidae > Pelmatolapia > Pelmatolapia mariae. The sequence goes on from NC_086245.2 coordinate 4,431,547, forward strand.
TGTAAGCAGTGTGAACGTCCACGGAGTGACCTAAAAGAAGCAGCTGTGCTGGAAACAGTCCAGATGTGCACACGGTGATGACAAGAGGACTCAGCAAATTTAACAAATATGTTATTCGATTTTCTTTGATTCAAAGAGGCGATGCTAACAAGCCGGACGATTGTGTTATCAGAAGTTAATCGGGACAAAAAACAAAGAAAAATCATACGAGGTGGTAAAAAAGAACATCAGCCTCGCTTCCTGTCGTGACTTGAACTCGAGTCACTGACTAATCAGGAAATCATTTTAAAACTTGCTCACCTTCATTTCTTTGTCTTTAGCCTGATAGCTCAGTCTGTAGTTACCAACAGGCTTTGATGGAGGTTTCCATGACAACGTGGCAGTGCGTGGAGTCACGTTGCTCGCCTGGAGGTCTTGCGGACCTTCCCCAACTTTCCCCGAGCCTGGAGAGGAACACTGATGAGGTTCATGTTTGTTCAGGTCACAAACCAAACTACAGACAAAGGTGCTGCTGACCGCCGGTGGTGGTGAAGCTGGTGGTGGCCGGCGAGCTCTCCTGGCTGCCCAGCTGGCTGGTTACAGTGACGGTGTAGGTGGTGGATCCCTCCAGACCGCTGAGCTGCTGCTCTGCTGCGTTTCCGGACACCGTGACCTTCACCTCTGAACCTACACAAGCAAACTGCCTCATTCAAAACTGATCAGACTGGACGCTTTAGTCAAACACGTAGGAGTAGCACAGAGGAGCCATGGGTGAATTTAAGACACACAAGAGAAACTGACATTTCTGATGCAGACATGATGTGTTTTGCATTAACAGTGAGATGAGACAGCCTCACTGCTCACCTGTGCCCGCGCCGTAGACAATGGAATACTTATCAACGGCTGCCAGCGCTGGACGCCACAATAACAAGGCGGTGGAGTCGGTGACGTTTACGGCACGCAGGTGTGTCGGCGGGTCGGGGACTGAGAGACACATAAAAGAACGACCTCCCATCATGACCATGACCTCCATTCATGACCTCCCATCATATCCTCCCAAAACAACCTCCCATCATGACCTTTCTTCCATCATGACCTCCCATTACGACCTCCCATCTTGACCTCCCGCTCCACAATTATAACAGCAACATTTCAGCTATATCGGTTCAACTTGAAGTTTAGTGCAGTAAACATCACAACCACGGTGAAGAAAGTAAAACGCCAGTTAACCAACTAACATTTAAATACAAGTACAAATCTGTATTGTAATACTGAAGTTTTTACTCTATATTCATGATTTAAAAGCCTAAAAGTAAAAGTGAAATGAAGACTTCTATAATTCTCCTGAAGTTTCTCTCAGTCTTCCACTCCAGAGGACACACGCCCCAGTCTGATAATCACCAAATACATGTAGACTGATCACCAGTGAAATATGCAAAGATGAGAAAAAAACAATCCAGTTTCCCCGTGAGACTCTGTGTTTAGGATGGGAATCATCTGAACTGCCTTCTCTGCTCTTTTGAAATAACACAGACAGCTGGAATAAATCCAGCACGAGTCTCCTCAGACGAAGCCTAAAACTGTACAGATCATTTCCAGGTCCAGCACCTGCTGCACACAATACCAAACTACCAGTTCTCATATAGAAGGAAAAACATGTAAAATTAATCATTTTTAGTTCTTCAGTGTAAAAAAAAAGCACAAAAAATGGAAAACATGAAACTGTTTAAAGAAACCGTGTGTGGATTCAATTATGAATTTTTACAACAGTGTGTCATTTCAGGCTGAGATAAACACAGTGAACAACAGCGCGTGACTCACGCGTCATGACAAAGTCTTTCACTGGATCGCTCTCGTCCAGTCCGAGGGTGGAGATGACGGTGACCTCGTAAGAAGAACCAGGTGAGAGCTTGGATAAACCCACGGTGGAGTCCTTTGAGTCCAGAGACACCGACACCGGCTCGCCTGCATGCAGAAACACAGGATTAGTTATTTATCCATGTAATCCTAATAGACGTGAGTTTGCGCCAACTCATATATTTTTTGTGTATAATAAAAAGTCATACTATTCAATATTTTTTATTTTCCATAAAGTCTTGCACCAAATCGTCAGTCGCCTCAAGGTGCTTTATATTGTACGGTAAGGACCCAACAATCATACAGAGAAAACAATGTTATTGAACTGAAGCAAACCTCTGATGGAACAGACGTCTTTACTCATCAGCTGTGACCTCGCTCCCTGATCTAGAAACTGGACACGACCTTTGCTTACGTAAATATTCACTAGCCAATAAGAAATGAAGCACAATATGAATCCAGGCTCTCACCATCCTCTGCATGGGTATATGTGACTTTGAAACCGCTGACGTTACTCTTTGGTTTGGTCCACGACACCGTCACAGAGTTTTCCGTCACCTTACTGAAGACTATGTTAGAGGGAGGCTCGGGTCCTAGAGGGCAGATCGAATATAACGAGAGAGAGGGGGTAAACGAAAGGCAGGAAGGGAAGTGGAGGGAAAAAATCAATAAAAGACAAAAACAAGCAGCAGAAATACAAAAACTCCACAAAGGGAAAGAAAAAATAATAACTGGGTTTGTGAAAAACACTGAAGTAGAGTGAAAAGGGTCAGGAGTGAAAACAGTGTGCACAGTATTATTTATTCATCCACACATTTGCTATTAGTGCTCCAATGGTTTTCTGTGTATATATGTACAATGCAAACATATATACAGTATACAAATCATATACAGACATATAAACAATCAAATGCAGATGGCTCCTGGGCAAAGGAGGGAGTGACGACATTTTAATACAGTAGTTAGCTGCTCGGTCTCACCTGAAAATAAAAGGCACGGCAGGAATAAAGGACGTTAAAACCAAGGAAGATAAAGAGACCACTCGACAAGATTATTTAGAGTGAATGAACACAAACACATTAAGATATTAATTTAACTGTTTAGAGCTGGAAGTAAGAACCAGGAAACGATCGGGAGAAGTTAAAATTATTTTCCAAAATTCAGAAGGACTCAGTATCACTCAATAAATTATATTTATTTTATTTTTTGCATGACTTAAACTGTATATTACAAAAGAGAATTAGACTATTCTTTGTAATAAAATGTTGTACTGTATAATACTGACAGTACTGTACAGTACTGTACAGCGCTGATTTAACTGTAAAATGTTCACATTTACAGATTTACTAATTGATTTACTTTTTCGTTTTTAAATGCAAAAGGTTAAAACAGACCGAAAGTAGAGAGACCAGCCGTGGTCTTACCCTGGTTTGGGAGAGAGGTGAAGAGGTGTCAGTGAAGATGGCTGTTAGCTTACCCTGAGTGAGAAAAAACCAGAGTAGCAGTGAATGAATAGAGTTATGTTGTTACTGATGTCTTTGATGTCAACTCAGTTGATCAACTAGTTTGTATCAACAGTGCATCTGAGTGGAGTTCCCCTAGGCTCAATCCTGGGTCCTCTTCTGTTAATCATGCGCAACAGAGTTGGAAGAGTGCTGTTTGGTTTCTTGTACATAAAATCTTCTCTAATGTTTGTACAAAGAGAAAAAAACAAAGATTCTCCCTGCTTTTTTTTTTTTTGTAAAGAATTGGTAAATTTTCTGCATGTGGCAGTCTGATAAGTTCTGCAGGTTGTTTGTTAACCAAGTTAGGCCAGTACAAACTAAGAAGACTATCTAGCAAACAGCTTTGTAAATCCACATCTGAGGGTTGACATCAAATAACTGGATGTGTCTTTTATGGTGGAGAGGGTGTTGATCTTTATAATGCCAGTCATGAATATGAGTATTTGTCATATTCACGAGAGCTGAAGAATGACTGCACAAATATAATATGAACAGAAAACATAAGTTCATGAGAGTTTTTTTCAAAATCAGTATGTGTTAATAAGAAACAGCAAAAGTGAGTTATACTGAACCACTGTTTAAATGACAAACACAAAGTGATGAATGTGAAACTGTAAATCACAAGCTTACAGTCTTCAAGAGCACCACAGCATCCGAGCTCTTGAAACCACAATGGAGGAAGCATTTAGTGGGTAAGCACACATTTCTAGTCACATTTAAGACGAGTGATTATTAGTTAACAAATGAATGTGCTCAATATGAATTGCGGTAAAGATATAGCATTTGCATGAACAGTCTTCTGAATGATCCAAGACTGACGCGGGTACAAGATCGAAAAGAAAGAATCGAGCTGTCTGAACGAGACTTGACAACACTGACAGTAATTTTGAAGCATTGCACAGTAGAAATTCATCTTTTTCTACTGTTACAATAGCTTGTACCTGTACTGATGACAAGCTTGTGCAGTCTGGACAGAACGCCAGGGCCCTTTCCCAGTAAGGTCAAGGTGTACTCAGTCTGTGGGGGCAGATCCTCAAACCGGAAGGACCGAGCTGAACCAGGAAGGACTTTTTTGAAGGTTTTTTCATTTTCTGTTGGTTTTATTGTTGTTTTGCTTTGGATTCTTGGGGCATGAGTTACAAGGCTTTCAGGCACTCTGTTCTCATCTTCAGTACCTACATTTCTGGAAATGGTGTCCCTGTTAGGCGTATGATTCTTCTTCTCTTCTTCCCTGCCTCCCTCTTTGCCAGAATCTTGGTAGTCTTGCTCTTTTTCTTTTGGCTCTGTGTCCTCCTCTTTTCCGGCTTCTTTTCTCGTCACAACAAAGTTTTTGTACTTGCCTTCAGGTGAGTCCCATATCAATGTGAATCCATCAGTGGTCTGGTTTGTAACTTCCACAAAGTCCAAAGGTTCCCTTAAGACTCCAGACGAAGAAAGATCTGACGTCGGATTTGTCTGCTTAGTTTTACTTTCAAATGTTTGTGGGTTCTCACTCTTTTGGCTACCCCCGGTGTAGTGTCTAATGTGGGTGTGATGCTGTGCTGGAATAGTTTTTGCTGCTGGTTGTCTCATTGGAAACGTGACTGAGCTGGAGGGTCTTGAATTTGGGAAATGTTGTTTTGTTGGTCTGCCTTGAATTCTAGTCCCATTGCTTTTGCCATGATTTCCTTTCTCATTTATTTCTTGCAGCTGTGAATCAGTACTGCTAACATCTTCTTCTCTCACCACAGCTCTGTCTCCAGTTCCTAGATTCTCAGTCTGTGATCGGACATTGGTTTGACCATCTATCTGGTCAGCTGCAGTATCTTGATCTCCTTCTCTAATTGGAATTTGATGCGTAGGGTGTTGGACATTCTGGCGAGTTAATATTCTTCCCAGTTGGCCAGTTTGATTTCCAGTGCTGCCTGCATTTACCTCTTTGTTTGGGAAATACTTGCGAGGAGGATAGTTATATGGACGTTGAGGTATTCTTTGGGTTCCGTTTTTTAAACGTCTATCATATAGTTGGCGAGAGATATAGCCCAGTTTGGTATTTGGGCGATGGGCGGAAGACATTCCTCTTCCTCTGAGTGTCCGATTAAACTCAGTGGCTGAACTTGTGGAGGAGATTCTTGTCCCAAGTCCGCCATCATCTGCATCTCCCACAGGCCCTTTGGGAAGAGAAGGGGCTGACGTAGCTGTTAACTCATTGGAAACCACCTGCTCTTTGCGTGGCTCTGTTTCACGGTTCAAAGGTCCAATACGACGAGTTTGATTCTGAAAAGGTCCCCCTTTTAGAAAACGGCAATTCTTGAATGGAGGACAGCGATTTGTTATCCTTTGTCTTTCTATCTGCACATTTTTTTGGTTTTGCCCAACTCCAGATAAGTCAGGTGTAGCTGTCCCATTTTTTAACCCACTTGTATCCTTCACTGGTACACTTGCCTTAACAGAGGATGATTCCTCAGAAGCAGATATAGATGGTAAAGATAACAGTTCGCTCGTCGGCCGATGTTTGTTCTCTGCTGTCATTTTAGGACTAAGGTTTATACGATGGGAGGGGAGACGGAATCTAGAATTTATATGGGTTTTGTTCTGAAAAGGTCCAAACTTTGTGTATGGACGGCGTCTGATTCCATATTTAGGAGTATTCATTCGAGGTACCCCACCTTCTGGTGGTGGTTTTCTGTCTTTGGGTGGTGCAGGCTCAGAGATACTTCTGCTGCTTTCACTTAGCTCATTGCTTGAATGTGAATCAAATTTATCAGATCTGGAAGGGGATGATGATGTTGTTGGAAGGGACAATGATGTGGACGGAGGTGGTGACAGTAAAGATGAAGGTGATGATGGAATTAAATACATTTGCGAGGATGATGATCCTGCTGTTGATGCATCGGAACCAGGTGAAGGTGAGGATGGTGAGGATAAAGGTAATGGTGATGGTGATGCAGCTGGAGAGTGTGATGTCCTTGAGGCTGATGAATGCGATGATGATTGCGACTCTGAGGATGTTGAAGAGGATGAGAGCGATGGCAGTGGCTTCAGTCCTCTTAAAATCTGTTTCCCTATTATGTCTGCATTGACTGAGAGGTTTGATGGTTTTGACAGGTGAACAGAAAATGTTGAGATGTTCATACTTTCAAAAGTGTCTTTCAAAAGTTTATGTAAAGGATCTGGTTTATAATCAAGGTCTGGCTCTGCAGAAGGCGGTGAACCCAGGTCTGGACTTAATGTTTTCTCTACCATGCCAGCATGCTCAGCCCCTCTACACCCATTGCCTCTGTCTTTTAAGGGGAGTCTCAAATGTGTCACTTTGATTTTATTTATACATTTCTTCTCTTGGCTTTGAACGGTCCCACTTGGTTCTGGAGAAACGAGACCAGTGTCATTTCCATGGCCTGCAATGCCAACATGCGGTGGCCCTTTTAAGTCAACAGCAGCCGTTGATTCCTCTGAGCTACTTTGGATCTTTGTTTCTGAATCTGTTCCAGGCAGCATAGCTTTATTTTTGTCAACTCTGTCAGAGCTGGATGCCTCTATACTCGGGTCTGACACAGACTGTCTAATGATGGGGACACCTGGTTTAAGGTTTTTCTTCTCCAAGACTTTTTTAAAAGGTCTCCTTCTGGGCACAACTCTTGTTGCATTGAAATGCAGTTGCTTCCTTGGCAATATGGACTTTCCAATGGGTTTGGGGCTGGTGCCATTTATTGACAACATTTTATTGACCAGAGGTTTAGTTCTGGCAATTATTATAGGAGTTGAGGAGTCTTTGTCCTGGACATCAGAGTTAGCCTTGCTCACATCTTCTGTCTTCTCACGCTGGTCAAATATTTGTCCCTCAGCTGATGGGTTCAAGTCTTGGTGTATGCTGCTAACATCTTGGTTAGGTGCTAGGGAGGCCTGGGTAGTCAAAGTGGACTCTTTGGAAATATATGGAGGGGAAGCTGCAGTGGGAAATCTTGGTAATATCTTTCCTAAGGATGTAAAGGGAGTGAGTATTTGGATTAAGTGTTAAGATCATCATAATATGCCCTTAATACTGAAGAGGTCACACCTAACAAAGAAAGAAAAGCAGGGTTGTTAATCATTATTGTTCCTTTAAGGAAACCTGATTTACAACAAGTTTGCCAGCCAGAGCAAACCATAGCTCAGGTCAGCAGCATCCATGTTCAACCTGCAAGGAGAATATCATAATGTCATTATTGTTTTCCTCGGACAAACCTGGTGTTTGTATCACTGTTGAGAAAGAAATATAACGACTGAGGTTAGAGGCAGATAAAAGTATGTTTTCTTCTTGAGGGTCGGGGGAGGACATCGACTAACGTGTTTTATATGACGTAATTCATTGAATGATGAGGTGTCGGGACACAAAGGCTCACTTAGCCGAACAAAAGCTGTTATGGCCCGAGCATAGCCTGGAAAAGAAATGTTTGAACATCTCCGACCTGGATTTCTTCCTTTTATTTCTCTCTCTTATCAAATTTCTAACTTTTTACTCAGCAGTGAGTCATTTTAGACTAACTTTGGGGTGATAACTAACCAGAGGCTCTTATTAAAGCCAGACGTAACAAAGGTTAGTGAAGTCCTGCTGTGAAGCCTCAAGGTGAGGATTTTATCTTAGGTTTTTGTAAACATACAGCACAACAGAAACGGTGAACACTCGTACGGTTGCACAGAGTCAAACATGTGGTCATGCATGTTCTGCTTTAGCTTGTTTTTTGACTGTAAAGTTGCAAACATCAAACATCACACTGATTCTTAATTTAAGAAAGAAACCATAAACTTAAAGATCAATCAGGCCAAAGTATCATTTTCTGAGACTTTAACCTGACTCATTTTTCTTAAACTATAGGAGAATCCTCCTTTTGTCCTTTAGAAAGCTGTGAGGTAGCTCTGCATTTACTGTTCAGACCAGAAACTTGATATATACACTTCATAGTTCTAACTAACATTGTTGACCACAAATTTCATATAAAATGCTCACAAGCAGTGACCTTCAGTGGCAGTAAAAGCTGAGTTCCTCTAACATCCATTTGAACTGGACCTCTCGACTGCTGTTGGAGACTCGTGGAGCATTTTTAATGCAATTATCTGATAAATATGTTTGGCTTACTGTGAAACTGTATTAAACATTGGGATTGCTATTAAATGTAGTAGCCAAGAATTTAATTCCTTTTATGTTATTTTTTAGCTCCTTAGCACTAATTAGCAAGTATCTGACAGTTTATGGATGCAGCTTACAAACAAAGCTGGTGAGCATTAGCTAAATATGATTTAAATAAGGTCACTTCTGACATCTAAAATTGAGGCTATCTCCATTTTCTACATACAGTCAATGGCGTGAGGTAAGAAAAATGATTTCCAGGACGTTAACCTGAGTGGAAGCAAGCTGTGATTGGTTCTACTCACCAGGGACTACCTGGGTGGTCTCTGGAGCGCTCCTGCTCGTGCCTTTCTCTGCCACGAGCAGGATGTCATACAAACGCCCGGCCTCCAGCTGCTGGATCTGTGCGGAGTTCTGGTCAGCTGGGATGGTCATTTCTTGACTCCTCCCTGCTCCATCATTTGGCGTTATGGTGAGACGGTACCTGTCAATCTCCCCCACTGTGGGCTCCCATTGGACTACCGCAGACGTGGACGACATCTTGACAACTCTGAGGTTGGTGGGACCAGAAATGACTGAAGGTGAAGAAAACAGAGAAAGTCCAGCACACTCCAGGTGAATGTTTTCTTCCAGGTAACATGAAGCCGTCTACCTTTTCCTGTTTACCCCCCTGACTTGGATCGATACATTTCCACTCGGTTTTTGCCTTTTCTAAACTCCTGCAGACTGAATCGTCCTCTTCATCGCCAGCCACCGGGCAGCTGCCACAGATTACATCTCTCACAGGAAGGGCATTGAGAGTGAAATGTTTAAAGTCTCGCTGCCAGTTTGGTGATTTGAGCTGCTCTCAAGTGCCAGTATGCTAGTCAGAGGCTCCTTTCTCTAACTTCAGGCTCTTTCATAAAGTAGGACCAGCGTACAGTTACAGGCAAAAGCATGTGCCGCATTTTCTGTCTGGTTCAGGTATCAGAACATGCCTTTTGTCAGGACATCTGCACAGAGTGTGTATTTGGGGAATACTCGGTGTTCTCAGAATTGTTACAACACAAAATTTGACGTGATAAAACGTAGCTACACCCATCACACCTCCTAAACACCATCACAGTATAACTCCTGTAAACCAGCCAAAGAACTAACACTATTAAGGAGGATAATTCAGTGTAGAGTGACTAAGAAGTATGCAAGTTATTCAAATTCAGTGTAGTCTGTATGACTTTCCTCATTTTTAATGGTTATCTAAGTGTTAAAATCATTTCCATCTGCGGAGGGTGGAAGTGATTGTGGCTGAGAAGAGAAAAGCAGAGGAGTTTCTGACAAAGAAGTAAGAAAAACCTCACGTGTCATGAATTCAGCGGTGCTCTCGCCTCCTCTCCTGCCATCGATCTCTCCCACGATGCCGACCCTGTAATCCTGACCGGCCGCCAGGCCCGTCTGGGTGTAGGTGGTCAGGCCGCCTTCCACCTGCGCAGTTATCTGCTGGTCGCTCTCCTTCTGTCGGGTCAGGACAGACAGAGAACAGTCAGAACTTCCACAGACACGCTGCAACGTCTCCCTTCAACATGGTGGATTTTTGTCTCTTTAGGTGTTCATCTGTCATCCCCGTGTTCCTGCAGAAACAAAGCTTTGCATCATAAGATGGATTCTGGGCATCTCCATCCTTTGAAATCTTTGTTGTATTTGATCAAATTAGTGTCGTATCACTCGTCACTGCGCACAGAGGTCTGCAGCACACGGAGGGCAGGGAGGTTCCCGAAAAGACCCAAATATTGCAAGTGGAAATAATCTTCTTTTGAAAATAGTGGCCTGACTGAAGCAAGGTCAGCATCACAACAAAGGCGCAAAAGAACCACGATGCTGTGTTTCAGTTGTTGCTGTAGGTGGATGGCCGTACGGCATCTGGCCCACAGAACATTTGGCACGGCTGTAACTGAACCCAAAGTGGCATAAACGGTTGGAGTGATGATGATGATGATGGTGAGAAAGAGCCTGAGTGGAAACACCGCTCTGTCTGTGGAGCATTCACCTTTTATTGCTTCTTATTTTGTGCTTCCAAAATCAAACTTTACTGAAGCAAATGAGAAACAATCAGGAAGCAAATCAGCGACATCGCTGAGCGTCTGGAAACTGCTGTTTCTGGTTAGTGCAGCATGTCAGGGTCATTCAGGGGAAACTAACCCTGGGTGAGGTTAACCCCTAACTCTAAACTAGTGGGAAGGACACAACGTCTCCGATGTACGAAACACACAGAAGGAAACACATCGCTTTACTTTGATCAGCGGCGTCCGTCACCTGTGGACATATCTGCCCCTCCCACTCGTGTGCAACCTTATCATATCAGGAAAATGAGGTTTATGATTTGGAGTTACAGAAAATGAAGAAATTCAAAGAGCAGATTGTTTGAAAGAGATTCATGAATATTTCCTCTCTGAGGGTCGTTTCTTATTCAACCGTCTCTGATTTAATGTGTGCGAGTGTACAGGAGCTGCTTTTCTTCTTCCACTGAATTCATGTCAATTCTTCAGGTTTGTTGTTGTTTGTATTGTTTTTATGTATTTGTAACTTTGTCCTGAATGTTGTTAATAAACCCCTGTGACAGACGTGCCCCGCCTCTCGCCCTGTGCTGGGCAGGAACTGAATGAACCTGCAGAGTCAGCGTGAGGCCTCGACTTCATCCATAATCGTGGTTTTTTCACACAGATTCAGACCTTTAAACCTCGCCTGCCTTTTCATCTGTCTTACTCAAAGTCAGACCATAGATCATAACATACACATCATGTTGTCGTAAATATGAGTTGTAAGTGGGGGCAGATAAAGTTCCTGTTTCTGCTTCACCTTCTTGGCTGAAGCTCGTCTAACAAAGACACTTCAGTCTCAGCGGGCTGCAGGATTTCAGACGACCCTTTTGAAAACCTTTCGGTGACGTCAGCGCAGTGATAAGAAAAGCATCAGTCCACAGCTAAGAGGGAAAATACCCCAAATTAAGAAGTCATTCCCATAATTTCTGTCTTTCATCTTTTCTAATTCAGGCTCTTAAGAGAGAATCAAGTCTCTTTGTGTGTCGGGAGCCTCAAACTGCCCTCCAATTAAAGGCTGCTGGACTTTTAATGCCTGGATACTGTGTTGTAAAGTAAATGGACCACAGCTGGTTGCCATGCTGGTCTCTATGGTGACTTCCTGGCGACGGAGCTCCAGAGGTCATTCTGGATCTGCGTCCTCGATCCAAACACGACATCATTAAAACGGAGGCTCCAACAAGTTCACGGTACGCCTAAAACCAGGCCGAGGCTGCGTGGCGTCTCCAGGGTGACTAAACCAGCCGCACAGCGACTCTGCTTCTTTACGATTTTATGGTTTTCTCCGATATAAAAATACATCTTTGCGCTGTCCTCTTCTCCGCCTGGTGTTTCGACGAAGCCTGAACTTTGTTCCCATTTAAGTCCCCGAGTAAGAAAAACCTCAGCATCAGTTAGGAAGCAGAATCTCAGCAGGTCAAAGCGAGCTCGTGTTAAACCATGTGCGGCTTTTTTAAACTAACTGTCAGAAATATTTTCCTCATATATTAAAACGTTATTCCAGGCAGGAAGTTCAGCCTGGCAGATCAGCTGATTTGAGTGTGAGCGCCGCCTGCTGTGTAGCTAACAGCTTATTTCTGTTTTCTACTCTAAAAACAATCCTTGTTTCTATTTTTTTTACATGTTTGATAAAGTGAAACTGTTCTCATGAAGTCACACTCATGTCTGCACTGACACACACACACACACACACACACACACACACACACACACACACACACACACACACACACACACACACACACACACACACACACACACACACACACACACACTCTGGAGCTGTGGGCTGGGGAGTTCCTGTGAAACTGAGTGACCTGCTTGAACTGCAGCGACCGCTGATTTATTCTGAGTTTCAGTTTCTATGATTCATCCACAGAAACCTAAAACACCAGAAGCCTGCACTTTGGCTCTAATTGAACTTCATGCAGATAAGCAGTCAGAGATCCCAGCTGGGCAGCACTGCTGGTTATACTGGTGACTGACTCATACTTCCCTCGGACGTGAGGTCACCTCTTGCCACTTAAACGGTCGTCTTGGACTCACAGACTGTTTTATCCACACAAACGACATAAAAGACACCATTAAAGCTTCAAGCCCACATTCAGTAAACATGAGTTTGCTTTATTTACTGAGTATGTCGCATATCTGAACTGTAAAAACCACTGCTGCTAACTTTGAGCTGCACCTAAGACGAGTTAAAGGGAGAAACTTGCAGCATTTCGCCCTGGCCTGGATTCGTGTCCATCTTCAGCACTAAAACTCTTTGGTTAGCTCAGTGCAAGCTGCAGAATTTTCCTCGAGGCTGTTCAGATTTGTTTTGGTGCCACAGAGGAAATGACTGAAAATGAGTTTACGAAGTCAGAAATGAAGCAAGGAGAAAATCCAGACTGAGGAGTGATGTCTGTCTCACGCTCTGGAAATGCTGTCAGAGACGATGGTTCAGTCTGAGTGTGGTGGCTACACCGCCTGACGGTGTGCAAGCAGAAACTACACCACGGATGAGTCCTTGGATCCGGATCAGATCTGGTTTAAGCTGCCATGTTCTCGTGAGAACTTTGAGAACACAGCTTAAGTTTCCTTTGATATGTATTCATGAAGACTGACTCATCTGCTGGTGATAAAGTTAATCACCTCTAAGTTGGACCAAGAAGCACCGCTGTTCCAGATTTCATGAGTAATCCAGCTAACTGACCAAACAACCAAGGCAACCATGTGACCTGGCTGGAGGTAATAACATCACATTTTCTTAGAAGGAGGAAAACTCAGAAATGGAAATACTTCTGAATCTGTCCACGAGTAACGCTTCACCACACCGTCTTCGGCTGGTTCCTCAGAGCTTCACCACATACAGAGCGGTGCTGGAGAGGACCACGGAGGGGCCGGGTGGAGCCGCCGCCCGCAGTGTGCAGAGAAAGTGTTTCCTCGTTCTCAGGCACGCAGCGACCGACTCGCCTGCTGTCATGAAACAGCCTTCATCAACCTAAAGATCAGTGAAAGCGAACAGTCGAGTGTGCGGGTAACGCCGCTGCTCGCTGACGTGCAGACGGAGAAAGATGCTCAACTGTTTTTATTCTGAGTCCAGAGGAAACGGCGAGCAGTGAGTTCATAACTCAGCCTAACAATTTCATTCATGCACAGGTGAATCCATTAACACCAGTCTGTTTTTTTTATTTCCCAGTTTGGAGGATTTTTTTTATTAAAACTGAATTTTTGTTGTTGTTTTCGAGCGCTCATCTTCCAGCTGAACATCAGCTTTCCCACAGATGGACTCACATTATTCTCAGTTACCCCGAGGGCAGAAGCAAACCCAGACCAGAACCTTCCCCAACACCAGTTTCCAGGTCCTCCTTCGGCCCACCTGCTCTGCTTCAGCGAGGATCAAAGGTTGGCTCGTGCAGATACGCTGACCGTCAGCTCGTGTTGGCTGCAGCACCTGAACATCACGGAGTGGTCTGCGGTGAGATCACATACTCTCGCTGTCTCAGCTTTTTCTTTGAGGGAAAACTAAAGAACAGATCCCAAACGAAACTTTCAAATCAGGTAAAATTCAGTGACTGTGAATGATGGGAGAGGCAGGATTCAGACGTGGCTGCCACAGCGGTGTTTGTCCCAAACAAAGGGCCCTCGCTCCGCTCTTTGACCTGCACTTCCACCCGTATGACCGTTTAGTCACTTCTCTGTTTAGAGGCGAGCTTTGGAACCACGCTTCCTTGCAAACATCACTCCAGACTTCATGCATCATCAACACCTCCTACTCAGCAGCGTGTTTTCAGTTTTCATTTCTTCCTACTGCAGAAACGGTTCCAGAGAAAACAGCGCTGAGACGTCCACATCGCTGCTGTTTCTGTGCGTTTAACTGGAAACAGTAATGAAACCAGCAGCCGTCAGACTGACACTGATCTCTGTGTTTCCTGATGTTTTCGCTGCTGCTGCTGTCTGCTTGTTGTGACACGCCGTTATTTATGTGATGTTTATCTCGTGTTTATCCGTCTGGTGAACGGCCGCTGACGGATGCCGTCTCTCTCGCTCTCTTCCCGTCTCCCTCGCTCTCTGTGTCACAGCTGTAGGTCCACGGTGATGTCATCTCTCTGGCAGTTGCCATGTTTTTGACAGTGTTTACGTGTTTCCGCAGCAACAAGCATCCCACATCTGCATCTTTTTCTCTGGACCTCCAAGAGTTCACTTCATCCACCTCTGTCAGCCCACTCGGCTTGTTGTCTACTTTTCGCTGCTTCTCTGACTTGAACGCTCCAAAGCTGACGGCCGTGACAGGAACAGAAAACCTCCAGAGTCGGAAAGCCGGAGCCAAATTCTCACAGTGCGACTGCCGCAGCGAGCCGTCCAAACCTTTTCTTTGCCTTTCCAAAAATGACACATCTGATCATTTTCTGATCGGATTCCCAAACCAGCAAATGACTTAATGGATCCGACCGTCACAAAAAAGATTCTTGTAATTATTACTGGGAGTTTTACATGTGACTTTCAAGCAGTCAGATATCAGGAAACAGCCCTCTACGACTCCTGACATCAAGAAAACCAGCTAACCTTGACCTCTGACCCTTTAATGGCTTCTTTGTTGGTGAACATGTTTGTCACAGAGACTGTATATAAAAGATGGAAGTCTGTTTTCAAAGCTTGAACTATAGTAAATCAGCCACCACCTCGCTGCTGTCACGTTGTTGTTTTGGAGCTATGTTTGGATGAGAGGCTGAAGTGCTAAGTTAGCGGCTAATGCTAGCTAGCTCGATGATCCCTGTTAGGCAGCACATAAGCACATAACCCCCCCATCAAACTAGTGAAAGTGTAACTCTCCTGCTGTGCACAACATTTATTCATTTATTTCTTCACACTCAGGAAGAAGAAAGCCTTAAACTGAGTCAAAGTGCTAATATCACCAAGCTTGTTAGCAGGCTGCATCAGCACAGAGGGAGATAGCAGGCTTTATGAACATTATGCTAGCACAATGAGCCGCACAGTAAGCTCTGTTATTTTTCAGGGGACTTCTTTAAAATGCTTTACCTTCTTTAACAGGACAGATAGAGTTAGGAGGTCCGGTGACTCGAATTAGCCCAAATGAAGCGTAGCAGGCAAAGAAGCACCACATCCTTCATTTATTGATTTAAAACAGGTGAGCTACAAAACACTTCTGCTCATTTTTAGGATTCTGGTCATTTTTTAATCAGTTTCATTTCTTCTGAACGATGAATAAATGAAACCTCCTGTAAATATTTGACATTTTTTCACAAAAAAAAAAGCAGAGAGAACTTGAAGCTGCCTGGTGCCATCTTACTGAGGACAGCTCCGACTCTGAGCCTGACATTTCACCAACACCATAAAATGATGCAAACTTTGGAGACACGACGAGTGAAATGTGCAAGAAACAGCACATGTAACTGCACATATCAGCACTGATGCTTGCTTTGTGTTATAATGACACAAGGAAAAGTTTTTTTTACCACCTGATCAACAAAACATGTGGAACAGCAGCAGGTGGTTTACTGGTTTTACTTTTTTTTTTTTTTTTTTTACTGGTTTTACATAAATTTATGCAGAAATCACTGACATCGAGTCCACTTGGACTTTTATTGGATTGATATTTTGATAAAGGTCATCTGAGCTTTGCCTTTAACGTGCACTTTGCCCTCATGTCTTTCCTCTTTCCTTCTATTCCACTCCTGTTTTCTCTTCCTTCCCCTTTTCCTCGTCCGTTTGTCTCTCTTTGTTTTCCGTCTGTATTTGGACTCCTTCAGGATAACGTCTCCCCTCTGTGGGTTCGTAAAGACGAACACATGTCGATCTGAAGTTCAGCTCCAGTTTTGTTCCCTCTTCGGCCAAGTCTCCATCATTTCCTCCGCCTAATAACCTCTCTCCATCAATCCATCCTTTCTTTTGTCTCTCTGGTGCTGTTAGCCGTTCCAAACAAAGTCATTACTAAGTCTTAATCCCTCGATGATGTCAGAGCGGGAAGAAAAATTACAGTATGAGGCGATCACTGTAACTGTGTGTGTGGGAAAACATGTCTGAGAGGAGGCCAGGACGTGTGTGTGTGCGTGTGTGTGCGTGTGTGTGTGTGCGTGCGTGTGTGCGTGTGTGTGTGTGTCTGTGTGTGCGTGTGTGTGTGTGTCTGTGTGTGTGTGCGTGTGTGTGTGTGTCTGTGTGTGTGTGTGTGTGTGTGTGTCTGTGTGTGTGTGTGTGTTTAATGTAAAGCAGCCACTTCTTTCATCTCAGTGACAGTTTTGATTTTAAGTGATGTAGAAAGAACGAGTTTAAAAGTGTTTTGGTTTTGCCGAGGCCCTCTCTCTCTCCTGCCGCTCCTAAACTCACAAATACCAACGCAATTAGTAATTTTCCCTTCTGTAAGGCCCTCTGCAGCCGATTGATCGCACATGTTTGTGAACAGACTGATGAACATGTGAAGCCCAGGTTACAAAGCATCTCAATACTTCTCTGATTAAAAGGACAATTTAGTGTTTTTACACCAGGAAAATGATCAGACCCATCATACCCATCATGCATCACGTAGCTAATGACCGTACATAGAAGGCCTGGCTGCAGGGCATCAGACATCCCACCACCCACACACTCTGAGATAGATGGAGGGAAGCTGTTTTCTATCATGTTTGGCACACAGAGTTTGAACTCCTGGTTTCCTGCAAACAGTTTCCATATAATCCCAGAAAAACTGGTAATTTCATCAAAATTATATGATGTTCTCCCATTTCAGTGTTTGGTGCCAGATGGGTGAAATGGAAACAGAGAAACGTTTACACTTATTAGATAATGAAATCATGTGTGAGCCAGAATAAGTCACTATATTTTACATGTGTGATTGAATTGTTACCTGTTATTTTCAGGTAATAATTCAGTTAAAAGCACATGAATGAAGCGTGCTGTAGTCCTGACTCAGTTTGTAAAAGGTTTCCAGGAAATTAGAAATAAACATGTTAAAAAAAGACCACCTGTCCAACATGGTCATGGCCTGAAAGGCTGCTGAATGAAGTTAGTTTTTCACAAACATCATTATCCTGTTAGCCGACCTCCCAGCGAGCGCAGAGAACAGACTCTGCAGTCCTGTGCAAAACTAACTGCACCATAACTCAACACTGCATCAGCAGCAGAACCTCCTGTAGCAGCAGGAACCAAAGTGGTGATTTCCTGTGTGACTTCTTTGGTCTCTGATGTCGTTGCTGAGGAACTTTGGCCACTCCACTCATTCATGCACAGCATCTCAGTCAGGTTGACGTCTGCGCTCTGACAGCAGCTCGATTCTTTCCTTTTTCAGCTCTTCTGTCAGAGATTTGCTGCCGTGCTTGGATCATTGTCCTGCTGATGACCCTGTCCAACCTTTAGCTGTGGGACGGACGGCCTCACATTTGACTCCAGAGTACTTTGGTGAACAGAGGTCTGCTTAAATGGTCCAAATGATTGTCCTTCCTCCACCGTGCTGAGCGCTGGTATAAGGTGCTGCTCTGCACTGTGGACATCATTTCCACTTTGGTCTCGTCTGTCCGAAGGACATTAATCCAATCATGAAAAGCTAAGCTGTGCTGCCAAATAAGCCACACCCACTCGGTGTTTTTCTCACTGTCCCACAGCAGGTCTCTGTGCATGACGTCCTCTCAGAAACAATCACATCCTTATTTCTGGCTCCAAATACACATTCATGGTTTCTAAACTGCAGCTCACTTTTACATATTTGCACGTCCTGTTGTTGCTCTGTCCTGCAAACATCACTTTAAACAGTCTCGGCTAACGCGGCCGATTTGCTTCAAACTGAAACACCTTGAACTCATTTGCACAAACTTGCACGCTTGGCTGTTACAAGCGAGCAAATGATGAACAGCTTCATCACCAAAGACAAAGCTACGCTACTGCGCCCCCTACAGGCGGTTACATCAGAGGAGCGGACCGAGGACGTTGTTGCTATGTTGCAGTTTATTTTTGTCCAGCGCACGATGATATGATTGTGTTTGTGTTGCTAACACTGTCGCTAACGACACTCACAGTCAGCGCTTTAAGGTTCCTGTGAGGGAAGCAAATGAAAGTGCTCAAATGTGGTTTGAGGAGAATCAGCAGGAAATGCAACACATGATTAAAGCAGGAGATGAGGTGTTAGTGTCTTCCACATGGGCTCCGACTGCCAAGCGCATCCGGCTGAGATGGAACCAGTTTGGCTTTAAACGAAAAGCCAAAATGAATTGAACGGAGGGAAAGCAGACGAAAAAGGAAATCCATGAGCTGGCCGTCCTCCTGCAGCTGCTCTGCTCTCACTGCTGCAAACATCAGCCCGACATTAACTGATACATAATTACTATTATTCTTTTTCACAGGAGAGACAGATGGGTTGTTTCTATATATAGTGAATGGTTTTTAAACTCTTTGTCAACAGAATGAAGGTTGGTGAAAATCCCTGCCCTGCCTGGAGGGTGGGTGGTGGGCTGAGCAGCCACTCTGGGGCGAGTCTGTTACGTGTCTCCTCCATCTTTCTTTTTTACTGTCAAACTGTCCTGTCATAATTAAAGCCATCAGGATCCATGAGGATATTTTTTTAAACCAAATTAATTTTTAGATGACTCATCATACCTCTGCAATGCCCGAGGTTTAAAGAGAAAGTGCTTTGACCTGAAAACACACGTCTGTGTGCCGTGTCCCAGCTCAGACTAACTCAGTCTGAATCATTCACAACTGATTTTTGCTGTTTTAGAGAGAAAACCTCCAAAAATCAAGTCCTATGAGCAAGAACTCGGCGACGGTGGAAGGAAGAACTCCAACAGAACCAGGATCAGGCAGTTTTTATTAAAGGCACCTCTAAGAAATATTAGCGTCTTATGAAGTTCAAACATGTAAAATTAGTTGCTTAGCAACACTGCTAATAATTTTTTTAAATAATAAAACTTCACAAAACTCTGAGTATTTGCTTCATGGTGTCATGTATTAATAACACTGAATACAGTCGTCTTCATCACAGTAAGTCGTTAACAGTGAGTATTGTAGAGGCTGATGAGTTTATGCATAAAGGTGGACGCTGGGTTTTTAAAGACAGTGAGTGGCTACTGTACAGGTGGATGTGGGACTACCAGAGTCCACACAGCGCTGATCGGTCCAAACCCGGCAGGATCCTGACACTCCTACAAATTTATGTCCCCATCACTTTCCAAATCAAACCCACTCTAGTAACCACGGTTACTGATGTTTATTAAATATTTGCAAATTACATGGAAAAAAGACGTAAAAAGCAGCTCCATCTAAATCTCCTGGCACATTCCCGACAAGGCCAGCTCCCCTGTCACGAGGGGTCACTGCAGTGGGTAGCTTTCCTCCACATGCACCTACTGACATGACCCCAAAACAGAGCTCTGTCTCCAGCTGGAAAGTGAACCAGCAACCGAGCGGATGTGTAAACCTCCACCTCCTAAACCTTTGAGTGGTAGCTAAAATGACCCCCCGAAGAAAAAAATACTGTAGGTTACATTTCTCTGTTTAATTGACTTTGAAATTTCAAAATTGTGACTTTCGCCGCCATCTGGAGACGCTGAGTTTCACTTCCAGTCACGGAAACATGAAAGTGGCGCTCTGGTCTCAAACCTGCGCTCAGCGGACGGAGTCACCGAAGTTTAACGTCATAAAATCTGCAGTAATTTAGTGTTTATGGAGCCCAGAGATCTCCTCTGGCACCGCAGCCCAACCTCACAGATCATTCTTACAGGTGTTTGTCATGGAAGTGACAGACTGTTCGTGTCCTTCAAAATAAAAGACTAACACACCACCATCACTTACACTTTGGATATCCTCTAAGGTTTGCAGACAAACTGTGATTGTTGTTATTGCGGTCACATAAAGCAGGATTTTTATGGTGTGTGTCAAATGTTTGAAGTTCATTTTGAGCTCAGCAGTTTTGTGCTTCAGGCTGTGAACGTTGCTCACAACGGCCTGCAGACCTCTTTGGAAACTTCACTGAGGAGAAACCGTCTTTGGACAGCGTGTCCTCCACACTGCTCCACCCTCTCTACATGACCTGGTGAAGGTCCTGGATAAGGGGACAGTGAGGACTGGCTCTCCACTGCGGATCTGTTATGTGAATTATGGAAATATGTGCGTGAGCCGAACAGATTTTTACTGGACTGTCTCCGTGTGGTTCCACAGTGCGAGAGAAAAACAG
Organism: Pelmatolapia mariae; assembly: GCF_036321145.2. Classification (NCBI taxonomy): domain Eukaryota; kingdom Metazoa; phylum Chordata; class Actinopteri; order Cichliformes; family Cichlidae; genus Pelmatolapia; species Pelmatolapia mariae. Next base: position 4,452,208 of record NC_086245.2, read on the forward strand.
CAGCTGGCTTCACATTTTATTCATTTTATTAAAAATTTCCTTATTCAGTTTTAAATGGGGTGTTTCTGCTTTTCCATATTGGAAACAGAATTGGTCTGAGTCATAGGACAACATGTATATTACTGTATGTATTGTATATGCAGTTACAATGGTGGATGCTTCTGTCTAACATGGGCAGAGTTTCAGATCAACACAAACGTCTCACAGGAGAAAGTGTGCCCCTCTCTGGGAACAGACGTTTCTTTAAGAATGAAACTTCAGATTTTTTCCTTTTTTTGCTGCTTTCAGTTAAACTGATGAATTCAGTTCAGGTGATCTAATGCTGGAGTCTGTGCGTGTTTGCCAAAGAACCACTGAAGAGGTAGAGAAGTGAAACTCAAAGACTTTAAAGTTAAACCTGCCGCGTACCTGGCTGGTGAAGGTGATGTAGTAGGTCTCATACTGGACAGGAGGCGGAGTCCAAACCAAAGCGACTGACGTGTCTGTGATGTCCTGAGTGCTCAGCCGGGAAACACCAGACATGACTGAAAGAGAGAAACACAGACTTAGCTGCACAATGAGACTCAGGCATGCTAATACCAGCGTGTGCGTTTGTCTCCATGTGTTTGTGTGGCAAAAACACCTGTTCAGCAACATTCCTGCTTTAGTGGAAGCAGCTGACCTCATGTTATAGGACAGAGGCGAAGTAGCTAGCAGCACAACAACAAACACGACCTCTTCACCTGGTAGATGACCTGGCTTCATCCACCAACACCATGGCATCTGGGAAGGAGGCACAACAGCAGCTCCACCCTGTCCCAGTGGCTGAAGCGAGCCAGCCTACCACTCTCAGCCCTCTCCACCTTTACATGACCACCACTGAAAGTGGAGCACAGCAGACTGCCAATCCACAGAACATGCTATCAACTGTTTAAAAAAACTGCACGTTTACTGAGCAAATATTCAATTAAGTTTTATTTATACAACAACAAATCACAACAGCAGTCGCCTCGAGGCGCTTTATATTGTACAGTAGATCCTACAATAATACACACAGAGAAAAACCCAACAATCATATGACCCCCTATGAGCAGCACTTTGGCGACAGTGGGAAGGAAAAACTCCCTTTTAACAGGAAGAAACCTCCAGCAGAACCAGGCTGAGGGAGGGGCGGGGCCATCTGCTGTGATTGGTTGGGGTGAGAGAAGGAATATATTTGGGGCAGTATAATCCAGGAGTGACGTTTCAAGCTCTTCCACTCATCAGGTGACAACAAACACAACAGTCCATATTATGCGACCTGCTGCGAGTCACATGGTTCAGCCTGAGCGTCTCCCTGCAGTGTAGCAGAGGTTTTACTGCAATTAACTGAACAATGGATAATAATAATAATGTCTGTATTCAGTAACTTGCAGATGGATCACACACAAGTTTCTTTACAGATGAACATCATCGGCGCCACAGTTTAGTCACCTCATCACAAACTTGCCTGTTTCATGCACCGTGTAGTCGACACTGGTGAATAACCCTGCAGGTCTTCTTCCTCCTGGTTTTCTCTCTCCTGTGATTGATGCAGTGGAACAAGCGAAGTGTTTGTCCTGCAGCAGGAGGGTTTTTCTCATCCATCTTACCCAAACCAAAGTGATGCATTTATCAGAGTTTGGCATCAGCCTTAATGAAATCTTAAACCATCAGCTCCCTGGCACCACCACAACAGGACAAACTATTCTATCTGATGTTCAGGTTGAAAATGATACTGCTCCAGTGATGAGGGGTGGTTTTCTCATTAAGGCTCATATCCAGGTCCGTGATTTCCGAGCCACAGCATGAGCTCAGATGAGGAAGAAGAGGCAGATTTCAGTCTTTGAGGGGAAAATTGAAAAGCAGCAGGAGCTGGCTGAGACCGATCGAGAGCTAGGAGAGGAATCTGCTGGTGACCACAAACAGGACTCAGTGATGTGGAAGTGAAAGAAGCTGCTTGCATTCACTATAAGTTTACTGAGGCGATAATACATCAGAAATGCTCATTATTTGCGTTTGCACTCTAACTTACATTAATATTCCTGTGTGCTTAATGCAACAGTGTGTCCACTGTAACACTGCAAAACGTCAGGTTACCTTTAAAGGTGCATACTATTTTTACTGCACTGTTACAGTACTGTATAGAAGTAATCATCAAAATACCTTTAAATGAATACTTCTACACAGAGTTTGACCCCACATGTGTGTAACCTCTGCACCACAGCTGTGTTGGCTCTATTTAAAATACAGCAGCTTCAGTTGTATTCAGTTGTTTGTCCTTCACAAAAATCTTTAATGAAAAGAAGTAAAAATACAAAGAAGCTTATCTTATCCAACCTTCTGCTGCTCTTCTCCCATCAGTGTGTTCTTTAGTCAGCTCGTGAAAACAGCCCGACGGACTCGGCAATGACCCCGCCTCTTGTCTCCTGTCACTGCTGCGTCTGGATTAACTTTATTTCCTCCCAGAGGGAACGTCGTGACTTTATTTCAAACTTCCTCTGGGATGGTTTAAATCCCTCACAGCGCAGCAGCACAAACACAGGCGCAGTAAACAAACCAACACCTACGGCTCACAGAGGCAGCCTCGATCAGCCTCGATCAGCCTCGATCAGCCTCCAACAGGCAAACTGAAAAATCCGCTGCTCGTGGAAGGCAGCTACTGATGTTCAGCGTGCATGTTATACATGTAAAGAAGCATTATTTGGCTGAGCGCCTTCACAATAAAAACGTCCCCATTCTGCCACATTATTCCATCAAACAGTTTCTTTTGCACATAAACGTCATCAGACTGATGAATATTTCTTTGTTGGATCCCATCTGCTTTGTGTCTGTGTCTATCAGACTGTGTCCTTTGTGGTTTTATCGCTGCTTTACGTCAACTCTCACTGTTCTGTTTTGCGTGATGGTTCCTTTAAGCTTTATCGATTTCAGCTGCCACAACGTTTTGATGTTTGTTGGGTTTGTGTGTCAACAACTGATTAAACTTATAGCCCACGGCCATCATGTGGAATGCACATCAACACAAACATACATTTAAAGACACAAAAACTAAAATAAACATTTATCAGAATAAAATGTGCACGTTTGAGTGTTTTTAATCAAACACTTTAAAGAAATCTAGAAGTGCCTTTTGATGTTCAGGCAGACATTTCAGTTGTTTTCTCTGAGAGCACTTTGTCTCACACTGGGCCAGTAATGGCATCAACATGATGAAGCTGTGACTGTCTTTTCAGTACTTAGCATGTCCCACTGCTATGACTCCTTAACAACAGTGGAGAATAATGAATATATGATATTTGGAGGAAGCAGCAAGTCAAGAACCTGCACTGCAAAGCAGCTCAGCTGGAAACGAATGCAGCACTTTGTTTTTACAGCTGGTAATATTTCAGTACAGCGATTAGAACATGCTGTAGGTATTACAGGTACTGTGCTGCAGTGGTTTGTATCATATCTGAAGTCCTCTTCACACACTGAGGTTAATTATGGAGTTCCACAGGGTTCAGCGCTAGGACCAATTCTATTTACATTACATCAGGAAGTCCTAAAAACTCACTGAAAAGCCTTCAGTTAATCCAAAATGCTGCAGCAAGAGTCCTGACAGGGACCAGAAAGAGAGAACAGATTTCTCCTGTATTGGCTTCCCTTCATTGGCTTCCTGTTAAATCCAGAATTCAAAATCCTGCTCCTCACATACAAGGTCTTAAATAATCAGGCCCCATCTTATCTTAATGACCTTGTAGTACCATATCACCCTATTAGAGCACTTCGCTCTCACACTGCAGGCTTACTTGCTGTTCCTAGAGTATTTAAAAGTAGAATGGGAGGCAGAGCCTTCAGTTTTCAGGCCCCTCTTCTGTGGAACCAGCTTCCAGTTTGGATTCAGGAGACAGACACTATCTCTACTTTTAAGATTAGGCTTCAAACTTTCCTTTTTGCTAAAGCATATAGTTAGGGCTGGACCAGGTGACCCTGAATCCTCCCTTAGTTATGCTGCAATAGGTGTAGGCTGCTGGGGATTCCCATGATGCACTGGGAAACCAACCATCATCTCTGACCAGCGCGTGGTCATAAACTGGAGTGAAATATCCAGTTCCCCCAAAATAATATAATTATTTAAAAACTTGCATGTTTTAAAAAAATAAATGACAACTGTCCAAAATAATGTGAAAAGGCAACGTTTGCTAAAGGAAATCATAATATTTGGATGCTGGCTCAGTGTCATGTATTTGCATCTGTAGCTATGTTTAGGAAAGAAAATCAGTGAAACGTTCACAAAAAATCTGTTTCCAATCAAACTTTTTTGCATCATTTAAATATGCCAACAGTTTCTCCTGATTATGTCATTACTGGGGTCTCTGCAGCAGGTGGATGGAAACATACTTCACACTGCCCACTCTGTGTTTACTCAGTGGGCTGTCAGGCTGTGGGACATCCCTCCCTCCAGTCCAGTAAGTGGTCAGTTGCATTTGGGAAAACACTTAACACTCTCACACACACGCGGCTGTCCTGTGCAGCTGTCTGAGGGAGTTTTTATGGGCATGGGGTCTGGACCCTACCGCTCTGGTAATGAAACTGCTCCGTCACTCGGACACTGCAGCGTGAACAGCCTCCAAACAGGCGTGCTAATAGGCTACCACACCCTGGTAACAACAATGGCAACAACAACAACAAGAAGAAAACATGGCTGAAAGAAGTGCGCAGCTCGACTGATGCTGCAAAACTGTATTAAATTAAACAACCCCAGAATGACAGTTTTAGAAGAAATGTGTGGTTTTGCACATTTATTCCCACTGCGATTAAATGTGATCCTCTCATGGTGAACAAATGTTCTTCAGATAAGAATGAGACACAAACATGCATTTTACACAAAATAAAGGAAAGACATACACCAACGTAACCATGTCCCTAACTTTAACCCACACCACTATGCATACTTCAACTTTTAAGAAATTCTCCCTGGGTGTAGTTGATGTTAAGAGATTATTATCTACAGGGACAAAACATATGTTTGTTTACCAGATCCCCAAGGTTTGATTCTGTTCATCTGGACGTAGATGTAGGAGAAACGTTTCGTCACTCATCCAGGTGGCTGAAGAAGTCACTTGGATGAGAAACGTTTCTACCACTGAAAGCTCTACATCCAGATGAACATTTTCAAACCTTGGGGATTTACTTACCTGGTTGATTGAGCATACATCAAGATGTTTGTCTACCAGACTGTTGACATTTTTTCCTGCTGTAATGTTGGGCAAAGTAATCTGTCAGGATTCACTCAACCGGACATTACAGGAAGTGCAGTTTTGATGCTTTGGCTTCATTTCCCACCTTATTGTTCAGCTTCTGGTTCCGTCCGTGCCCCCACCATAAATGTAACCAACTCTTGGCTATTTGTGGTTAAAGCCAAGCCTACCAAGTCAAATTTAAAGAGGCTTGGTGGGGAAATAAACAAGCTGGCTTTCTTAAAATAGTGAATTATAGGATTTACACTGGGAGCATAGATAGATAGATAGATAGATAGATAGATAGATAGATAGATAGATATGCAGAACATAAATAGAAGATTTGACTCACCAACATCACAGTTGGGCCCAGTCATCCCCTCCTGACACTGGCTACAGTCTGGTCCTGTGAACCCCCGACGACACGTGCAGCTCCCTCTGAAGCAGCGCCCCCTGTTGTTGCAGTTGTTGGGGCAGCCTTTAACACTGCAGTCTGCACCAGTGAATCCATCCTCACAGACACATTGTCCGTTAACACAGCGCCCTCTGTTGTTGCAGTTGTTGGGGCAGGTGTTTTCAGAGCAGTCGTCACCTGTGAATCCGCTGTCACATGTGCATTTACCATTAACACACCTGCCACGGTCGTTGCAGTCATTTGGGCATGTTCTTTCGGAGCAATCCTCGCCAGTGAATCCATCATCACAAACACACTGTCCATTTACACAGCGCCCCCTGTTGTTGCAGCTGTTTAGACAGGTTTTTTCAGAGCAGTCTGCACCAGTGAATCCATCATTACAAACACACTGTCCGTTAACACAGCGCCCTCTGTTGTTGCAGTTGTTGGGGCAGCCTTTAGCACTGCAGTCTGCACCAGTGAATCCATCATCACAAACACACTGTCCGTTAACACAGCGCCCCCTGTTGTTGCAGCTGTTTAGACAGGTTTTTTCAGAGCAGTCTACAGCACTGAATCCATCCTCACAGACACATTGTCCGTTAACACAGCGCCCTCTGTTGTTGCAGTTGTTGGGGCAGGTGTTTTCAGAGCAGTCGTCACCTGTGAATCCGCTGTCACATGTGCATTTACCATTAACACACCTGCCACGGTCGTTGCAGTCATTTGGGCATGTTCTTTCGGAGCAATCCTCGCCAGTGAATCCATCATCACAAACACACTGTCCATCCACACAGCGCCCCCTGTTGTTGCAGTTTTCAGGACAGACTGCCTCAGAGCAATCTGCACCGGTGAAGCCACTGTTGCATACACATTTACCATTAACACACCTCCCACGGTCATTGCAGTTGTCTGGGCATGTCCTCTTTAAACAGTCTGGCCCAGCGAATCCAGGATTACACACACACTGCCCGTTAATGCAGCGCCCCCTCCTGTTGCAGTTGCTGGGGCAGGATTTGTTGAGGCAGCTGGAACCTGTGAAGCCACTGTTGCACACACACTTGCCATTCACACACCTGCCTTGATTGTTGCAGTTATCGGGGCAGGATCTCAGGGAGCAGTCATGACCGGTGAAACCAGGATTGCACACGCACTGCCCGTTAACACAGACCCCTCTTTTTTTGCAGTTTCCAGGACAGGATTCATCAGAGCAGCTGGGACCTGTGAAACCACTGTTGCACACACACTTGCCGTTCACACACCTGCCTTGATTGTTGCAGTTATCGGGGCAGGATCTCAGGGAGCAGTCATGACCGGTGAAACCAGGTTTGCACACGCACTGTCCGTTAACACAGACCCCTCTTTTTTTGCAGTTTCCGGGACAGGATTCATCAGAGCAGCTGGGACCTGTGAAGCCACTGTTGCACACACACTTGCCGTTCACACACCTGCCTTGATTGTTGCAGTTATCGGGGCAGGATCTCAGGGAGCAGTCAGGACCGGTGAAACCAGGATCGCACACGCACTGAACATTCACACACTTCCCGTTGTTGCTGCAGTCCCCGGGACAGTTGGACTGGCTGCAGTCTGGCCCGGTGAATCCAGGAAAGCAGACGCACTTGCCATCCTCGCAGCGACCCTGATCACTGCACTCACTGGGGCACTCCTTGGTCTCTGGTTTGATGGAGCATCCTGCACCTGATGGACAGGAAGAGGTCAAGAACAGGTTCATGATCACCACGACAACAAGCTAAATTCAGTTTAAACCATTTTGAACCATGCTACAATATCTGTGACATCAGTTCAGAGATCCTAAAAGAAATTCTGACTTCCTTTTTTGGAAAGCTGAGTGTGTGTTATCTGGCTTCATGGACAGATAGAGCTGGGTGTCATCAGCATAGCAGTGAAAATATATATACTATGTCTTCTGATGATACTGCCTAAAGGAAGCATGTATAATGTAAACAGAATTGGTCCTAGCACTGAACCCTGTGGAACTCCATAGTTGACCTTAGTGTGTGAAGAGGACTCTCCATTTACATGTACAAATTGGAGTCTATTAGATAGATATGATACAAACCACTGCAGCGCAGTACCTTTAATACCTACAGCGTGCTCTAATCGCTCTAATACAGGGGTCGGCAACCCTGGGCATGAGTGCCACAGCTGGCACGCAAAGGGTTAACTGATGGCACGACCATAGCTGGACTGGTCATCGGCCCACCGGGCAAATGGGCCGATGTAACGGTATTAAAGATGGTGGATTGTCCAGATGTTGGCTGATGTGTAAAAATAACTCAGTTGTTTGGTGGTGGCTGTGGCGGAGCTTCCACAGAGGCCAGCAGGTGGATGAGGGAAAGGGGAGGCAGGAGGAGGAGAGACCCGAGGCGGCTGCCGGTCCGAGTTTCAGGTGAACTGAACTTCAGGTAAGAAGTTATGACCTGCAGTCTATCTGGGTCAGATATAAACCAAGTTTAGTTTATTTTCGTTGTGCTGACTTTTTACAGTCAGTTACAATAACTCGTGCTGCGTACTAGCTAGCATGAAGGAGTTTCTATACAGCTGGGTGGGTGCTATGATGTTACTGATAGTGAACTTTATTTTATTCACAAGGTTAGTTAGTAGAGTTGCCAACCGTCCCGTAAAAATGAAATCGTCTCGTATTCAGAGAAAATATTACGCGTTTCGTATTGAGCTGAAAAGGAACACAGTTTGTCCCGAACTTCAGCTAGAATGGAAAAAGACACAAAGCTGGATTTATTCTGTCGTTACGCTGCAGCTTCCTCTTCTTCTCTCATTCTCTCCCCCTCCCTCTCCTGTTTCTACTTCAATCATGAAACTGATCAATGATCAGCTGATCGGCTTTTCTCTCTTGTTTGTTTATCGCCCACTTTGTGCCAGAAAGAGGAAACCAGCAGATGTCACGCTAAACAACAGCAGCACGTTTAAGCTTGATCAGCTGTTGTTAGAATTTATTTAATATTAATTTCTAGTATCAGCTGATGTTTGCTGGAGCCACAGCTGTAAAGCTGCTGGTCATGATGTCGGTTTGGATATGTGGTGAGAGGGAAACATGAAGATGAAACCAGGAGATGTCCTTACTGAATCATCAGAGCTGAACAGGTGATGGAGAAACAGGTTTACCTTTTAGGTGACATGAATGAGTTGAAGGGAAGTTATGAACTGTTTCTGAGAGACAAATAACACCAGGATCCTTTTCTAAGTAGCTGACAGCTGGTAACTGTGCAGGGGCGGGTCTAGCAAAGTTTTGCCAGGGGGGCCAGGTAGGGCATTAACAGGGAGAGGGGGGCAGCTGGAATCCACAGCTGTGCGTGTTCATGGAGCTGCATGTTCACCTGCTGGACATCACTACCTGACAAGTTTAACTGTCTTCAGAACATTGCAGAGGCCTTATTGACAGTATTTGGCTCTACATATCTGTGTGAGCAGATTTTCTCTCACATGAGTGTCCTCAGGTAGCCTCTGAATGCTGGACACTGGGAGACCTGTGTCTCTGAGTGGGAGACCAGAGATCACATTAACATGTGTATCTCCGTATTAACAAACATGCCATATTGGCTTAGTTTACTTTTCTTATCATTGTTGTGAGGAGACCATAAATAGCATTTGCATTTTCTCTTGTACAGTTCATTTGCTGTTATGGATAAAAAGTCTTTATATGTTGCAAAATAGCTGATAACTATTCGCTGATAGCTGCCAACATCTGCAAACAAATATAATTCTGTGAAGTTGTTCTATATAGTGTGTAACTGTTAATATAGAGCGTTATTACATTTATTGCTAATGCAATCATATGGCACACTGACTTCTGAGGAAATTTTAGATGCACTCATCATCAAAAAGGTTGCCGACCCCTGATCTAATAGGATATTATGGTCGACAGTATCGATATCTCTGTGCTTGTCTAGCAGGACAAGCACAGAGATGAGTCCACTGTCAGAGGCCATAAGAAGATCATTTGTAACCTTCACTAAAGCTGTTTCTGTGCTGTGATGAGCTCTGAAACCTGACTGAAACTCTTCAAATAAGCCACTCCTCTGCAGATGATCTGTTAGCTGTTTGACAACTACTCTTTCACGGATTTTTGATATAAAAGGAAGGTTGGAGATTGGCCTATAATTAGCTAAGACTGCTGGGTCTAGAGATGCTTTTTAAGTAAAGGTTTAACTACAGCCAGCTTGAAGGCCTGTGGTACATAGCTGATTATTAGAGATAGGCTGATCATATTTAAGATTGAAGAATTAATGGTATGTAGATATCCTGCATCATAGTATTGACTAGGTCAAATGCATTCTTAGATATCCAAAACATAAGGCGGCCATCAGCATCAGTTCAGTCATAAATGTGGTTTGTTGGAGGATGAATGAAGCGTCTTGAATGAGTTAGAACCAGATATTCTTCCTTTGTTGAACTGCCTCAGTTTTGGGGGTAGAGTGAAGGGGGGTGGACGTCTAATCCTCTCTAAATAGAGTGTAACACAGCCATGTTGTGACTGATTATCCCCTGTGTGTGTGTGTGTGTGTGTGTGTGTGTGTGTGTATGTGTGTACGGGTTCGTACTATCCTGGTGGGGACCAAAATCTGACTTTTACTATCCTGGTGGGGACTTTCTGCACCGTGGGGACCAAAATCCAGGTCCCCTCGGGGTTGAAAGCAATTTTCACACTCAAAATGCGGTTTTACTGTCAGGGTTACAATTAGGTTATGGTTAGGTTTAGGGTAAGGGTTAGGGTTAGGCATTCATTTTTAATGGTTAGGGTTAGGGTAAGGGGCTAGGGAAAGCATTATGTCAATGGGATGTCCCCACGAGGATAGCAAACCAGACATGTGTGTGTGTGTGTGTGTGTGTGTGTGTGTGTGTGTGTGTGTGTGTGTTGTTGCTGTGCAGAGGGTGGACTGGGCGGAGATGGGGGCTGAGATCACACTGGGCACAGAGCTGAAGACAGAGACACAGAAACAGTCCTCTCCCGTTTCCATCACTTCAGAAGACAAAACATTCACTTTCCTGAAGCTAAACTAAAAACAGGACATTAACTTTTTCACTAAGATGGAGTGATTTAGACTTACCATGGGATCTACGGCCACACAGTTGCAGTAATACAAACACACTCACATCATCCAGTTTTGGGTAATGATTTTGGAGTAAATTACACTTTAATTCCTTTCCTAATGAGTCTCCATAATCACCTGCTTTTATTCCCCCTAACACAAATCAGACCTCCATACCCTCACAATCTATGGGTCCCCATGTTTCAGGTAATACAAGTACACACACACAGCTCACATCTCTGAAAATGATCCAATCACACAGTCAGACTCAAAGAAGAACACATATTCTATTAGTAGAATACAGCTTTAGTCTACTTTACTTTTTTATTAGATTAACATAAAACTATTAGAACACATAATAACAGATGGTGGTGAAATATTCAACAGGTAACTGCCCATTAATGTGTGAAAAGTAGTTAAATAAAGTCAAATAACTTTCATTTTCATTTTCATTTCACTTTGCTCTGTATTAGATGTTTCATATTTCATTCATTCAGTGTTAACGTTCATCAGTGTTCCCGGTTTCCTCCACGTGTAGCTAACGCCTCTCACTGTGGGTCACTGAGCCTTAGATTTAAACGCCCACTCACATCCTGGGCCACCTGACCTCAGGACATCACATGATAGGGTGGGGCTAGGTTTCACAATGAGCTGAAAGTTTGGCTGATTGTGACCTACGACCGACTCACGCCTGGCTAATGTGATTAAGTAGAGGATAGTCCAGACGCTTCTTAGCCCACGATGAGCTGGGTGACTGAGAACCTTCACAGACGACACTTCCTGTGTTTCGCTTGTAATCGTTACCGAACTGCAGAAAACCTTCATCGTGCACGCAGATAAATGTTTGTATACTTCTATGTGAAATTATGAGAAACTTTTTCAAGAAATTAACTTAAAAACAAACAAAGACAAAAACAGGACGTACAGAATAGAAAGCACATGCTCAGAGAGCTAATCGTCAGCAGAGACATGTCTGTGGCCTCTCATTGGTCTGTTATTGCTCGAGGTCACGGTGCGAGGCAGATTCACACAGTAATGCAGTCGATGGATCCTGCGCTGCTGTTCGGCTGTTGACACTCTGTGTTTTGTAGAAATACGATAAATGCGAGTGAAAAGGAAGGTTTATAAATCCGAGTGTCATCATGAAGCAAAGACTGAAAAGTGACGTCCTGGGAAACAAAGAGCGGCACCTCTGTCTCATCATGGCCCGTTCCTCCGGCGTGTCATTTTTGGCATCAGGTACACGTTTGGTGTGGGCTGTTGTCGATGTTTGGAGTGACGCTGCTGTCACAGACGCTGCTGCAGAGCGATGCCCTCACAAAACAAGAATTCAGCAGTAAAAAAACCTGGAGCGCACACAGGGAGCGTTTCTTTAACAAATCTAATAGAGTCCAGTGTTTGTTAAACAGATGTTGCTATGAACACACACTGTGCTGCAGACCAACAACATCTTGGGTCATTTTCACTGTAATTACAAGCTAAAGATTAGCCGCTGTAAGCCCCTCGACTGCTGCTCTGTATGCTGAGCGCTGCCGTGCTGCGCGGCGGGGAGGTTAGCGCCTGCTGGTGCAGACTCGTATTAATCGCTGTTCTCTCGTGTTTCCTTCTCTCATTGCGATGTTTTTCTGTTTGTGTGCTTGCGTCTCTTTGATCAGCAGCCACAGAATCCTCCCAAACATCCCGAGTGTTTATTTTCATAAATAAGATTATTGCTCGTTGTCCCAGAGTTCGGTTTATATTTACTTTGCATCCATGCGTGAGCTGATTGCTCCATTTGGTCCGGATTTTCTGTTTGCTAACCACACCAACATGCTTCAGGTGCTCTTAGAGTGGATTTTTGGCTGGTTGGGGTTCATACTGTGGAGCTCCTGCAGGACATCATCAGCTCCACACTGATGAAATCAACTGTGAGTGACTTTGGAGCCATGTGATGGAAAACCTCGGCTTTCCTAAAGCTCCAGAACTTATTTCTTCTCGAAGCTTCGAGGCCTTGAAAACATGACTCACGATCTGCTGCACGTCTTTCTGATAAAGTTTGAAAACATTTGATTATTTCATTTATTATTTTTGGATTTTTGGCACTGAGGTGGAACAAACACGACCTCGACTTTGTGTCTGTTAAAGGTTTGTATGCAGGTCCTGCACCTCCAGCTGTTTTAAGTCTTTTGAGTCCTCTTGTATGAAAAAACGTCATTTTTTCCAGCCTGGTATAAAGAATTCGTTCATGCATGACGAATGATTTTGATCACTGTCTCAAATTCAGTTTGAATTTTCATTTTTTTGCATGTGAATGAAAAACGTTTCACGTTTCATTTAATGTTTAGTGTAAAGGACGTGACATGAAAATGTGGTTTTTCTATGAAAATGACAGAAATACAGCCGGTCATTTAAAGCTTTGGCATGTGATGAACTTTAAGAATATTTAAAATGAAGATGCTAAAATTATAAAAGTCCATGAAGCATCAGATCGGCTCCTCGCTGGCTTCAGTGATCTAAGAAGGGAAAAGTGCTGAGTTTGAGAGGTCATAAAGAGGTGAAAGTTATCGTAGGGCTCGATCAGGTGACTTCTTCTACTCACGCCAAGCTCTTTATACAACATTCACCCATTAAAGCCCTGTTTCTATGCTTTGTGTCTAACATTCACACACTGATGCTCTGGAGAACACCTTGATGTTAGTAACTTGGACATTTGTTCATTTCTTCTTCCCTCACCCTGAACCGCTCACGGCAAATGATCGTCCCTCCCTCAGCCTGGTTCTGATGGAGCTTTCCAGTTAAAAGCGAGTTTTTCAAATTCAATTCAATTCAATTCAATTTTATTTATACAGCGCCAAATCACAACAAAAGTCGCCTCAAGGCGCTTTATATTGTACAGTAGATAGCACAATAATAAATACAGAGAAAAACCCAACAATCATATCATATGACCCCCTATGAGCAAGCACTTTGGCGACAGTGGGAAGGAAAAACTCCCTTTTAACAGGAAGAAACCTCCGGCAGAACCAGGCTCAGGGAGGGGCGGCCATCTGCTGCGACCGGTTGGGGTGAAAGAAGGAAAACAGGATGAAAGACATGCTGTGGACGAGAGACAGAGATTAATAACAGATATGATTCGATGCAGAGAGGTCTATTAACACATAGTGAGTGAGAAGGTGACTGGAAAGGAAAAACTCAATGCATCATGGGAATCCCCGGCAGCCTACGTCTATTGCAGCATAACTAAGGGAGGATTCAGGGTCACCTGGTCCAGCCCTAACTATATGCTTTAGCAAAAAGGAAAGTTTTAAGCCTAATCTTAAAAGTAGAGATAGTGTCTGTCTCCCGAATCCAAACTGGAAGCTGGTTCCACAGAAGAGGGGCCTGAAAACTGAAGGCTCTCCCTCCCATTCTACTTTTAAATACTCTAGGAACAGCAAGTAAGCCTGCAGAGCGAGAGCGAAGTGCTCTAATAGGGTGATATGGTACTACAAGGTCATTAAGATAAGATGGGGCCTGATTATTTAAGACCTTGTAAGTGAGGAGCAGGATTTTGAATTCAATTCTGGATTTAACAGGAAGCCAATGAAGGGAAGCCAAAACAGGAGAAATATGCTCTCTCTTTCTAGTCCCTGTCAGTATTCTTGCTGCAGCATTTTGGATTAACTGAAGACTTTTCAGCGAGTTTTTAGGATATCCTGATAATAACGAATTACAGTAGTCCAGCCTGGAAGTAATGAAGGCATGAACTAGTTTTCCTTCCCACTGTCGCCAAGTACGTGCTAATAGGGGCTCATATGATTGTTGGGTATTTCCTGTATTACTGTATGCCTTTAGCTTAAATATTAAGTGCCTGCCAGTGACTGTTATTGTGATTTGGTGGAATATGTAAAAAATAAGTCTAACTTTACAACAGATGAGTCACATGTTGATCTTTTACCACCTTTTAAGTTGATCTGTCAGCTTGTTAAACACGCAGCCGTTACAGAGAGTTTGTCACCACCCACTGAACCAGGTTTTTATCTCCTTCTTTGGTCTCCTCCACCTCCTGAGGGAACTCTGTAACGGAGGTTTGTTAGCTCTCTGTAAGAGTGCTGTTGACATAAAAGTGTGCCCTCTTTACCGTGATAGTCGCGTCCTTCTGCTCTACAGATAAATACTGAAGGTAGGAAACATGGTCGATCTAATAGAAATATCCAGTTTTACCTTTGCTTTCGTTTGAGCTGCAGCAGTTTCCTTCAGCCCCTCCACACGTCTCCCGGAGGGCTGACACCTCCCTCTCCAGCCTCTCCAGCCGCTCCCGCAGTGGAGCAAAGTCGGCGTCGCATCCACAAGATCCAGACCCAGACGCCAAATCTGAGGGAACCAGTTTGATCTTATGGGTCAGAACCAGAGGAGAACCAGGTGCCAGGTCAATTTCTTTACCTGCAAACGAGGACATTTGGTTGTGATTATATTCTGCAGTAGGAGCTGAGCTACACCCCCCCTGCACTGCTGTGACCAGGAGAAAAACTACAGTTTCTGGATGTTCTTGCTTCATGTCAGACTCTTTACCTCCTTTACTCCCATCAGATGCATCACCCTGAGTGGCACAGCCCTCTGAGATGACCACCTGCAACAGCAGAAAACACCAATCATTGCACTTTGTTGTTATGCTTTCACTTTTCTTCCTGCTGTGTTCTGCTGGTTGGTTCCACATATGGCTTCTCATGTTTCTACGTTCCTGTTGTCCTGATTGAGTCCTCCTGTGTCTTATTATCCATCTTCCCATCAGTGTGTTTGAGTCTAAACCTTTGAGTCGTCTTCCTGACTGCGTTTGGACTTTTTCAGGTTTTTGTGGATTTCTTGCAGCACATCTGCGCCACCTTTGTTCATGTTACTGAGCTCGGCATGAAATAATCGCTGCTGCTCTCAGAAGCGGACTGGAGCACAAAGTGTCATTTCTGAAAGAGTCCATTAGCATTATCCTTCATCGCAGCTCCTCTGATTGGCTGTTTGTCTATCCAGTTGAGCTTGTTCTGTGCCCGCTGGAAACTGGAGCTCAACAAAAAGGTTCCAGACAAATTCGCATTTGCACATTAGTCCGGCGATGCCGGGGTAGATATATTACAGGAGGTGCAGGAGGCTTATGGCTTTAACTTTCTGCTTTTTCCAACATTAAAATGTGCTGGAGCGCAGGGCAGCAAAGACGTCAGTCATCAGTTAAAACACATCGAGATTTTGTTGATGATAGGCCTCTGCAATTTATTCTTTGTTTGGACTGCAGACGGCTTGGAACTGAACTGTGCAGTTGGCTTTTGCATCATGTCCTGAGCAGATTTCTGGATTCAAACGTCCTAACAATGAGATGCCTGTATGTTCATTACTGGCCTTCACTGGCTTCTTCCTGCAATAAGGAATCATCTGCAGACAGATATGAAAACTTAAAACTCCTGTGATCGAGGAGTCAGGCGTTACAGGGGCCATCAAATAAAAGCAGATAAAGAAGAATTCCCTGAACCTTTTAACCACACTGACCCTCGTTTAACCCAGATGACCACTTGACCTGCCGTGAGTCGGCCCATTTATCTCAGCTAACCCCTTAATCACCTTGAAGGAGTCCTGCTTGGTGTCCCTTGGTGTCCTTTGACCCCTTAACTGTAGCTCTTTGGAGGTCGACGGGGTCAGGAGGGCTGGGCCGGCCAGGAGGAGGAAGAGGAGGAGGCGTGGGATGAAAGGAAGCATCGCCGGGGTGGCACCAGGAGAAGACTTCCCTGGGTGTTTGAGGAGAAAGATGCCGGACCGCTCGGGAAATCGATGCTGACGGACGTTTGCCGGTAACAGCGGAGCCGGTTGCTTCCAGGTCTCAGTTGGAATGAATCTGCAGATCTGGACCTGCTCTCACTTCGCTTCAGTCACAGAGGTGATGGATTTTTTCCTCTCGCCTTTGCACTCCATGGGTTTTCCCACTGGAAGAGACACAGAATTACACATTTAAGCTCACCTTAAATTTCATGTTAGCGCAGCAGACTCCACTTTGGCTACAATTAGCGGGAATAGGGGGCCATTAGCTGTTTATGGGCCCGTCAGTGGAGCATGGCGGCCAATAAAAACCTGATGGAAAAAGTAACTTGGTCTGAAAGAGTAGCTTGTTATCCTGCAGCCGATTTTCTGACATGCGGATCAGGCCGGGGCCTGGCAACGCGGAATATTACTTCAAGTGCAATTTGGCCCCAAATAGCCGATTACGTGTGGAGCATCTGAGGAAACAGATCCCAGTTTAGAGTTTGAAATGACTGAGAGACAAAACTGAAGCTCTGTGAAGGTTTGTAAGGCTTCTTTAGATGCTTACACCCTAAATCTACCATGTAAATCCTGTTCATGTGCAGGAGGAAACACTGCAAACTCCTCCTGGTTACATAACTTTTACTTTACATTTTTGCATTGTTAGCATATTTATGAGCAACAAGTAGCTCTGTGGATCGTCTGGCCAGTCCCAGAGGACAGTAGCATCTTTCTTTTTTTCACAGTGTATCTGAGACTGAGACAAACTAACAGGAAACAGTGATGCACAGCAGCCAATGCTGCTTCTCCAGCTTCCTCACACATATGCACTTAAGCATCATGACTGACTTAATCCATTCCAAATGAAACTGTTTTAAGAAACTCATCCAGAGCAGTAGAAGCACACAGAGAGCAGATTATAATCCCATGTTAGCGGCTAGACTCACAGATCTGAGTCTAACCGCCTGTGTGCAGGGAAACACCTGACAGACCTGATGCAGCAGGTCTGAACGCGCTCGTCCACAACAGCACAGCCATCACTTCAAATCGACTTTCATATTTTTCTGTTGTAGAATTTGTTACTTAGTAATTTATGAATCATGTCATTTACACCTGGTCACAGTTCAGTTTTTATTTCAGGTAAATGCTGCGAATCCCGAGAGCAGCACCGTGGAGCGCCCACTCGACTGCCGGCCTCAGTAACCACCCATGTGTCCTCTCAGCATTTTTATGACCAAGTCCACTGGAGTGAAACGAGCATGTCTGCAGTGAAGCTGTGATGAGTGGATCCTGATGCGTCTTCATTGGATGACCTTCAGCTTCAGCTTGCACCGGCCTGACTAGTCTTTGGCTATTTTAAAGCCTCCTATAAGAATAATTTAACTTTCAGACATGTGATCACGTGCGCTCACATTTAATTCTTTTTTCCTCTAGAAGTTATATTTTGGTCTTTGCGTGTGATGCAGATGTCTTCAGGACTCTCTGAGTGCCGCTCGTCCATCATGTCTCTGCTTCAGCTCAGCTCTGGAACTGAACCCGAGCCTTCTACCTTTCCTCTCTGTCTGTCCACGTTTCTCTGCTGCTAACTCGACCGACACACACAGAGGTTTCTGCATGTGTGGTGTGATTTAGATCTCCGTCTGGACCTCGGCCAGTTTCTGCTCCGTGGGTCTAAGTGAGAACGATTACCTTGTAAATACCTGCCTGTGACAGCTGTTCCAGCTGCTACGGGAGAACCTCAGGAGGCCAATACAAATTCTCAAAATACACAATGAAGGCTTCTCATGTGCTCTTCACCTTTACTCTCAGTGCTGCTGGAGGCTGTTCCCTCACTGACAAACCTGTGGCTCCACGCCCACACTCAGGTTAATCATTTGATAGCACTGCAATGACCAGGAGGCATTTCATGAAATGTCTATGGAGATCTTATATTTATAAACCCTTTAAATGTTCTTCTGGCGATTCCAGATTAAAAGAGTCAGACTTCAAACCAACAAGCAGGGGTGCCACTCCAGAAACTATTATTACCTAGTTAATATAGAGTAACACAGTCATAACCTTCAGACATACACGACTGATCTCAGGTCTCAGAAACAGGAAACAGGTTTGACTTTGTGAAACTTTAACATTTGTGCTAACAGAATGATGAAAGATCAGGAACATCAGGAAGCACATTTACATGCTTTGGCCAAAAGCTTCCCCGAGACCACAGAGGATCACAGCAATAAGAGTCCAGTGAGGAAATCCTGGCAGCTGTGGGTGCAACACAGACTGTATATAAAAAATGGAAGTTGTTACTGTGACATCAGCCGCTGGTTTCTGGATTCTGTGTTTTCAGGGCTCAGTGTTTTTGCAACCCAGTTAGCATATATGGACAACAGGGCGGAGCGCTAAGGTAAATGCTAATACTAGCTAGCCCAGTTAGCAAGCTGCTTCCATAAAGTGGGTGCATCGCATCCATGATGTCATAGAGATTCCATGTTTGCTTGATGTTAGGAAGGACTGTGTGTGTACCCTCACAGCAGCCATGCTATTGGTCAGATAAGTGCATTAAAAAGAAGCAGTTCAGAGATGAAGCTAGCAGCAGTACACAGTTACCGTGAAGGGGGAAAGTAGCTATTTAGCTGCTTGTAAACCTGTAAATGTTTGATTCTGCTGTCAAGTCAGATGTTTTAACATGTGGGCATTAGAGGAACTGCAGTTATTGGCAGTCATGAAATGCTTTAGGTTTTTAGTCCTGCAGGTTGCTGATTGACTTGTTGATGCCTGAAATAGCAGATTTTTTTTATTTTTTTTAATCAAAGCAGTTATTTGATTGAGTCCATCACAGAGGACGGAGACTTCAGTGTCACAGAGACGACGTCCAAACATAACCCTGCATCGATTCTGCTGCAGGACGTGTTATTACATGCACGAGTCACTCTGATCTTTGTCTTTATACATAAAACTGAAAACATTTTTACTTTGTCTGTATTTCTGCATCATTACTGCCTGGTTCTCTGTAAAATCCTGATTTGGATATTTGCTGTATGATTTCCTTCACAGTTCTGCAGCAGTCGGCACGTTTCACATCGTAAAAAAAATCATGATTTTTTTTAGATGAATGAATGTCTTAAAAACATGAATCTGTTCCATTTGCTGCCAATTATTATCACTAAAACCCACAAATGCTCCCCTGTGAAGCTACAGCTGATAAGATCCAATTAATTTGGTCGTTAAACTGACAGAAAACAGACAAATGTTCAAAAGTCCAACAATTAAATCTGTTTTTTATCAACCAACAAATAAAAACAAATGTTTTCAGTTTATTTGTAAAAGTCATAAAAATCACCAAAATATGAAACTCATGTTTTTGCAAAGCTCATAAAAAATAAAGAGATAAATATCTGAGCAATTTAAAATAAATGAAAGACGTCGGCACTCAATGTCAAACAGCAGCTGCTCGTTTCACCCTCATCCTCGAATAAAGAAAAGCAACAATCATGGCTGCACAGTTCTGCTGTTTAAATGATGAATTTTCAAATGAAATCCTCCTCTGCGTTACATTAATATTAAATCTTTATGAACCTCGCTCTCAGGTGTAAACCCAGCAGAGTTTGTTCCTGCAGCAGCATCCTACCTGCTCAGAGAGGTGAGAGTTTCCCTCAGCGGTGCTGAAGTCTCGTCTCAGTCCGGCTCTCTCACTGACTGACCGGCAGGAGGAGGACGAGGAGGGTGATGGACGGAGAGAGAAAGAGGAGGGGAGGAGGAGTGCAGTAAAATTTTCTCATACTTGAAGAATTTTTCCTCCCTCTCTCCTCTCTTCCTCCTCTGTTTCCCTCTGATGTAATTCTGTGGGCTTTACAGGTCCCTGCTGGGCGGAGGGCTGGAGATGGAAAACATCTGATTTTTAGATGTTTTCAGGGGGACGCAGGGGCTCTCGTGTGTTTCAGAGGGGTCTGCGTCCCCCGCTGCAGGACGCTCTGTTGGTTAGCGGGCGCTGAAGGACCCGCTCCAGCTGACTTCACACAGGCGCGTGGCTGCAGGCGCTCGTGTTGTGCTCAGAGAGGATGTAAAATAGGTGCGTGACAGAGTTTTCATTCATGTGTGACTGCAGGTTTGGACAAAGTTACACTGTGTGCTGATTTGAACACAGCTCAGGAAGGAAACCAGAGCTCATTCAAAGCATAGACTGTAAAGTAAAGATGGAGGAAGGACTCCTGGGATTGGGAGACATTTTTAGTCACTCGTGTTGTTTTGTTGCTGCAAGAATGTGTTTGGATGATGTTTGCAAGCCTTGTTGGTCACGTCCACCTGAGCTGGACTTGAATACCTGCTCGGCCCGGACTGCACACCTGCAGCCACCTGCCCACGCTCCTAACTTTAGACCTTAGCGATGTTGCACAAGTTAGTGTGAGTGTCTTTGGGGAGTGACTCAGTTTTGAAGCAAAAAGCCATTAAAGCCCCCCCCCGCACACACACATGCCACCTTTAGTTTTTCTGTTCAGCTCACAGACCTGTGGTGTGAGACGACGCCTGAAGGCACACTCAGGGCTTTATGGTCTAAATTTATCACCAGCTTCATGACCCGATGACCTCCAACCTCCGACTGACCTCGACCCTCTCAGCACGAGCCCCGGTTTGTATTACCATGTTGCTCCGTGACTTTCTGGCGTGCTGTTGTTTGAGGATTTTGCAGCAATATTTGCACTTTGTGCATGAAGAGAGCAGCAGTGCAGTCTGCACAGCACGGTGCGCTCAGGCTGCGACCTCGTCACTCACTGAGCCAAACACAAAACGTCTGAATTTTAAATTCTGCTCAGATCATAAAGAGTCTGAAAACCTCACAGTTCTACCGACACAAGTTTAACAATCAGTCAGCAAGTTCCCAGTGATTCCTTCAAAATAAGATTTGATGTTTGGGACAATACTTCCAGGCTTCCAATGAGACCATGCAGATATTTACCTTCATACATCCTCAAAGAGGAACGAGTTGATTTTAAGCTACAGAAGAAGAAGATCAGTCAGCTGATGCAGCTTCACACTGAAACTCACTCTGACATATAATCAAACTCATTATTGTATAATTATAATTATTACAAATGAATGATCCTAATTCTAAATTGCAAACAAACCAAAACAGTTTATTTACCTGAGTATTAATATTTGATCGTTCTGTGTAACTAAAGCATCTGTAATGCTCTCACACATCCATTCGCTGTGTTCCCTCGTGTGTGCTTCACAGAGCTCATCATCTTTACTGCCACCTTTAACTGCACACCTCAGAAGTCTTCGGTTTGCCCCCGCGGCTGGTCGGCGGGGCTTTTGCGGTTCCCGTGGGAGCTCAGAAATGACTGAAATACCACAGAAACCAGGAACACATGCGCGATGAAGCGAAGGCTAATTGTACCACATGTGCGGCGGGCCGAGCCAAGCCGAGCTGTGGGAGCGGGAGGCTGCCAGCGAGCAACCAGTGCTGGAGCTTGTAAAAGCGGGAAAAGAGCGATTGAAGCTGACACCCACGTCTTGATTGTCCCGTCAATAACTGTGACAGGTCGAGTCTGAGGAAACAGTCGGTGCGGGTCACTGATTTATTTGGTTTCCATGGAGTTTTCTGGCACTTTCTGACCCACTAATGACCCAAACTACTCTGGTTTGTGTCAAAGCTCAGCCTGAGCATCGATCTCACTGTTACAGAGTCCAGAGTTTCTGTCCACCTGATCCATATTTGTTAGAACGTAATTGGTGAATTTTATACACATGAAAGGAAGAAAAGTGGAAATAAAGTCCTGCAGAGACTGTGGAGCTCTGAGTGCTGCTGTCCTACCACAGCTCAGTCTAAAAACTACAGCTCTTTGTCCAGATGTGCTGCCAAACAGGAAGTGATGCGTGAACACCTCCTGAGTTAGAATCTCTTGGCTGCAGGGATCCAGATACGTGCAACATTCACACAACAGGATGTTCACAGAGCTCCGATTCCCATTAAAGAATCACTCACCGTGTTTTGCTGGGGTTAAATACACTCAAGCTTCCCCAGCAACCCCCTGACCCTGACCCTGCTCATCGCGGTCATGCCGTCGTGCACGATGCAGCCGGCGTTACTGACGGCGTCGCCGCTGCTCGTGCACGTCTTCATTTCTGTGACCTGCTGTGCAAAGCTGGGCTCTGTGAGCAGCAGTGTAAAGCTAAGGCCTGTTTACTGTCTGAGCAAACTTCCAACAAGCACTCATCAAAGATAAATCGTGACGATGGGGAGAAATGTGTTCTTGTTCTGAGCTGAAGATGCTGAACACAGTGAACCGCCTGACCTGCTCCACAGAGTCATTCTTATGGCATCCTGGGCCTTCCTCTGTGAAAACACCTACTTCAACCTTTTCTAACTGGCTTTCACCTACAAGCAGCAGGTGGGGGTGGAGATGCCCGTATGCCACACCCATTCAGTGACATCATACATATGTATGAAACTGTACTTAGAGCAGTCTGACCTTAATATTTAACATGAGAATCCATCAGTATGACAGAGTGAGTCCAAACCACAGTAACTGAAGGTTATTAATTATGACAAACTGTTGATCAGCTGCTCAGAAGCTGAGGCTCTTCATGCTGATGAAGCAGTCCGTGGTTAAAGTGGGCGGAGACAGCGTTTAGCACTGTGGTGAGCGGAGCTGGCTGGGTCTCTCCTCAGAGGGAGCTGCTGCTGTCACACTTTAATCCTAACGTGAGGAAACAGACGGACGCTGAGGTTTTCCCGCTGCTGCACATGTTTCATATCCTGTTCTTTGATTGACGGATTCGATGCTCCTGATGTTTAATTTAGTTTTTTAGTGGAAACAGAGCAGGTCGCTCCCTCAGGGGAAAGTCGCAGGAAGAAATGAGGAAAGAAGCCATTTAAGTCTGAGAGGAGGTGAAGTCATAATGACAGCAGAGGGAACGGCTCATTAGCAGGGAAAGAGTCTGTCTGACAGCCAAGACATCACAGGCTGAAACAGAGGCGACGATTATGAGAACGAAACAAGCAAGAAACCAAAAGTAAGGAAGAGGAAGAGGAGCAGGAAGAAGACGCTCATAGAGGAAACCAGGAGCAGCCCGGAAATACAGTTTCCTCCAAAGTTTCTGAACATGACGAGGCGACAACGAGGAGGAACGAGCTTTTCTTCTTCTGCACTGGTGCAAGTTTGGAACACATTTCATATCTCCAGTTAAAAGGACTAAATAAATAATCAATAATCCATCAATACTGATGGAGGCCCGTGTACGGCGTCTGAACCTGGACGGCTCTACGCCTTCAGAAACTGCGCTCGCCCACGCTCAGCAGGTCGGCATGGAGACGAGAGGATGCTTGTTTAACCTCCTAAGACCCGAACTCCTCCGTGGCATTCATTTTTAATTTCTCTTTGATATTTGGGAATATTGGGACCTGATGAATGTAAAATAAAGAATTACCAGATTTTTAATTTTTTAACAAATTTTTGTTTCTGAGAAAAATGAGAGCCACATATGAGGATATTGGTCTAAAATTTCAATAGCACAGTGGCAGTATAACATCCTCGTAAGTGGATATCAGGCCCTTGTAGAGCAAAATTGAGTATTTTGGTCTAAACAACCCAAAATGTGATGTCCACATGTGTGGACAGCAGGTCCTAGGAGGTTAAAATAACTTAACAGTGAATCACTCTGAATGTTTCAACCATTAAAAATAAATAAATCAAGAAGATGAAAGAGAAATGAAACACTCAAACATTTTACGGTCCATTAATCGTGCACAACATGCAGAACTTCCTCTTAACTCTGAATCACAATCCAGTCTTTAAGTCTGACGTCACCAGCCGTGTCTGGGCTCAAACTCTGCAGCGGGTCCATAAATCAAACGATCCCTGCAGCATCACTGAGAGTTGAAAACTGTCTAAATTCTTTCATCTTTAATAAAATGATCAACGTTGCTGCTTTACCAGGTGTAACAATTAAGTTTAACATCCAGGCATCCATGACAACAGAATTTATTACATTTAACGGAGTTAGAAGTTAGCAGGAAGTTAGCTCGCTAGCTTCCACCTAAACATGATATAGCATGTTCTGACTGAGAGATTTCTGAAAATTCAAACGTACAGCTCTGCTATCACTTCAACATAAATGAAGACAGAAAACTAAACAGCAGTGACGTTTGTAGGGTTACTGAAGTTGGACTAGCTGCTATATAATGATGTGCTACGTGATCGCTAGTGCGACACGCTATGTGAGCTTAATATAAACACGCTAACTTTTTTCCACTCGATAAAAGTTAACGTGAGGGTTCCTGATGGTTAGGGACAAATGCAATCGCATGGCAGGATGCTGTAAACGGACCAAACTTCAGTCAGGAGAACAACTGAGATAATCCATCCACAATACGAGGTTAGTCATTAATATACTGCTGCATGGGCTGGGCTGTAGTTACATCTAAGGGTTTAAACACTGAGCTTTAAAATGAACAGTGGTAATAAAAGCCGAGGGAGGCCGGCAGTGATCACTGACTGTTTTTAGGGGCTTTTTGAATTTAAATAGAACAAGATACAAAACATTAAACATGTAACAACACAACAGCCATATTAAACGCAGACTGCTTTGGGCCCAGAAGCAGGATTCGTCACGTCATCACTTAAAGGCCAGATAATAATCATGTGACAGGTCTGAAAGAGGCCGTCCTATCAGACGTCTGCAGCTCAGCATCAGGCTGTTGTTGGATGTGTGACGATGAGAGCGACCCGAGTCAGACAGAATGCGACGGCGGTTTGAACCTGATTCATGTGGAAGTGAAAAACCGCTCTGCGGTCGACCTCATCACTGACTTCCTGCGTGCCGCCTCACTCGGAGCTTCCACCGTGCTACCCGTTTGTGCTCTGATGACTTCCTGCTCTCACCTCCACCATGAAACCACACGCGAGCAGCTGCGACGGGCAGATGTGACTTTGTTACAAAACTCAGTTTCTTTGTGTTTCAGAGAAAAGCTGAGTTGCCAGAAAATCAGAGTAAACAGATGAATGAGCACTGAAGTGTTTACAGCTTGGAGTTGGGACACATGCAGATGAAGATGCTCGCTTGCCTAATAATCGTCTCTGGAGATGATTTTGGTGACGTGTCGAACATGGCACAGCGGTGCAACAAGGACATCCACGTCTGCACATGTTCTGCATGTGTCTCTACCAACAAACCCACAGGGAGATTATCCTGTAGTTCTCAAACTGGTCCTAAACTGGTGAGAACCCAGTACAGGTGAGCTGAGGAGCTTCAGCACTGTGACTGAGCAGCTAACAGACGTCAGTGTTTCCTGCTGCGACGTGCAGACATCGTTCACAGGAGCCGTGGGTGTTTCCCATCATCCGGCCTCAGCGGGCAGCAAGAAGAATGATGATGCTGCCACATCCAAACGCCACTCTGGGAAATCCTTCGTCAATAAACAGTCTGTTGAAAGTTGTGACATAGTTTATGTCATAAATCGTCCGCCTGTGTTGAATTAGTCGAACAAAAACCAAAGTGCATTTTTCGCCTGGTTAGCTGTGCGACTTTCCCCTGGTGTCCTGTAACGTCAGAGCGGGACCCTCGCAGCGTAGATCGGCGCTCCGTTAGGTAAGAGACGCTTGGTGAGTTAAACAGATGAGTTATGAGCATTTCTTTGTGCAGGTTTTCCCTCTGCGTGTTACGGCGAGCGGACCAGGAAGCAGGCGTGCAGCCAGACAGACGGACGGGTCCTGATGGGCCTGTTTGAACGCCAGCCGTGCACGCCAATGAAAATCTGACCCGCGCTGATGTCATGCTGCAGCCACCAGCAGGCACTGAGCCCCACGTCACCTACAGAGCCTCTGGTTTTACTGGAGTTTCACAGCAGCAGGTATGAAGGTACGTCTGTGTGCGACTCCGAGGACTCGTTTCATTTATTTGTTTCTCGGCATCATCCTGGACTCGACTTTGCTTTATTGAAGAGTTTCTCTGGAAGTTTGGTGTAAAGCGCTCGGTTTGCCTGAGGCTCAGCTGCATGATGGTTTTTGTAGCTTTGATCGTCACAGAGCTAAATCAGTGACACACTCTCACACACACAGATGAGTTATAATTAGTCTTACATACATTTGGACTTTGTGGGGAATTCCTGAACACAGATCGTCAGCTGACCAGGAAGTTGGCTTGTTTTTGACGCATCGTTGATCGTACCCGGGTTCATCCTCCTTCCTGACTCTGAGCGTTAGAGACCACGCTGTCATCAGGGATGTTCATGGTAGCCACGGGTACCTGACCAGAGTTTTATGATTTTTGAAGCACAAACGTCCTGAACTACAACACAGCTGCACAACTTATGGCAAACAAAGCAGCAGTTGTGAGAAACTGAAAACCTGCCAACTCTGATTCTGCTCTGCAAAGCAAACACGGACAAGAAGCACAAAGTTGAGCTGAAGAAAAATTGGCGTGTTGAGACGGGCGGCGGTTGAGTCTGAAGCTCAAACACGTCCTCTGTATCTGACACACGCAGCAGGCGGCCGACCCGCGGTCTGCAGCGCGGGGAGGAACCGATCCCTGCACTAACGGGTCATTAACCGTCGCCTCGCTGTAAAACCGTCAGTTTGACAACCAGAGGGAGCAGACTCGTGTCACATTTAAGGGTCATGCATTTTAAACATCTGCACAAAATAAACACAGCCGGTTTAACATGAATGAAGCAGCTCCGTCTCACACATGTTGCCCACAAGCTGGAGGCCTGCAGAGGTCAAAGATGCAGAACCCAGAGCTGCCCTGTGGTGGGTGAGGTGGAACAAAGTGCTGCCTGCCAAATAATTAGGTTCAATAATCTTCACAGGTCCCCCTCAGTCATTGGTGTTGGGCTTTAAGTCTTAAAGCCTCCCCAACCTCACATAATGTGCTTAAACCTCAAATACACACTGGATTTGAAAAAGGGTGAGAGAGGTTTTTATATAACAGCTTCAAAATAAAAACTATTAAGAGCTTCAAATGAAAAATTCAGTAAGTTGAAGAATCCCAACTGAAGGTTTGAATTTTCCAGACTTCCAGCTGATGGTTGGTTCGTTCCCGTGTGTTTCAGACGTTCCTGCTTCGTCTTGTAATGTAAAGTTTTTCTTGTGAAGTGTTTGCTTCACAGTCTAATGAGGTCACAGTTACACGCGTGTGCACACGCTCCGCTTTAAAGAAGAGGAAGGTGTGGATTCAGAGAGCGCCACTTATCAGACGTCCTGATGATTCAACATTTTGATGTAGGAACTGTTAATGAGTTAATGTTTGATGTCCTGCAGTGTTTAAACACAGGGGTTCTATAATATCACTTATACTTACACAAGCTGCTCCTTTAAGATTTATGTGACAGTCCTTTGTATTTGACCCCATCCTCACAGGCTGCAGGTTTCAAGCTCCCGTCGCAGCAGATGAGCAAAGCAGAAACGCAGCCTCTGCAGTGCATGACTGTGACGGAGGCCAACGCACGCCGGGTAAAAGATGGGCGCATGTGCCGCTGCGACCGCCGACTCACATTTTCCACTCGAAGCAGCTTCAGCACCTCAGCGTGAGTCACACACACCTGCTACACAAACCTAGAGCAGCGTCTCCACCAATCAGCTGCCTGTCAGCCGGGCAGATGTGGAGCTCTAGTTTATAAATATGTGCAGTGATGGCCAATAATAAAGAATCAATGCAAAAATATACAAGACTAGTTACAGTACTGGTGCACTAAAATGTGCACACACACCAAGCATCAATCAAAAATCTCCAGAACAAACAAAAACAACCTGCTGGTGACTCGGAGCTAAAGTGCACCTCTGCTGCTTATTCCCAGACCCTGCTCACTTCATCCAAGCTGCTGAAGACAACTTTCTTCTGAGTCTTGTAAGGACGACCATATTAGGGTTAGCCCATCTTTATGACATCACAAAGATCCGAGGGTAGAAAAACTGTGTTGCATGACAGGATTACAAACTCAAAGAGGAACCACCTTCAAAGTATTTCTCTTTGGTTCTGATGCTTCCTGCTAAGTGTTTCTGAAGGATCCAGTAAGTCTTATTGGTTAAGCCTGTAACCAATGAGGTTAATTAAATCTGCACATGAGATCCAAAATATTTCCAAAGCACTTCTGAAACACTGACATGAACTGAAGTCCTTCATTTGCAGCTGTGAACAGCTTCTGTGCTGCGTTTGGTTTGTGCTGAGCAGCTTAGCATGAACGATAAATGACGTGAGCAAAGCAGGTCTGAGGTGAGCTTTGTTCAGTTTGGTAGTGACGACAGGTCAGGTTATCATGAAGCCATCGTAATACGCACGTTCTTTAGAATGATCTACACGCGTGCACATGTGCACACACGTGTGCGACACAATCAGCAGCACAGGTCACCGCGAGGTTTCGCTAACATCAGTTTTCATGGGAAAATCAGTTTTCGGCTTTTCTTCTGCTTGTTGATGTGTTTTCTTTGGTTGGGCTGTTACTCTGTGCGTTTGCCACCGAACTCTGGTTTCTCCATCTCAGAGCGATGCTGGAAGAACATCAAGACACGTCGCAGCGAGGGGAGCGTGGGGGCAGATTTTATAAGACCAGAACTTCTGCCTCCCTCTGTCTCATTTGCTCTGTTTCCCCAACATCAGGCTGGTTTCCCCTCCATCATTCCTTCAGCACGTGCAGCTCCTGATCATCTCATCTCATAAAAGGCTGAAGGACAGAGACGTGGAGGAAACCTCCACCTCCTACAGACAGATGGAGCTTTAAAACCACAGTTTCATTCATATCTTTATGAAAAATCTTTGCTTTTATCTTAAAATGACTGAGGGACAGGCGGGCGATTCAAAGGCTCAGGGTTTTCCGTCTGCCTTCACCCGCCTCTCGTGCTCCTGTGGAGGAAATATTTCATTGTGAAAGGTTAAATGTGTCCCAGAAATATGAGGATAGATGGTGGAGCTGGACGCGCTCCAGCGTCGGCGGCAGCCTTTGTTTGGGCCGAGTAACGCTGTGGGAAAAGCCTCGCTGTAGGCTGACACAGATGCCTGCGAGCTTGCTCATATGTCACAGACACACAGAGCGCTGTCAGCCGTCTGCAGCGTCCAGACCATTCACCCACGTACTGTCCGAAGCCGGTGACGCAGTGTTCGATTCTCCTCACACCTCGATCCAGGCGACTACAGCTCTACAGGCGCCAGACCCCCGGGGCCCAGGGTCCCAGCCTCCATTATAAAGGGTCTAAACACGTCGCTATAAAAACTCTATCGAACGGCCACAGACACAAAATAACTACAACGAGGCAAACCATGACAAAACCGACCATTAAATGACAGAAGCATCAAACAAAGACACAAAATGAACACAGATACATGTAAGCGCATCCAAATGTCACTCTGTAACCCCACTGAGGCTGAAAATAACCCACAGGGAGTCAAATCCACACGAAACTCAAAGACCTCAGAGCGTGACATGGATACCAACCACAGAGACACACGAAGCCAAACAAGTTGGTGTTTAAAGTGTTTGCAGATTTAAATATTACAAGTAAAAAAAATTCACGTCACTGTCAGGAAAAATGAAAAGTCATGTCTCGGAGACAGAGACGTGTTCCCACGGAAGCTGAAAGCAGCCATTGTGCCCGCGTGGAGGAGGAAATTCCTCCATGAAATCCCAAATATTCCGACGTGAATGAGAAGGAGAATCTGAATTATGCAGAGTCGCAAACATCCGAGCAGCGAGGTGTAACAGAGAGAAAAGCATCGTCACGCACGGCTTTGTAATAACAAAGTAATAACATAGCTTCTTATCATCTGTAATAACTGTATGTGTCTGGCAGCAGTGCAGCGAGGAGTCATGGCAACCATCCAATAATATTTGGCTCACATCCACCGAGCTCACCAAGGTCAACGGTCCAAAACTGATAAAAGCCTATGTATGCATGTTTGACCTCTGACCTCTCCTACAGTCACAGTGATAATAACACTTATATGGGCGGTTCCTGATTTATGAAGCTGATGTTACCAAGTTAGAGTCCAGATCAAGGATCTATCGTTCTGACTATGAGACGCACTCAGCAAGGAAAAGGACAAAAACATGTGAGAGTGATGCCGGACTTCCCAAATGCTTCCAGTGTGCGATCCAAACGTGAAACGCAGCCCGTCATGTGAGGCGCGCTCGTTAAAAACACAACGCTGCTTCTGTTTGCTGCAGCCAGCGGGTGCAGCTCCAGATCAGCAGCTCCTCAGCTCACATCTGTGATGTGAGTTTAGTTTATCGACGGGGGATTCGGTAACTAAATATTTAACTGGAGGGACGCTGTAGAGAGAAGTGATGTCATGCAGGTCCAGCAGCACCTTCATCATCCCCATCCCCAGGACTCGGCTCCTCTCTGCGTGATGCTGTGCAGAAACCTGCAGGGACACTTTACGTTTGCTCTGGTCCTGTTTGAGGTCAAACATCAGGAGTATGCAGATGTGCTGCAGGCGCCGGTGCATCTGAAACGGTGCTGAGACACATTTAAGTCCCTCTGCAGCAGCTCTTCCTGATGTTACACGCAGACGTCACCGCGGCCACTGGCTCCAACTCAGGCAGCAGCTTAATAAAGGAGTGTGCAGTAAGTAGCACCATACTCTGTGTCTGCATGGAAACAGCTCTGTGTTTGGAAAAGTAAAACTTCATTTTATCGTTCACTATAAACACGTTACTGCTCCACAAACACAAATGCATTGATAGGTTCAGTCTGCTGCAGATGTTTGTCATGGTTCAAACATCATTTATGTGTAGAAACTGCTTCTCATCATGTCATCGTTTCTTCATTTCTCAAGAAAGCAGTATCTGTAACAAACACCATTTTTAAAGGCAGAAAGCTGACAAAGTTTGTACGTGCATCCATCTTCATCACCTTTATATTCGTCCACAGTGCAGACACACAGCTGCACAGCTGGCAGAGTAAATGTAGCTTAATGAAGAGCTCACACATCGTTTGGTTTACTGGTGATCTTATTCACTCACTGCTCACAGCTGGTGACCAGAGGTGAAGGCAGGAAACAGATTCAGCATCGCCACAGATGCTGCACCGACTCACCTGTCAGACTCCACCCTGTTCCAGCTGAGTTCAGGCCTCCAGGTGCTAAATCTCATTTTAGCTGCTTCCTGTTTGGTTGTAAACCAGCCTCAGTCACTGTTCGATGAAGGAAAGAGGACCGCGTCAAAGAAAATCTCAAAATTCATTCTATATAAATTATGAAGAGCCGATGATGTTGGGCAGAGATCAGAGTCCACCAGCAGCTATCCTAATATATCGTCTGCAGCACGGACCGAGGTCTTGCCCCCCCGTGATCTACCCTGCAGTTGGGGACGCCTGCAGTCTTACGCCTTTTTCAGTTCCACAGACGGTCCAAACTCTCACAGACCATCCAGGACTCTCTCAGTGCTGAACATTTGGTCCAGTGTTCTGCTCACCAGTACACCCTGGAGCTTCACTGGGAGCCTGACAGTCGTGGTCCACCTGAAGCTGGACCATCTTCTATGTTAGCCTGTCCACATGGCCTTTCTGTGCTTTGGGGAGCTCCTCTGCTCTGTAGGGTCCACCAAAGGCTGCATTCATTTCAGCAAATCGCCATCTCGTCTGAGTTAGCCTCTGAGGACAGCGAGCAGGTTTTAGCCAGAGTCAGGAGACGTCCAGGCCAAGGCCGACTTTAATCCTTTAATGTTTGCTGGTTACTGTTTGCTGATGCAGATGAAAAAAAGGTCATAAAGAGCTAAATCGTCAGCAGATGTCAGCCGATGGTTTCAAGATTGCATTTTGGCAAAAGCATTTCCTGGTTTCTCTCCTCTCGGCCTGTTTAGCAGCGTTCGTGTAAGAACAGCAGAGGGGTCTGAACTTCATCTGCCCGGCGCTGTGACTGTAATCTAGTCCCAGACACGTTTACAGGCTTATGTCCTCCACTGTAATAATTACACCTGTAAATGAAATCCCATCTGGAGCCGAGCTTTTTCTTTCTCCGGGATGTTATCAGCTTTGTGTGGTGATGGAGGGAAATCTGATGGAATTACATGAATACATGTTTGAGCCTGTGTTGGAACAAATATGACGATGGAAAGAAACTAAAGAGCTTCATCCTGTGAGGGTCATTAGTGTAACGACTCCTGCTCTGATATCCAGTTTTATTATGAATGTCCTCACTCTGTGTCAAAGAGGATCAGTTAGAGTCGTTTAATTAGTTATTAGTGTCTCATGTGTAACATAACCCAAGAACAGACCGATGAACCTGAGCACTCACAGCAATCCTGTCTGATTTAAGGACTTCCTGTTTGTGTTTAGACCAACGTTATGTGCTGAATCAGATTTGACCCCCAGCCCGTCTGATGATGCTCGGAGTGTTTGAGGATGTGTTTTACGGATCGTCTCGCTGCACACGAACACATCGCAGAGAGCCCAAAACAAACAGCAGCCACGAGCTAAGCAAACATCATTAACCCGACACTCAGCGTCTGATTCTGACGCCTCTGGCTTCGCGTGTCAGTCCCGGCAGGTCCATGTGGTTCGATTTAATCTCAGAGCACAAATATGATTTCATATGAGCTCCAGACTGCAGGGGTTTCTAAAATGTCGAGGAGCTCACGTTCTTCCTGAGGTCAGTCTTTTCTGTCGGGTTAGGTAAACATCTTGTCAGTTTAAACAGAGACCTCGCTCCACAGTCCCTCTCTCACCCTTCACATTTACAGTGAAGCCACTCGTTTGAATCCAAACAGGATGTTTCATATTAATGTTTGTTATGGGAATAATTCAGTTATAGCGTCTGGAGCTTTGTCACATTTCTGTTTGTGGACTCGTATCAAATACCAAAGTCAACTTTCCTCAGATTTCTCAAAGATGACACAAAAGATTTGTTTTCTTTAAAATATTCACACGACCACACGACTCAGGCGCTGATCCATCACCAACCAGCTGACAACAGTTCCCATCTTTAAAGGTAATCATGTCTCTGGAAGTCACGCCCCTTCCTTCCTTCCTTCCTTCCTTCCTTCCTTCCTTTTCTCTGATTCTGTGACTTGTCTTTGAATTTGGAGTGTTTAAAAGTATTTAACGTCATTAAGTCAGAACCATGAAACAGCTGTGTCTGAACCTCGGCGTTATCGCTCTGTTTGCTTCCATGTTGATGTGCTGGAGTCAGACGATGGAGCGCTGAGCGGTCAGGTAACCCGGTCTGGCTCAGGCAGAACGCTGCTTCCATAAACTGTCAGCACAACTGTCACCTGTCAGTCCAGTCAGCAGCTGCACGCACAGAGAGGCCTGTGTCTGAACATCTCACTTTCACACGTTAACACGGCGTCTGTGGGATCGGGTTTCAGGAGCCAGTCTCAGGTGGCCGTTAGACAAACTCGACTTCATTCATTGATCACAGCGAGTCTCTGTGCTGCCGTACCTGCAGCCTGATCCAAAGGTGACAGCAAACAGCAGAACCTCTGCTGACTCTGAAGGGGAATGAACTTTAGGCTGAGTAAATGTTGAAAAGGAAACAGCCTGATGACTAATATTTACTTCATCTGTTGGACGAATGATGAAACCCTGCAGACAACATTAAACAGCCTGTGAGGAGGAAACAGCTCCATGCAGTCAGAACTAAAAAGATCTTTGGGCTCAAAAAGAGCTTTGTTGTTGTTTCAAGAATATTTTATTATTTTCAGCCTGGACTTTTTCCCATTTATGCCTGTTGTGTGAAACGAGGTCATGCGAAGCTGTTATGCCCTGATCCAGAGATCCACGAGTCACGCGAGGTAATAATAACATTATAACAATGAAGTGAGCGCATGTTAGCACACGTGTGTGTCTGTGGGTTCATCCATACAGGTTATTGATGCTAACATTAGCATATAAACCCCTCTGTTGTCCTCATATCGTCACATCTGGCTTCAAATAAAGAGACAAAATTCCACAATCCTGAAGTTGAGACAGATGCAGAGTCCAGAATCAGTGGGTGGAATCACAGTGGGTGGAATCACAGTGGGTATTCCCACCTTTTATACAGACTGTATCATTCCTTTAACATCCAGAGTCATCAGTATATTAAACAGAGGTGCTGGGAGCTGTCGGCCTCGTTCATTGTGACAAACACAAATGGTCCAGTTAATACTTGACTTTGTCTCTCAGTAATTTCATGTAAAATCTCAGATGGCATCATGACAGCAGTGTTGCACTTTAATTAAATCAAAATCTAAAAGTTTACAAGTAAAAAACTGTAGGTGGGAACTGAAATCGGTTGTTTTGGATCAAAGTACTGTGGACAGATTAACACATATTGCTGTTTGTTTTTGTGTATTTACTCGGTTTCCCCGTTGTGTGGGTTGGAGGGTCGAACCAGTGGAACTAAATCAAAGCTCCAGCTCTGCAGCTGCAACTCCTGAATCTGCTTCCTGCTCCGAGGCACGTTGACTGCCGGCCAACTGGCTCTCCATCCTGCCTGGACAGTTTCATAAACATGGATTTATGATGTGATAAATTCTTCTGCTGAGCACGGCTCTCTGTTTTCTCCGGCTGACCCGGAGTCCCCAGGTAAGGCTCTGAGAGAGCACCTTGTGCTCTGTGCTAAGATCAAATATTTACATCCAGCAGGAAGAACATTTAATGGTTTTCAATCGTGTTATAGAAACAGTGTATTATGATGCTGCCAAATATGCAGACAGGGAAAAATTCAGGCTGGTAAAAGTAACTCAGATAATCACCGTTACAGCCGAGGTATGCAGACGGACACGTCTGACCATGCAGCGTGTCAGGCTGTGAAGCAGGGGGGCCAAAACCACACCGGCTGCTGCTCCTGTCGGCTAACATCTGGAAACTGGTCGACGGGAGTTTAGAGAAAATGTTGCCTGAGCTGATGAGTCCGTTTGAAGGAGCGAGCCCTGCTTTGTGTCAACGGGCTGATGGTGTGGAGATGGTATCTTGGCACACTTTGCATCATCAGCACCGACTGAGCATTGTTTAAACACCACAGCCTACCTGAGCACAGTTACTGACCACGTCCAGCCCTGCAACAGGATCACACACACACACACACACACACACACACACACACACACACACACACACACACACACACACACACACACACACACCACAACCATCACTGTAATCAAACAACCTCCACAGTCACCACATCCCAGTCCACACTGGGTCTAACCCAGTACATCAATGATAAAGTGTCCGGCCGCTTTACTGAAATTACCTAAAATAATAAACTTGGTGCTTTAGTCTGTAGTGAAACATGCGGCTGTTTGACTTCATGTTAGTTAAACTAATCAAATACATCCTGATCCAGCTGTGGTCAGATGTTGACATCTACTCATCACGGGCATCTGGAGCTTTAATGGTTTCTATGAACTGTTTCCAGCAGAAACAACAACTCTGAGCTTATTAGGACTTTCTCTCATCTGCAGGGTCAAAGGTACACATACACCCACTCAGACCTTTTAATAAGCCTTTAAACTCCTGGTTAGTGACAATGATCAACCACAGCTGGGACAATAACCAGGATAATGGGAAAACCACAAAACACAAGTTAGGAAGTTCTCCGTGAGCCGTTTCAAAGCTTTGTCAAAGTCTGATGAGAGGAAACTTGTTAGGATGTTCAAGCCTGCTGTGAAACGGTGGAAGACCAGATCACTGTCCACAGTGTGACATCACCATGGACCGAGAAGGTGCCAACCAAGAAACAGAACCCTGCTCCAAAATCGGCGCCTTCAAGCTCGTCTGAACTTTGAAGCTGTCCACACGAACAAGCCAAAAGCCTTCTGGACAAAGATTTAGATGTTTGGACACAACGAGAAGAGCTACGTTTGGAGGAGTGAGGCTTTCAAAGCTCAGGAACCGTGGAGGCAGCGTCATGCTGTGGACCCGTTTGGTGGCAACGAAAAGTCTAAAATCTGACCTGAAGTCCAAAAATCCAAAGACAACTAAAGGAAGAGTCTTCAAACTGAAGCTTGGCTCAAACAGATGCTCTGACAGTGACCTCAGTGAAGACATCACTACAAATACACACAGGGCTGATTAGTGGGAGTGGACACAGCTGGGGAATCACAGGTGCAGCAGAGGGAAGTGGAACCAGGAATTACAGTGAAATTCATGCCTGTGATGAAGGAATGCCAACTTCCACATATCTTTAGATTTCTTGTATATTTATAATAAAAAATAAATAAATAAAAATAAACCAACGAGCCTCCAGCTGGAGAGGCTAGTTTGAATTTCACAGACTCAGAAACTCAAACAGATTCACTTGATGCTCCAGAGCATGAAACAGAGAAAGAGCCGAGCTGTTGTGTGCGACAGGAAAACAAAAGCAGAGTTATGTTAAACTAAAGAGTCAGAAACACACAGAAGTCAGCAGGACGCTGGGTTACATTAGCAATGCATATTTCCCTCACAGCTGTAAAAGCCATCAGTGCAACCTAAACATCTGGCTGAGCTAAAGCTCCCTGCCACCTCCACAGGAAACACAGCTGTTAACGGTTCCTCTGAGCCCACTGTTGCCTTAAAATTACACAGCGCAGCTGAGACTAGAGGAGCAGGTAAAGCAGCAAACAGGTGGAAAAACACATTTACTAAGTCTGTTTCAAACTCTGTCTGCATGTTTTACGGTGGAACAAACAGTTTAAACAACTCTGTTTTTATAAATTTGGAGCTCATCTTTAAAACGATGCTGGCGAGCACGTTTGGGGCCAGATGACAGATTCCCATCGACGCTGATCAAAGTCGAGCAGCGGGAATTCAGCGATGGCCGCACAAGGCCTCGGATATCTTTAAAGTGCAGCAGGGAAACGTGTGATTCATTAAAGAGCCCCCCCCCACACACACACACACACACACACACGTCAACACTTAATCCTGTCACAGTTAGTTTACCCCGAAGAACCATTCGGTCCACAGTGGGCGGTAACACAAACTAGTCCCACACGGGCACAGACTCCACCAGCCTCATCACAGCAGCTTGTATCAGTTTAACTGAAAGGACTCAGACATTCACGCTGCTGGGATTTACTGTGATACTGGGACACCGACTAAGTCCCAGTCTTATTCATATTAACTACGAATGTGGAGATTTGCATACTTGCACACAGTGGATCTGTCACCAGCACATAAACTCATGCAGTCTTATTGTAACCTGTGTGAGATCGATGCAGTGAGGCCGTCCTGAGTGGAAGAAGCACTGGGACTGCTGGGATTGCTTTGCTCCCTACATGCACGAGGTAAAAGTTATTCAGCTAAACGTGCCGACGTTCCCGTGAGCTTTGTCACTGAGCAGCGAGTCACCAGGTCTGAGACATGGTTTCGTTTTAGCTTCGGAGGCTCACGCCAACAAACTGAGGGGAGGAGACTTTCAGCTGCATCGTTATTCCACATGTATAAATACAGATGCAGTTTGCATCTAATCAGAAGTGCAAAGAGCAGATTATATACAGATAAGGGGAGGATCCAGATGTGCTGTGTTGCTATACAGATGTGCTGTGAATATATCCACAGGAGTGGAGGCGTGCTGTGATCAGACTATAACAGTGTACGCACTGTGACAGAGACGCTGTCAGTGTCCTCAGCAGAGCTGTGTTGTGTGTGTCCGGCTGGAATATGAGGAGGAAAAACATTCAGACTGGGAAATTAAACCAGTTCATCTCTTCAGTTCTGTTTAGTATTTAAATTAAATTCTGAAGTTAACAGATTTATCATTCAATGTTTTCTGACGTGTTAATGTGCAGGTTGGCTCTAACAGTAAAACCCAGAGAGGAAGCTGATGTCACAGATTCATTTATGAACTGAAGAAAAGAAAGAAGTGACTTCTTCATATTCCCAGTATTCCCAGTTTGTCTCAGATGTCTCTACTTTAGGACAAATGCTTGCCAGCTTCTCCCAGAATCCCTGATTCACTGTGACTTTCACTCTGAGTCATCGTGTAGAAGCTGCTCGTTTCCATCATGACGCCGTATTTCAGGCTGGAATAAACGTCTCCATGCCGTGGGCCTGGCTCCGGGAAAACTCCATCCATCCCGTTACGATTCCTGTCTTTTCATCTGCTCGTGTTAAACGCTCCAATCAGCAGCAGCGCCTCACACATCACCACCTGAATTGGGAGGACGTTTCCAAAGGATGAGCGTGCGGCTCTGCAGATTACCGTCAAATAAAATCCTCGTCTCCTTTTTTTATTTTTCCACTGCAGCTCGAACTGCCAGAGCTGCTCCTTCCTCCTACTTCATCATCATCATCATCATCAGAAAACCAAACCACATCTGGATTTACGTCCACTGTGGGTGAAAATTAGATCGAGTTACTTCCACATTGATTAAACCGAGTGATCAAAACAATGACAGAGAGTTTCCAGTGCCAGCCCAGACTTCACATTACCCAGAAAACAACAACAGCTGGATGATTTCATAGTGTCGTCACTGTTGGCAGGAAACAGCTGTGAAGTCATCGATGACATTTGCCCACATGGATGCACGCACGTGCCGACGTGACCATCAGCTAAAAATATCGAGGTCCACGCTGGCCGTAGTAAAACCTGGACTCAGACTCAAAACTTTACCGAACACAAATGTTTGGAGCATCAGGTAATCACAGAGAGAGAACAGGCCCCTCTGTGGATCCACCAGGGTCAGCTGATAATTGAGCAGGTGTATTAGTGGGAGTGACACGTGATAACTTACTGGGGAACGGGGAGCACTGGTCCTGTCAAGGCGAAGGATGCCAGGTGGAGATGTTCGGGGTGAAGCCGTCCAGTTTAACCCTTTCCAGGGTCTGAGAGTCCAGGAGGGCAGGCTCGTGCAGAACTGAAGGTACTGAAGGTAAGGATCAGGCACGAGCCACGACGTAGGGACAAAAAAGGCATCGAGGAACCAGGTGAGCGAAACAGGTAACGTAGTGGATTCTGAGCCCAGGCCAAGGTAACCTGGAGACAACAAGGAGAGTCAAAACACTGAGGTAACAACACGGAGCACAAACGCTACCATCAGAAAGCAGCAGGCAGTCTGGTGAGGAGAGGCTGCTCCAGCTGTTCCTTAAATACTGGCTTTGATTGTGAGCTGATGAAGCACAGGTGTGCCTGGCACCCCGACGGGAGGAGAACCACGCCCACCTGGGGAAACACTCGGAGGTCCCCGTGGTTGTGTAAAGGTTTAGGCAACAAAACACACTTTGTGAGGTTCAGAGAAACATGATAACTGAACCATGACATGATGCAGGAACCATCAAAGCCCATGAAACTTTAAAAGACTCCCCACGTATCCTAAATTATTATTATTTCAATCTGATGGTGTTTTATGTGGATTGGTTGGTGTTTGTGTCGATGCTCATGCTTCTGCACACTTTTCCAGGTCTGGTCTGGATTACTGTGCAGTTACGTTCAGCCTCCTGCAGACGAACTCTGACGATTTTGTTCTGCAGGGCAGGAAAAGAGAAAATACGACTTCATTTCCTCTTTAAAGCTGCAGGACCAGATTAGCACCGATTTACACGCGTCAGCTGCCAGACACTCGCTGCCTTGTTTCCACTGCACTTCTCTTTCCTTCCCTTTAAATCCCGTCTTTTACTGCCGGGACACTGATATCCCCCACAGCCAGAGACCGTGAGCTCGGCTCATCTTTGGCGTCTCTGGCAGGTAAGACACCTGCTGCGATTCACCGATGACAGAAACAGGTTTCGTGTTTATTCCCAGACTGTCGGCGGCTCACAGACTTAATCAGTGAAATTACTGTTTGGATCAGTCTGTGTGATGACATATTTCCAGTGTGGATATCGATGAGCCTACTTAATATCATACCTAACATGACAAAGTGGTGCAGGGGGGCATCACGGGGGGGCATCAGGGGGCTATTCCTGCTGTTTCCTTCCCTCACTAAAGGCAGAGCTAGCTAACTGGCTAACAGATGGGCTTCCTCGTTCATTGTCACTGATCTCCGAGGCCCAACGGGCAGAACGTCGGGCCTCGGGCTGTCAGCACCACGGGGTTGATGTCATCTCTGACTGCAGCATCCACAGGTGGAAAAATCAGCTTTAATCCAGTGTGAGGGCTGCAGCGGGGACAGTCCTAAAAAAAAACACACTCCCTTTATTTCAGTTTTTACAAATCCAACATTCACGTGACACCGTGTGCACGTCCTTGAGGTTTGCAGGAGTGCCTCATAAAACAAACTGCCGTGTGTGTTTTCATTCCCTCCTCGCTTCGTTCCTCTCGCTGACCTTCACATTATTACTCGCTGGAAACACTCGGGATGGACTTGGAAACTCGGGACACCGAATTGTCGTCTTGCTTCTGGAAGCCTGATGAGTTTTTCATCTGAAGCCTCGGAGATAGACGAAGACGTCACTCGCGCTGACACAAAAACACGTCTGTCCTCGCGTCTCCGGCCTCGCTCCGTCTATTAAAGACTTTCACTCAGGAAGAGACAGACTGTGCTCTGCGGTTTATACGAGCGACTGTTAACCTGCTCCGTCTGAGGCCAGCAGCTATGATGGGATGTAGACTCGTGATATCAGAGACAGACTGAGGCGAGGATCGGACTCTGAATGAAATCTGGTGCACAGATTTTTACAAACAGCACTTTGAATGAGGGGGAAGGTCAGTGCTCATCTTCAAACCTTCACAGTCTAAATGTGTTTTTGGCCTTAATGATTTTTGCAGCCTGATATAATTTCAGGACTGCTGCTTCTCCCAGTTCACACCAGCACGTCTCAGTTACAGACAAAAGCTTCTGTTTGGGGGTCGAGTCCAGAGCCGGCAGCACTCAGGCCCAGGATGCTCTGCTGGAGGTATAAACTGCTGCCTGACAGGTGTGACCACAGGTGTGATCACAGGTGTGACCACAGGTGTGACCACAGGTGTGACCACAGCCTACCTGATGCGTATGCAGGTGTTTCCCTCTCAGACGCTTGGAGAAGAAAGCTGTTAAATGAAGGTTGCAGCAGCTGTGCTGGTATAAAGAGTCGTACTTTGTGCCCGTGGCTCTGATAGTTGTTTATTTGTGTTGTGGACGTGGTGCTAAAGCTTCACTTCACCGAGCTCTCGCCCCAAATGTCAGAAACAAAACTAAACAGCTGTTTAACAGCAG
This sequence comes from Pelmatolapia mariae, assembly GCF_036321145.2. Lineage (NCBI taxonomy): Eukaryota > Metazoa > Chordata > Actinopteri > Cichliformes > Cichlidae > Pelmatolapia > Pelmatolapia mariae. Next base: position 4,493,659 of record NC_086245.2, read on the forward strand.
CGCGCACACAGAGCTCTGCGACATCACCAACAGCATTCACTGAGCCTCATTCCTGCAGAAACGTCGTTTAGAATATGGTTATAAACACGACTCTGAACTGAAACGCGTTTGATTCATGGCTGGATGTTTCCACGTGCTAATCAGGAGCTCGATTCTTTGCTCTCACTTTATGCTCAGTCACAGCACAACCACTGACGTGAGCGTCGCTCAGGATTGGATGATGTCTTGTGAAGACTTGTTTGCAATGAAGCAGCCGCCGTCTGGACGGCCGGCCCAAACTCGGGACTTCACACAGCAGAGTTCCACCAAAACAGATCAATTCTCCTTCAGCTGTGTACGACTACCGCGTCACTCTGTCTCCCACACAAACACTACGTGCTAACAAACAGGAGGCTGGCTCCTGACTTCACCCCGAGCCAGTAAATTCTCCTTTTACTCCTTTAATTGCTGTTTATTTTTTAACAGGCTGGTAATTACGAGTATTATCTGTTTACGAACAGCCATTCAGGAAACGTCTTAAAGAATAAAGAATTAGTTTGTCCTGATTACCCTGTAACAGGGAGCCGTATATGTGAACACTGCATGTGGATGGATTTTCCATTATAAACACAGCGTTGATGGGAGTCTCACTGAACGAGCAAATAAACATCCAAGTTGGGACTGCGTGCCAGCTACCCCAGAAGCATCAGCACGCTGAAGTGTTCAGCATCTATTCCACGGACCGTCATCAGTCTGCACGAAACGGCCGTCATGAGGAAATATGCAGCTGTAAAGTAAACCACAGTGAGCTCCAACAGGACCCCAGAAATTAGATTTGAATTTAGAGGGAATCTTAAAAAAACTATTTTATCTTTATGTCTTAGCTTTTAATTCTTACTTAAACAGACACAAGTTTTAATTTCAGCTTATTGTAATTTTATTCTATCATTTTGCATTTGTCTATTTAATGCATCTTATTGAGCATTACTTCATTTTATTGTATTCACCTATTGTTAATGACACTTGGTGTACTCGTAGGACATTTTAAATACAGTTTTACATTTTAGTTGCTTTTGAGCTCTAAAAATAAATAAAGTTCCAGAGGAGCACGGGAGTCACGTGTTTGAAATAAGACCCGTCGGAAACACTCGCGTGTCACCTCCGATGGATAAAAATCCGCTGCCTGAACTTCAGAATAAATTTAAACATAAATCGCTGGCCTGACAGATTTGATTTTAACGACCGCCAATAAAAAGTGGAGCTACACGTCGTCACAGAGTCGCATCTCTGCAGCGTCAGAGAGGATTTAAAGGCTGTCGAGTCTCCGAGGAGGAAACCATCATTAATACAGAGACAGGGCAGTGCACGCCATGACATCATCACACATTCAGCTCAGTCTCCCTGAGCTGACTCAGATTCTTCCATCTGTAGTTTTTTACATTAATGGAACATCAAATTGACACATTGTGAGTTATGATCTCTGAAACTGAGGCTAAACTAAAAATCACAGCAGGTCACGTGACTGAGTGGACCTGTCACGTGACTGAGTGACCTCCCCATGCTGCTGGAGTCAGTGACTCTTACTACAGGTGACTTTAAGTGTTTGATTGTGTTTGTAATCTAAGCAGGCACACTTCACATGTGAGGTGAGGCAGCCCCGCCTTTCACTACATGTGTATTCATGCCACACGTGGATAAAATCGGTCCTAAAGGCTGGAGCTGCCCTGTGGAGCACGTGGATGTGGCCCTTGCTGTGCTAAAAGAGCGAAGCCGCCCTCAAAAGGATAAAAAAATAAATCAAAGAATGAAGCTGGATCTCAGACCCGCGTCCTGTGTTAGCTACAAGATCATCTCGTCTCTTCACTGAGCTTCTCGCTCTGTGACAGACTCCGCCTCCTCTCCACGGTGAGCTCAGAGTAGCTGAGGGAGCACCAACTCACTGCTCCGTGTCCACTGATCTGGGGCCTGCGCTGTGATTCAGTCTTCTACAGGCAACTGCAGCCATAACTGATTTACACGCTCACACAAACACTTCTGTGAACCAGGTCGTCTCTTCAGTCTGAGCTTCCTCACCTGCACAGGTAAAGCCTCCATCAGTGTTCTTCTTTCATGAAGTGTCAGTCTGCAGCACTCTGGCGCCCTCTGCTGGATGGACAAACTTTTCTCCTGTCTGTTCCTCTCCCTGCTTTCTTTTATCCTTGACTTATGAAGTTAAATGTAAACAATTAAAACATTTTTAAAAATCCAGTGTGAACAGTGAGAAAAATAAAAGTCCCCTTTGAGTCTGTGATGTGAAAGGTCAGTGAGCGAGGGGTCAGCCGTTTCCTGCTAACATGAAGGCAGCGACCAATCAGCAGGAGCCCGTGAAATATTTACACATTAATGATTTTATTCCATTTAAATAAAAAAAGGACAGTTTACATTTTCATATGTGCAGCTTCAGCGAGCTCACAATGGGTTGTACATGAACAGACTGCAGAGCAGACGGTGGTTCTTAAAGCGGGTCAAAGGTCGGAGGTTTAAATAAAACTACGTTTGAACCACATTTAGAATTCAAACGTCATTCTTGTGATGAACAGACACAAACCAGAACATTTCCCGAGGTTTTATCTCTAAATGCGTGATGTCATACTGTCAGCTGATCAACAATCACCCCAAAGGTTCAGTAACAGCTTTCAGTGTTTTCAGATTATAGAAACCAGGAAGTGAAACATGAGCCGAATGTTTGAAAGAACCAAGGAGCAGCTGACAAATCTCGTTCTTCTGCTCCATCGGTGTTTTAAAACTCAAACAAACCACCATTAAAAAGAAAAGTTCAGCTTCATCTCCTCCACGTCCTTCTCTGCACACATGAAGAGTAACATCAGTATAAAAGGAAAACAACATTAACACAGGATGAAGTTTTCCCACACGTTCACTGTAAGAAAGGCTACAGATACTACATTTCCCATAATGCTGAGCAAACGTGACCCTGATGGGTGAAACTTGGGAGCTTTAAACTTTTTAAACATGATTGAAAATTTTGTACATACTCAAAAACAAATCACGCCGTCGGCTCAGTGGGGCGGAGCTATTCTGTACATTGGGGGGGGGGCGCTTTCAACCGCCAGGTCTCTTGCCCCGCCCTCCGTGCTCGTGGTAAACACAAGCATATGTGCACTAATGGACAATCCTCTGATCCAGGAGCTCAAATGGAAGATTTCAGCAGTTTTTCTCTCCTTGCGGCTCTGGATGATGTCACAAAGAAAGCATCCCTAACGTGGTAATCTCAGCCACAGAAGCCCCACCCAAAAATCAAAAGAAAGGTTAAAGGGGAGGAGCCAAAGCAGCTTCCCCCCCCCCCACACACACACACACAGAGGAAAAACTGGCCCAGTATCAGATAAAGAAGGATTATTATGAACTGTGGATCATGCAAAGCTGCTCTGTTAGAGTCTAAACTAAAAAAAAAAAAAAATGGACAGGAAGTGAGCAGAACAGGCCAAGATTTTTCACAATAAAACAGATTGTATGAAGTTTTCTACATGTTAATTCTGTACAATAATAAAGATCAAAAATCTGCGTGTATATATATATATATATATATATATATATATATATATATATATATATACATACATACATATATATATATACATATACATATATATATATATATATATACACATACATATATATACATATACATATACATATATATATATATATATACATACATATATATACATATACATATACATATATATATATATATATATACATAAATATTTTAGATCAGGAGATAATCCCGAGTTCAGACTACAAGCACAGAGTCACGCCGGACCGTCCGGCAAATACAAAATATTTTTGTTTGTTTTTTTACTTTTTGTTGTGAAAAAACAAAAAATTAAAAAAGTAAAAAGGTGACAAAATATCTACACTCATATTTACAACTATTAAATAACCGCACCAAAACAGGCATAAAAAACGAAACATTGATAAAGACGACGGCTGACGCACGAAGCAGAAACGATTTCACTGCTGTACCACAGAAAATCCAGAGAAGTACCAAACGAGCTGCTTTTGTTTCACTCTCGGTGGAATTTCATTGGTTTGGCTTTTTGCTGGCGATATTTTAGATGCCACACCTCGCTCCGTACAGACGCCGTCACATCTTTGTGGTTCCTGCTTCATGCAGCAGCTGCTGGACTGACAGCTGAGACGCGCTGCAGCTCCTCTGAGCTTCTGTATCTCATAATTACGACTCACTAAAACGTGAAAAACACGTTGGCGCCAGTTAACGTCTCAGCGCTGTGCTCGGTGTCTCCGAGCCGGAAGGATGAACGTTACACTTGATCCTGTAAATAAGCTGAATTTATTCTTTAAAGTTTGGCTGTCGGCGCTTCGTGGAGCAGCTTCTCCACGCTGCGTTCTCGCTGCACGCACTTGCTGTTAAACATTAAAGCAGCATGCACGCTGCTCTGGCGCTCTCGTTCTGACAAACATGTTTGCGTTTGTGGGACGTCCTCACGTTCAATTTGTTTTCTTGAATTTTCACCTTTTGGGAAACGGCAGGAAGCTCGACTCGTGTTCGGAGAGGAGCTTCCTGTTTGCTGGAGGAGGAACCGTTACCTGGTGCAGGGACAGTGAGCTTATACTTCAAGTCTTTCTCCAACCTTTAACCTCCGACCTTCAGACTCCTTCTGACTGGCTGATTAAGTATTCAGCTGTCCGTCGGCGGGCGGGTAAAGGCTGCCTCTGAGACGAAGAGGAAGAGGAGGGGTGGTGCTGGTGGCGTCCTCGGAGCGAGGTGTGGTTGCTGTGGTGATGGTTGGAGCTGCTGTGGGAAGAGGGGGGAGGCGGGGGCGGGTCTCGGAGCGAGGGGGGGACGGCGGACGACTTGATGGGGACGATCCGAGTGTCCATGACCTCGCAGTCGACCTGCATCATCATCTCGTAGCCCTGAGATGAGTTATAGAGGCTCTCTGAGGAAGAGGAGGGAGACGGAGGAAGAGCGGCTGGTTAATGATAATAACGATAATCATCATCATCATCAGGACAGCTGTATCAATAAGGAGAAGAACAGCAGCTGAGCCACTGACAGCCTTTCATCTTCACCATGAGGGCGCGGCGCTCGCTGGGCTGCCGTGACCGAGTCAGCTGTGCACAGCGGCGCTCGCCGAGCGATTCACAGCTGCACTGCAGCCTGTCGCACTACAGCGTGCACACTCACCGTTTACAGACATGGCCGGCATCACCAGGGACATCTTGGGCCGGCTGGTTTTGTTGTGGCTGATGGCCGGAAGCAGGAGGTGGTCCTGCAGGAAGAAACGCCGTTTAACACGCGCAGCTGTGAGAGCCTGCTGCTACTGTGTGTGTGTGTGTGTGTGTGTGTGTGTGTGTGTGTGTGTGTGTGTGTGTCATACCCGTCTGAACGAGACCACGTAGAACGTGTCCTCTCTGCGGTCGATGGCGTCCAGGAAGTCGCTGTAGGTGACCTCAGGACCAGGAAGCACCTGCAGCTGACTGCAGCACAGGAAGAGACTCATCAGGCTGGACAGTAACCAACATTAATGTAATAACAGCATAAATGTTTTTCAGTTAAAATGATCTCACATTATAATAAAAGTTTTTTTAAACAAAATGAAAAATCAGCACAAATATTTTATAACTGAGTTTCAGCAGCACAGAAACATTCAGCGATTTAAATTTTGGATGTTTTTAAAGAATCTTTAAATGATGGTCATGTATGTCACTTCCTGTCTGACTTGCTGAGGCTGACTGCTGCACACTCAGCAGGTCTGCGCTCGGCGATGAAGAGCGCGTCGTACCTTTCTATGGAGCGGTGAGTCTGGATCGGCAGATATCTGGAGAAGTTGGTTTTCCTCTGCTGAGCTTTCTGCTGCAGAACGAGACGAGAGCAAAGTGACACAAACCACAGATCCCAGTGAGGTGAAGACATAAACTACTGTTCTCCATTAAAGGATTAAAACTCTGGGAAATGAAGACGACTCCTCACCTGGGCGACTTTGGCCTTCTTGGCCATCTTCGGCTTTCCGGACTTCTTGCGATCGATCTGGTGTCGATGGACCCATCCTCTCAGCTCGTCCGCCAGCCTGCAAAATTCAGAAGAAGCAAAGAAACAGAAGCAGGAAGGTTTAAATCCAGCTGCAGCTCCTCCCATCAGTGTGAGTCACAGCGTGAGCGTGGAGATCCTAACAGAGTCAGACTCACCTGAGAGACTCGGAGCGGTTGAACTGCCGGCAGTCCGAGGAGGTGAAGTAACGGTCGATGTCCTGCAGAACCAGGTCCTTCACATCACTGAACACGTCGCTCAGGTTTCTGCACACGCACACGCACACACGCACACACGCGTTTGTTTCAAAGTGTGGAGAAACGGTCTGATGCAGGCGAGCTTCTGTTAAACGTGTCTGTCAGCTGATAACTGTGACAGCGTGGACACTTACACACACACCCACTGGTGTATCAGTGTGTGTGTGTTGGTGCTGCTGTGAAGGGCGGCTGGGTGTTTGACCCCTGACCTCTCTGTGTGATAAAGCTCCGCCTCTGCTGAAGTGCTCTGTATTCAGAGCTGCTCCTGTGGTGTGATGGCAGCCTTCAGCGTGTTCGCAGCACAAACACTCAAAGCTGACAGTCGCAGTGATGTCACAAAACGCCGACATCAGCTTCCTCTCACCTGAACTGATACGACTCTGCGGCGTATTTCTCCTCCGCTTTCTTCCATCGCTCGTCTCCTCCGTCCTCCTCCGCCTCCGTCTTGTCCTCCACCTTGTTGGTAGACGGCGCCGCCTCCTGCTGGCGCTGTTCGATCTCCAGCAGCCGCCGTCCCGTAAACGACATCACGTCTTCCTGCAGACCCGTCGCCAGCTTCCTGTCTGTGATGCTGTGATGCAGAACAGAACGTGCTGAACAAAAGCGGCGCCGACATCTGCGGCGACAAATATTTTCACGACGAGTCGCAAACGATACCTGACGGGTCCGAAGCTGAAGGTCATGAAGAGGAGGACGACCATGACGCACACGGCTCTCTTGTTACTCGCCGAGTCAGCGCCCTGAAATGACACGAACACGATGAGAGCATGACTTCCTGTTCCTGCTCGAACACAGTGGTGTTTCTGAGTAGCTTTTCTGCTTAGCAATTCAATTTAAATCTTTTGATACATCCCTTTTTCATAGTATAATCTTAACGTGCTTCATCTGAATCACCCTTTCTGTGTGCTCACTACCTAATTTATAGCCAAAGTATTCACTCACTGTCTCTGTACTGTTTCGCTAGCTTAGCTTAGCTCGTAGCCGACTCGTTAGCACTATGGCTACTTCACCTGTCCCTCCTGCACTTTCCTGCTCATTGTGTCAGATGTTTAGTTACTCCTCGGCCTCCTTTAGCAGTAATGATACCTGTAACAAATGTAGCATATTTGCAGCTCTGGAGGCCAGGATTACTGAATTGGAGACTCCGCTTCGCACCCTTCATTCACCCGTAGCTAGCCAGGCCCCTGTAGCTGGTGCACCCGAAGATGGCGCAGGCCCCGCTAGCTGTTCCCCGGCAGACCCCAAGCAGCTGGGGAAAGAGGGCGGCTGGGTGACGGTGAGGAGGAAGCATAGTCTTAAACAGAAGCCCCAGGTACACCACCAACCTGTTCATGTGTCTAACCGTTTTTCCCCACTCGGCGACACACCCGCCGGGGGTCAAACTCTGGTAATTGGTGATTCTGTTCTCAGTAGTGATGCGCGAATCATGAACGAATCGTTCAATACTCGAGAATCACTTTACTGACTCATGAATCATGATTCACAAGCCCAACTGACTCACTGACTCATCCCTGTTGCTGTTAGCAGCAATATATCTAGCTTATAATTAAAATTGTGGAGAAAAACACAACATCCAGTATCTTAACAAAAACATTTCTGCTCTGAACTGGAAGAAAAAACCCTGAGTAGAAGCTCACATCAAGACAATAGCTCCTCGGTTCACAGTAGCATCGCTCTGCTAACATGCTAACAGCACATTTGAGCTACTCACCCCCTCCTTTCCTGTGCTGAATCGTAGAGCCAGCGAGTCACTCAGGACTCGCTAACCCCTCCCTCCTGTGCTGAATCGTAGAGCCAGCGAGTCACTCAGGACTCGCTAACCCCCTCCCTCCTGTGCTGAATCGTAGAGCCAGCGAGTCACTCAGGACTCGCTAACCCCTCCCTCCTGTGCTGAATCGTAGAGCCAGCGAGTCACTCAGGACTCGCTAACCCCTCCCTCCTGTGCTGAATCGTAGAGCCAGCGAGTCACTCAGGACTCGCTAACCCCCTCCCTCCTGTGCTGAATCGTAGAGCCAGCGAGTCACTCAGGACTCGCTAACCCCCTCCCTCCTGTGCTGAATCGTAGAGCCAGCGAGTCACTCAGGACTCGCTAACCCCCTCCCTCCTGTGCTGAATCGTAGAGCCAGCGAGTCACTCAGGACTCGCTAACCCCCTCCCTCCTGTGCTGAATCGTAGAGCCAGCGAGTCACTCAGGACTCGCTAACCCCCTCCCTCCTGTGCTGAATCATAGAGCGAACGAATCACTCACTCGCTCACCCCCTCCCTCCGGGCTCACAGCTTCTTCTTCTTGGTTGGCAACCAATGTTAAGGCACATTACCGCCCCCTGGCTCACGGCTCAGTGGACATTTAGATGAGAAAATATATACTTGACACATTTAAGGAAAATACTAATAAAATAAAAATAAACAAGATAAATGTTCCCTTTAGACATTTTTTTGCTCTTTTTTGCTTTATAAAATTGTTGTTTTCTTTTAGAATCACTCATCTTAGCAGTAGGATTTACATGAAAAGAGAAAAGAAATTAAGTTTGAGTGAAAATGTACATTTTTTGCACTCTCTGGTCAACTGACTCAGTGAATCAAATGACTCAAAAAACCCGATTCACTTTGGTGAGTGACTCATTAAAACTCGATTCAGTAAAAAGAATCAAATTTACCATCACTAGTTCTCAGACATGTGAAGCTAGAGACACCGGCAACCATAGTCAATTGTCTTCCAGGGGCCAGAGCAGGCGACATTGAAGGAAATTTAAAACTGCTGGCTAAGGGTAAACGTAAATACAGTAAGATCATAATTCACGTCGGCAGTAATGACACCCGGTTACGCCAATCGGAGGTCACTAAAATCAATATTGAATCGGTGTGTAACTTTGCCAAAACAATGTCGGACTCTGTAGTTTTCTCTGGTCCCCTCCCCAATCAGACCAGGAGTGACATGTTTAGCCGCATGTTCTCCTTAAATTGCTGGCTGTCTGAGTGGTGTCCCAGAAACGATGTGGGCTTCATAGATAATTGGCAAACCTTCTGGAGGAAACCTGGTCTTGTTAGGAGAGACGGCATCCATCCCACTTTGGATGGAGCAGCTCTCATTTCTAGAAATATGGACCAATTTATTAACCCCCCCAAAATATGACTATCCAGAGTTGGGACCAGGAAGCAGAGTTGCAGTCTTACACGCCTCTCTGCAGCTTCTCTCCTCCCGCTACCCCCCCAAAAACCCATCTCCATTGAGACTGTGTCAGCTCCCAAACAGACAAAAAACAAACCAAAAACCAGCAATAAACAACTTAAACATAAAAAAATCACAAAGAAAGAACAATACAGTATCCACATCTGAACCAAAGAGTAAAACAGTGAAATGTGGATTATTAAATATTAGGTCTCTCTCCTCCAAGTCTCTGTTAGTACATGACTTGATAATTGATCAACAAATCGATTTACTCTGCCTTACAGAAACCTGGTTGCAGCAGGATGATTATGTTAGTTTAAATGAATCAACACCCCCGAGTCATTCTAACTACCAGAAACCTCGAAGCACAGGCCGAGGGGGCGGTGTGGCAGCAATTCTTCACACCAGCCTATTAATTTACGAAAGACCAAGACAGACTTTTAATTCATTTGAAAGCCTGATGCTTAGCCTCGTCCACCCCAGCTGTGAAACTCAGAAACCAGTCTTACTTGTTATCATCTATCGTCCACCTGGGCCTTACACAGAGTTTCTCTCTGATTTCTCAGACTTTTTATCTGATTTAGTGCTCAGCTCAGATAAAATAATTATTGTGGGTGATTTTAACATCCATGTAGATGCTAAAAATGACAGCCTCAACATGGCATTTAATCTGTTATTAGACTCAATTGGCTTCTCTCAAAATGTAAAAGAACCCACCCACCACTTTAATCACACTCTAGATCTTGTTTTAACATATGGCATAGAAACTGAACATTTAACAGTGTTTCCTGAAAACCCTCTGCTGTCTGATCATTTCCTGATAACATTCACATTTACAATAATTGATTACACAGCAGTGGAGAGTAGACTTTATCACAGTAGATGTCTTTCTGAAAGTGCTGTAACTAAGTTTAAGAATATAATCCACCCACTGTTATCATCTTCAATGCCCTGTACCAACATAGAGCAGGGCAGCTATCTGAACGCTACTCCAACAGAGGTCGATCATCTTGTTAATAATTTTACCTCCTCACTACGTACGACTCTGGATACTGTAGCTCCAGTGAAAACTAAGGCCTCAAATCAGAAGTCCCTGACTCCGTGGTATAATTCTCAAACATGTAGCCTAAAGCAGATAACTCGTAAGCTGGAGAGGAAATGGCGTGTCACAAATTTAGAGGATCATCATTTAGCCTGGAGAAATAGTTTGCTGCTTTATAAGAAAGCCCTCTGCAAAGCCAGAACATCTTACTATTCGTCACTGATTGAAGAAAATAAGAACAACCCCAGGTTTCTCTTCAGCACTGTAGCCAGGCTGACAAAAAGTCAGAGCTCTACTGAGCCAACAATCCCTTTAACGTTAACTAGTAATGACTTCATGAACTTCTTCAGAAATAAAATTTTTATCATTAGAGAAAAAATTACCAATAATCATCCCACAGATGTAATATCATCTACAGCTACTTTTAGTACCATTGATGTTAAGTTAGACTCTTTTTCTCCAATTGATCTTTCTGAGTTAACTTCAATAATTACTTCCTCCAAACCATCAACGTGTCTTTTAGACCCCATTCCTACAAAACTGCTCAAAGAAGTCCTGCCATTAATTAATTCTTCAAACTTAAATATGATCAACTTATCTCTAATAATCGGCTATGTACCACAGGCCTTCAAGCTGGCTGTAGTTAAACCTTTACTTAAAAAGCCATCTCTAGACCCAGCTGTCTTAGCTAATTATAGGCCAATCTCCAACCTTCCTTTCATATCAAACATCCTTGAAAGAGTAGTTGTCAAGCAGCTAACAGATCATCTGCAGAGGAATGGCTTATTTGAAGAGTTTCAGTCAGGTTTCAGAGCTCATCACAGCACAGAAACAGCTTTAGTGAAGGTTACAAATGATCTTCTTATGGCCTCTGACAGTGGACTCATCTCTGTGCTTGTCCTGCTAGACCTCAGTGCAGCGTTCGATACTGTTGATCATAATATCCTATTAGAGCGATTAGAGCACGCTGTAGGTATTACAGGTACTGTGCTGCAGTGGTTTGTATCATATCTATCTAATAGACTCCAATTTGTTCAAGTAAATGGAGAGTCCTCTTCACACACTAAGGTCAATTATGGTGTTCCACAGGGTTCAGTGCTAGGACCAATTCTATTTACATTATACATGCTTCCCTTAGGCAGCATCATTAGAAGACATAGCATACATTTACACTGCTATGCAGATGACACGCAGCTCTATCTATCCATGAAGCCAGGTAACACACACCAATTAGTTAAACTGCAGGAATGTCTTAAAGACATAAAGACCTGGATGGCCGCTAACTTTCTGCTTCTTAATTCAGATAAAACTGAGGTTATTGTACTCGGCCCTGAAAATCTTAGAAATATGGTATCTAACCAGATTCTTACTCTGGATGGCATTACCTTGGCCTCCAGTAACACTGTGAGGAACCTTGGAGTCATTTTTGACCAGGACATGTCCTTCAACGCACATATTAAACAAATATGTAAGACTGCTTTCTTCCATTTGCGCAACATCTCTAAAATTAGAAATATCCTGTCTCAGAGTGATGCTGAAAAACTAGTTCATGCATTTATTACTTCCAGGCTGGACTACTGTAATTCACTATTATCAGGATGTCCTAAAAACTCGCTGAAAAGTCTTCAGCTAATCCAAAATGCTGCAGCAAGAGTCCTGACAGGGACTAGAAAGAGAGAGCAGATTTCTCCTGTATTGGCTTCCCTTCATTGGCTTCCTGTTAAATCCAGAATTGAATTCAAAATCCTGCTCCTCACATACAAGGTCTTAAATAATCAGGCCCCATCTTATCTTAATGACCTTGTAGTGCCATATCACCCTATTAGAGCACTTCGCTCTCGCTCTGCAGGCTTACTTGCTGTTCCTAGAGTATTTAAAAGTAGAATGGGAGGGAGAGCCTTCAGTTTTCAGGCCCCTCTTCTGTGGAACCAGCTTCCAGTTTGGATTCGGGAGACAGACACTATCTCTACTTTCAAGATTAGGCTTAAAACTTTCCTTTTTGCTAAAGCATATAGTTAGGGCTGGACCAGGTGACCCTGAATCCTCCCTTAGTTATGCTGCAATAGACATAGGCTGCCGGGGATTCCCATGATGCATTGAGTTTTTCCTTTCCAGTCACCTTTCTCACTCACTATGTGTTAATAGACCTCTCTGCATCGAATCATATCTGTTATTAATCTCTGTCTCTCTTCCACAGCATGTCTTTATCCTGTTTTCCTTCTCTCACCCCAACCGGTCGCAGCAGATGGCCGCCCCTCCCTGAGCCTGGTTCTGCCGGAGGTTTCTTCCTGTTAAAAGGGAGTTTTTCCTTCCCACTGTCGCCAAAGTGCTTGCTCATAGGGGGTCGTATGATTGTTGGGTTTTTCTCTGTATTTATTATTGTGCTATCTACTGTACAATATAAAGCGCCTTGAGGCGACTTTTGTTGTGATTTGGCGCTATATAAATAAAATTGAATTGAATGACCCTGAACGCTGACGCAGCAGCTCCATCTGACTCCTCCCCTTTTGTCTCAGTTACTTCCTGTTGGTGGTTTTAGCTCCCTCAGCAGATCATTCAGTGTCGTTACGCAGAGACGTTACTGCGTCTTACAGAACGTTCTTCACTCAGCAGCAGGTTAAGCGACATTACGCTGAACGCCACGCTTGGCGCTCTGACGCTGCTGTCACTCATCATCCTTGGTTTGAGGAAAGGTGTGAAGCTGAAGAGCTGAGAGGGAAAACAGGAACAACCAGAACATCGAGCTCGCAGGGCTCCACCAACCGGTCAGCCCTCTGCTCTCCTGCTGCTCCCGACGTTCACAGTTTAACAACAGCCAGAAAAGCTCACGCACAGTTTTTAAACCTGATCCTCCATCAGCTGCAACTCTTTATAAAAACCTTTCACTCATGTGTTGTGATGCTTCTTGGAGTCTCACCTCCTTCCCTGCCAGCCTCTCCCTCAGTGCCTGGTTCTCCTTGCGCAGCCGTTCGTTCTCCTGCTGGGCCTCCCTCAGCTGAGCCTCCAGGTTCTGCAGGTACTCCTTCTTCTTCTTCCTCGACTGGCAGGCCGACTCGCGGTTCTTTATCATCCTCTGCTGCCGCTTCAGCACTTTCATCTGAGGAGGAGGAGGTGGTCAGTGAGGACGAGGTGGTCAGTGAGGACGAGGTGGTCAGTGAGGACGAGGTGGTCAGTGAGGGGAAACAGGAAGAGGAGGATGTTAAAATGAGAGGACAGGAAAAAGAGGAGGAGCCGCGTGAAAGTTGTGTGATGTAATCCGTTCACAGGCTCAGAGTGAGGAATTCTGGGTACTGACTATAACGTCAGTGCTGTACTCACATCGATGTCGTTCGAGCTGTTGCCGGGCAAAGTCGTGGTCGCCGGGACGATGGGTTTGCTGGCGTGCGGGGCCGTGGGGCTGGAGCAGTGCTGGGGGATGCTGGGAGAGACGGGCTCCATTTTGACGATGGCCGGCGTGGAGCCGAGGCAGACGGACGGAGAGATGACGACTGGAAGAGGAAGAGGAGAAGATGAAGACGAATCCGCTCAAAGCATCCTCAACACGCGAGAACTGAACACAGGACTGTTTATTGATCATGTTTAGGAAGGTTAAAGGTCGGACTCTCCAGCATCCCTCTGTCATCACTTATTCCCCGACTATGTTATTAAATCAGCTGCACAAAGTGAAACGCCACGAAAAGCAAAGACAGAAATAAATTAATAATATATTCATTTATTATTATAATAATAATAATGATAAGTTAAATAATTTAGATATAAAACATAAAATTAGATATGTATAAAAGAAACTGTGATGGGAAAGGAAATAAACAGAAGGATTAGTAAAGGAAGAAACAGGATGTTGTTACCAGGTCTGGTCTGGTCCATGGAGGGGAGGCCCTGCAGTATGAGCGCCTTGGCCGGCGTGGCGGTCTGGGGGACGGGGAGGGTGGCGACGCACACGGGTCGGGGCTGGATGGGGGGTTTGGTGCTCAGGATGGTGTTGGCCTTTAATGTGGCCGAGCTCGGCAAGACTGAAGGAGACAGAGAGGCGGCGTCAGAGGTTAAAGCGGCGCTCTTTAAAGGAGGCAGCACCAGCGGTCGCAGGTCAGACTGGAACCTGGCGGCTCTTTGGTAACATGACAGCGTGAGTGAAACCCGACGCTAAGGCTCAGCATGCAAACAGGACGGAGCGTGCACGCTGCAGTTAATCCAGAGTACACAAACAGGTTTGTTAGCGTGCGTCGTTTGCATGCTCGCACAGAACAACCAGTGTGGAGGCGCTGCAGAGCTGCAGAGCTGCAGAGCTGCAGGCGTGCCGTCGACAACAGAGCAGGAAATGCTCCAAACTTTTAATGACAAGCTTCATTTTAAAAGCTAAACACAGCAGTTTGAGTTCAATCACTCTGGAAACATATTTCACTCAGTGATGTCCTCACGCTGTCATGGTTACCCGAGGTGTCTGACCCTGAGCAGGATCTAAACTCCTCCACATCCTGCTGACAGAGCGCATACACGTACACAGAGGTAAGCTAACGTGACACCAGCGTGTGCTTTCATACAGCCATCATTTCCAGGATTTATAATCCAAACACTCTGATGTTCATTAAAGACACTTTAAGGTGAGTGGCGAGCCTCAGAGTGAGTCGCTGTGGTGACCCTGGTGATGATGATGATGATACACTCGCCTTTTCTCTGCCTTCTAACCAGGATCAGGTTGCAGCAGATGAGACATTCATGTCTGTTGGGACTGATCTATTATGTTCAGGCTCTACCTCCACAGGTCGCCCGGTAAACCGAGAGCTTTCCCTTCAGGCACAGCCCACACATGAAAGCTCGACCGACCCGCCGACGCTCCGCTTTCCCAACAGTTCAGATAAAAGCTGCTTTCAGCTGCTGCCTTATTCACACAGGCTCTCTGAGCATGCTTACACCTGGAAACAGCAGAGAGCCGCTGAGGCAGAACTCAGACACCTGAACTCTTTCACCTCTCACACAAAGGGCCGCTGCTTTGTCTCAGACTCCTGACTCGTCCACGGCTGCTTCACACTGAAGTGCAGCTCAGAGCCAAGGTTAACCAGGACGGGAACATCCTGTTTTTAGACCGACGTGTGCAGCGGCCATGAACAAACAACACCAAGCAGAATAAAATCTGCACACAGACATTCGCTCATTTTTGCAGCTCGTATGACGTCGCCTGCCTAAAAATAACTTATGTTTAAAGTGCAGTTATGCAAAACAAAAACTTACATTTCCCCGAGAGACCTGACCTCCCCTATCAGTGTGTATCAGTGTTAGTGCGCACACACACACACCTAACGGCCTCCCTGCAGTGACGCTTTCTGTCTGCTGGTTATTTGTCATTACTGAACATCAGGGTTGAATCAGCAGCTTGTCATCAGTCTGCAGGTTAATGAACTCTGAACGCGTCGCTGTTACATCACTCCATCGCCATCAGCTGATCACAGCAGGCTCAGGATCAATACTTGGAGCTCATTAAACTGAGAACTCTGAATCAGACTTTGACTTTCAGATTGTCCATCGCTGTGTCAAAAGCTGCGCGAGCACCTCGGCTAAAGTCTGACCTCAGCATCACAGCAGCCAACCAGGCGCCTCAGAGACGTTCTTCTTGTTTTGGTCCGATTCTTGGACAAAGGTTACATTTGATTACATGAAGCTGGCGAAGCAGGCCTGATGTTTCTGATGCTTCCTGACGTGGAGAATGACTCCCAGCCAGGGAAGCTGCTCATTAAGCTAACACTGGTCCTCTGTACCGACACCTGGAAACTTGCACTCGTGCACCAATCACTAAAGCAACCAAACCACACCCAGCTCTCCCATTGGCTGCTTTCAGTGGATGAGCGGGCGAGCGGTCGTACCTGTAGCCTGCGTCTGTAACCCGCCGATGACCGCTGGGATCGGCGTCGTCAGCGGCGCCTGGAGCTGCGTCTGTGTCACCGCAGCAATCTGGGTCTGTGTTGGGGGTGCTGTTGTTGCTACGGTAACCTCCATGGACCCCAGGGGAGGCGACAGCACGTCTCCGTACATGTAGGGAGGAGTCGGAGGATTTTCGCCTTTAACGGTGATCTGAGCAGGAAAGAGAAACGGGGACATCCTTTTAACCGCCATAACAAACCCGTCTGTGTTCATTAGCTTTCTTTAATATACCCACTGACTCCCCCGTGAACTGAAACACACCTGTGGGTCAGGTGGAGAGGGGGAGCACTCGGACTCGAGCGAGGACGGGGGCGAGGGAGGCTCTGCTTTCACCTGAAACACTGCACACGACAAACAGTGAAACCACAGGAAACGTACAAACGATCCAAAACCCGATGAAAAGAAACCCGACAGGGACTTACACATCTCCACCGGCAGCGGCTGCGTTATTGTCATTTCATTTTTAACCGCCGGAGCGTCAGCTTCAAAGAAAACACACACAGGAACAGCTCATTTACATCAAACTCACACTAAACTGTGGTGGTTTAAGGTCGCCACGGTCCGCTGACCGGCATGTACCTGTGAGAAGGTTGTCGTCAAGGTGTCGCCAGGGCGACGTAGGGTTGTCAGGATCAAGGGTGAGCACGAGGTCATTGTCAAACTGGCAGAGAGAGAGAGAGAGAGAGAGAGAGAGAGAGAGCGCAAAGAAAGAAAACAATCAGACCCAGCAACTGTGTGTGTGTGTGTGCGCCTGTTTAGATATCTTTGTGGGGACCAACAGCCCAAAAGTGCCCGTCCTCACAAGTTTGCATGTTTGAGACTTAAAATGTGGTTTTAGTGTCAGGGTCACAGCTGGGTTAGGCATTCATATTTAATGGTTAGGGTTAGCAGATAGGGAAAGCATTATGTTAATTAGATGTCCTCACTAAGATATCAAAACGAGAGTGTGTGTGTGTGTCTCATTATCACGCCACTGTCACCAAAGCAGCAGCTGTTTAAAGTGGGCGGAGCCGTAATCTGCAGCTAAAACAACTCAGACAAAAACTTGAGTTTCTGTGAGGACGTAAATCTGCTGAAGCATGAAGCATCAGGAGCTGTGATGTGGAAACTGCTGGTTTCAGGTCAAAGGTCACACGAAGCAGGTGATAAACATGAAACAAACATTTCTCCTCATTGAGGGCCAAAGCAGCGCGCCAAATATTTCCATCGTTATTTTAAGGTGGGACGTTTGCAGAAACTGTTTGCGCTTCAGTAAACTTGTCGGTCACGTCCTGCAGATCACAGATAACAAAACACCAGGAAACATCCTGCTGAACCTGCAGCTTCAACCAGGAAGCAGCTCCGCAACACACGCCACGTCACCGCTGATCGTTAAAGTCATAACAATTATTAATCACCATCTGCAGCACTTTAAGCTCACAGCTAAACTAGCAAACACTGCATTCACAGCAGCCTGCTAACCAAAACAGTCATGTGTCAGTCTGATTCAGAGACTTTTAATCTGAAGAACCAAAATCCAGAAAAACAAACTTTTACTTTGAAAGTTTTTAAAAAACAAACAAACTAAGCAAACAAAGATTCTGGTGCAAAAACAAAACAAAACAAAAACCTTCTGCTTTTCTTTGTCTTCCTGACTGTGCAGCTATGATGGGTGATGTAGATATTAAACATGTCTAGAAGTCGTCTCAGCTGTTTCCCACTCTTGATGCATCTGAAGCCACAGAGGGGAAATATTCCTTATATGGAGGTCTTGGCCACAGAAACCACGCCCCTGCTCTTCAAACCTGTTTGTGGGGCAAACTCAAACTGTTCATTTCAGACAGATTCTGAACTGAGCAGCTGCAATGAGGTCCAGTGGAAGTATAAGAAGGCTTATTTTAAACCGTCACTCATGCAAAGCTGCTGTAGTTGAGCATGAATCAATTTATCTGTTAAAACTCAAATGATCCCTGCTTCAGAAATTATTTGTCTGTTTAATCTTGTACATGTTGATCTGCTGCTATCCAGGCTGATGTGTTCGTTTTCCTCTGGAAACGGGTCATGTGATAGTGGAGTGACGAATCAGGGAAGGAGTGCAGTGACTCGAAAGACCCAATCAGGCAGCAATCGCTGGGCTCAGCGTCGCCATTTTCATAAATATCAGACAGTCAAATAATGAGCTCACAGCTCTGTGAGGCTACGCAAATGTGCCCAGCGAGTCACAGCAGCCCAGGTCCCAGAGGCAGAGCCCACACAGCCCTGCAGGCTCACAGCCGTCTTCACTGCTCAGTATCAGGCAGGTGGTTTTAATGTTGCGGCTGAACACTTTGGTTTTACATCATTTGATAATCTAGGATTAGCTGCAAGTGTAGCAGCAGAGCTACACACTGCATTTCATCACCGTGTGAAAGTGCTAGTCGCAGGGTGTCGGGTTCAATGTGAGGCGTGCACAGAAAGCAGAGCGTGAGCTTTGTTTGGTGAACGTACCGATGCGTCGTATTTCAAGCCTCGGCCGAAGTCCCCGTCCTCGCCCTCCTCCATGCTCTCACACTGGAACAGGCAGGCATCTGCAGGAGACACGAGTCCACACACATGAGAGAAAACAATCCAGCTTAAAGATGGAGGTGAGACCTGCTGTGATGGTTTGGAGACGGGAGGCCGAGCTGAAGTGTGAGCAGATGGACAGGACTAGAAATGAGTCCATCGGCTCAGCCGGAGATGGCGTAAAGTATTCGAGTATCTCATGCAAGATGATCAGAACTCGAGCTCAGAGACGCTGCGATCAGTTTTTAAAATGATTTACTGACTAATATAGGATTTTTTTTGTAATGAAAAAAATAAAATGCTCCGATAGCTGTTATCAACGAGGAAGCTGCAGAGTGCCCCCTTGTGGACAAACTATACAACATTAACACTCACAGCATGGCTGAATGGTGTTTCTCATGTCTCATCTTATTGTTTTGTCATGTTTCAGCCATTATAGATGCTGATGCCATTTTATTTTCTAGAAGCTGATAAATACACACTGATCTGTGGATAATAATAGCAGAGTTTCTCTTACCAACAAAATAAAAAACTAAACTTTTTACACACAGACGTTTATATTTGATGACTGCCTTCTGTGCTGCTGTGTGCATACATACAGCATGCATGCACTTTGGTCAGAAATAGCTGTGTTTTACACGTTACTGTCTTCTATAATAAGCGTCTCTTGTTCTCAGGTGTATTCACTCTTCCTGCTGCTGCTCTGACCCACTTCTCTCAGGGGGATCATTAAAGTTTCATCTAATCTCACCTGAGATTAGATGAAACTGTATTTACTGCAGGAGGCCAGCGGCAGGGCGCAATAAATTCTTTGGTCTAACAGCTACAATAAAATGGGTTGTAAACCTGTAAACCTACTTCACTGTTTAACAGGCAGGTAAATACTGGAAACGTGTTTTTTTATTTAAAAAATGTTAACATCACAGAGAGAGCTACATCTACAGCACAGCTGTTCTATCTGACTGGTTATCAATGACACCGGGAACTCAGGACAGCACATCCTCCACCTGCATCCACCTGCCTACACCACCTTTCTCAGGGTTATTGTGAAGCTGGAGATAAGAGGAGGCTGATGGAGTTATTTTAACCAGTTTCCTGCAGATATCGCGATAACAGCGTGCGTTGATTACGACAGTCGTGACAGCCCTCCTCCTCCCCCTGACCGCGGCTCGAGCTTTGACCTGAAACATGTCAACAGTTCGCGGTTTAATGCGGGTTTTTTAGCGGGAAATGGGGGAACAACACGCAGAGGGCAAAGTGTGCGGTTAAATTAAAGCGAGCTCACGTTTCCAGCCAACGTGTTGAACACCGGCGCGTCCGGGTGAGCAGGCTGAAGGAGGAAGCGCGTGCACAGTACAGCCCTGCAGTCGCGTGCGCTCTAACACAACCCAAAAATCATCATATACGAATATATTTGACCAGTTTTGTCGTGAACACAGACGTTACGGTGGGAACAATGAGCGCTGAAGACGCTCCGACGACCCCGTTAGCGTCGCCTCGCCTTCTCGATGCATCCACACCCCCGCTATCAAGCCCGGTTCCCTCTGAATGCTTCAGCCTCACCCTTAATGCTCCAAAATGCTGCCTCACCCCAGTCTTCGCTCGTCAGCAGGTTATCCGCGAAGAAGCGGCTGTCCAAATCCGACAACAGATCCGTACTCATCGCCCCGCAGGCGGTGTGTTTGAAGAGCAGAAGGCTCGATAGCAGCTAGCTAAACAAACAGACAGATTACCACCTCCAGCGTCCGCATCAAGATAGCTGAGCGGTGTGATGTAAAGATATCATTTATAATTCAAACTAATCAAATATATATTTGCTCTAAATTTCCTTATTTATGTCAACTTTCTGTCTCCGCTTGAACTGTAGGTCCTTCCCTTTTACTTCGCATATGACAGCACAAGGAAACGCTTTTTTTGGGCAGAGCTGCCGCCCAGTCTGCTAGAGAAGCCAATCACAGCACAGGGATGTGTGATTGACTAAATATTGACCCAATAGAAAGATTCAGAGACTACTATTGGGTTGCCAGGGAGCCTATCATTGAGAAGAACAAGTGAGGAAGGGCTTTAAATGTGATTCGGTCCAATCGAATGGTCGTATTTTGATTGACATATGTAGGAAGCCAGTGAACGCTAGGAATGTCAGTGTTTGACAGGCACGGGGAGCCAATCACGGGTTAGAAGTAGAAAAACAGTTTTGGTGAACTCACGTGGATCCAGGCAGAGAGATGTGATTTCTGCGTTATGTCCAGTTTGTGGACGAATTTAAGGAGAAGCCGGTGTGCACACATAAACAAACCAACCCGCGTGGTAGTAAACGATGCTACCGCGGGGCTGGGATGGGACTCTCATTTTTATTTTGGGGGATGAAGCGTGGGAGTCGTTACATAACAGTGCAGCGTGAGTGGGGGCAAAGCGAAAGCGGCAGCCTGCAGCCCCTCACGAGGGTTCTGTTTTTACTAATCACGGGGAGCACACCTGAGGATGGCGCAGGTGCTGCGCGCTGCAGGGGGAAGTTTTAATGAGGGAACTCAGAGAGCTGCAGCTGCTTTCCGGTACTGCTGTGGCTTTTATGTGGAAGGTGGAGCACAGCGCCTCCTAGTGACGCACTCGGAGCGGCACAGCGTCATTTTGACCACACAGTGTGAGGGCCATAAAGAGCCGCACATTCGTAAAGGCGTCCTTATAAAAGTTTAAAATGGTGTGTGAGCAGAAATGTCAGGTGATCACAGGTGTGCTGTGACAGGTGATCACATGTGTGCTGTGATCTGCTGCAGACAAACCGAGGAATTTCAAAAACATGTTTTTGCTGTCTGTTCCTGGATTTTCCTGTAAGGGACTGTTTCAAGGTGAAAATGGGACTAAACACAGACTTTGACAGGACCAAGGTCAGTGTGACAGTACAGGCCAAACCGTGCAGGATGCAAACACATGCACCTGGTTTTGTTGTCACACTAAACTAACCCAGCGGTCTAACCTGTGCTGTGTCTGTGGTGAGAGAGCTCATGTGGTTTTCAGAGAGCAAATGAACGTGCGCGCTCTATTTCACAGCTGCAGAGGAGACTGACATCAGGTTCAGCCTGACTGTCACAGCTGTGCAATATCAGTGACATAAACAGCACACCTGAAATAAAGTCTTAATCTTCTTTTGAAGCTTTTCTTCAGCTTTGCTCATCAAAATAATAAAAAAAATGTTTGTTCTCTGTATGTTCTGAGGCTAAATGACAGAAAATGAATAATGAATAACCAATGAAGTTTATTGTTTTTGTAAGCTTTTGGTGAACCTATGACAGGTGCTAATACCTTCCAGTCCAGTGTGTCCTCTGAAATACTTCTTAAAACCTTAAGTTGAGTCAGTAACACCTGGACAGCTCTGACTATTGAAACCTTTAAACGTGCGAATGACTGACAGTCACATCACAGTAATTCTGTTGATGAATGAAATCTGGTGCAGCAGAAATGTTGTATCCATTATTATATCCAAAGAATCTTAAATTTAAGAGTCTGAAAACATGGTGGTAGATGCTTCCATAGTGGAACAAGGTTTCAAAACTGTACTTGGACTAAACTGATTCTACACATGCAGCTTATACGAGTATGTCCTGTTGATCACTGAGATTAAAGTTGGTAAAGGTTATGATTCATAATAAGCACCTGGATGCAGAGTCACATGACTTGGTTTTCTGTTTCACTTTGTTGAGTAGAAATCTTTGCTTTTCTTCAGTTAACTGCTGGAAAACCAGACTCAGTCAAAGAATCAGGATAGTGTCCAACCCCGAGATCTGTGACACCAACAGAAACAATCATACATATGTGTGTCCACCTTTAGTGTCACACCGACACTGCACACTGCGTTTTCTTGTGGTTTAGATGCAATGTATAAAAAGAGCTCACACCAGAGACCTACATATGTGACCACAGAGTTCCTGCTGTCGGCCTTTTGTGAATCATTTCCGTCCATCCTGAGATGAGGGCGAACATCATCTGCAGTCTTTTTGTCTTCATTCTTGGCTCTAATGTCACTAAAGGTAAGAACTTTGCACATTTACTAAAAACCAAACAGTTTAATCTGCTCCATGTTTCACTGTTTTCATGACGTTCTGTGTTAAACTGTGAGCTCTTGGTTTGTACTGGTAGACTCTATGTCCTCTCACTGCATCGGACAGGTAAATGATCAAAGTCTTATTCAGAATTCTGTTTGCAGGTTTCATCTATGAAATCGTTCAGGAGAATCAGCAGGTCATTCTGAGCTGCCGTCGCTCTGTAAGGGGCAAAGTGACGTGGAGCAGAGAGAGTGCTGGAAGGCGGGTCGATGTACTTACAGCTTACGGTTCCTGGAACACAAAACACGATGATCGATTTAGACATTACAGTGTGTTTGCAGACAAGTCACTGTACATTCAGAGAGCTGCTGTCTCAGACTCGGGGAGATACTTCTGTAATAATGAAGCAGCTGTGGAGCTGACCGTGGTCCCATCAGGTAACATCAAACTCTTTTATTGAGGACGTGTAGTTATAAAATGAGAAGGGGGAAAGAGTCCTTGTTGTGGTTTGTATATTCCAGCTGTGCATTATGCCTCCTTTATCTCTGATAGGATAGACCTATGTATCTTTGGATGTAGCTCCTCCTCATTCATTTTAGGAAATAAGACATCCTTCAACATGAGGCAAAAAAGGGAAATACACGAGATGGCAGAGAAAAGCAGCGAGCGAAATAAAACAGGAAGTGGAAACAAAGAAACTATGCAAAGAATGGCTGGGGGCGAGTGGGGGAAGGTGTACTTTACTATTCAGTTGTGATACCAGATGTTTTTGTTGCACATCACACAATTCAAGTTGTGACATCACTGCTGTTATTTCCTTGTTCCATGGTCATTCAAAAAGACTTTGATACTTTAAACTGCTGTTTCTGCCTCCTGACAAACTGTGTAGCTGGAAGGAAAAAGGCACCTCCACCACCTCCACCTCCACCACCCCAACTGCCCCCACCTCCACCACCCCCACCTCCACCATCCACACCTCCACCATCCACACCACCCCCACCTCCACCATCCACACCTCCACCACCCCCACCCCCAACTCCACCCCCACCTCCACGTCCACCACCCCCATCTCCACCTCCACCTCCAGCTCCACCACTCCTACCAACTGAATGGACAGCAACACTGGTAACACTGGTAACAACAACAGCAGAACTGCCACCACCAGCAGAGGAAAACACAGGTATGATAAGAATTAAACCACTGACAGCTGACTCCAGCAGACAAATCCTGGTGTGGTGGGTGAGGATCTGATTCCAGATGTTTCTTTGTCTTCCAGCTGCTGACCACCTGTGGCACATGACTGTCCGTACACTGATTGGACTGCTCTGCTTCATCATCATGATCAGCATCACTGCTGTTACCTGGAGGAAAGGTGGATGAGCTCTAAGAGCCTCTGTGCTCTCATCATCACTGTTTTCAGACTCATTGAGGTTTAACATGATTCATTGTTATATTTATTTTCCGTCTCTTGCAGCTCGACGGATAGAGAAACAGAAGAGAGACAGAGGAGCAGAAAGCGGCCTGTGATCCTCCATCACGCAGAAACAAGAGTGGTACAGACTGAACTGGGATCAGTTCATCGTCACCCAGTCACACAGCAAACAGCCATCCTGAACCTCAGAGTGACGACAGATTGTTCAGCATGTGATCCAAACCTTCAGTGACCTTTGTCTCTCTCTCTTATGTGTCGCAGACTAAACTGAAGTTAAACTGGACAAAAGAAAAGAAATTCAGTTAATTAAAACTCAAAGTAACATATTAAAGTACATGTAAAGTATTTGCTGCTCTGCCCTCTCAACGCCCTGCAGCTCAACAGTTTGAGTCCATTTTTGATTTGATTTGTTTGAGTAGATGTTGTTTGAGTAAAAACGTAAACTTACTTTACTTTTTAAGTTCATTCTACTGACAGGGGGCACGAAACTAGGCAAACAAATTCAATAGTCAAATAAATTGCTGGATAGTGTAGTGGTAAGACTACACACCTCGGGAGTTGGGGTCGCAAGTTCTTTTCCAGTAAGGGTCCTGGCTAGACCCCACCATGCTAAAAACCAGGCCTGGAGTGGTGCGGCTATGTCTGCAGCCTGTCTGCAGTTCAGGACACAAGCATTTCACTGCATGTTGTACTGTGTATGTGACAAATAAAATTTGTATTTGTAAACTAATGGTTTCATATTTGTATTGACCACAGCAGCCACAGAAACAATAAGAAAACAAGAAAACAAGGCTACAGCCCACCGGCTGTCACAACAGGACACAGTGTCCACTCTGACCTATGGTATGCAAATAAGGACATGAATTAAAAACAAAATAGAAATCTAGAAATTACAACTAAAGGTTACATGATTACATAAAGATTACAACTAAAGAAATTACTAAATCTATCAGTGTATTAAAAAATGGTAAGAGTCCAGACCCTGATGGGTTAGGGAATGAATTTTACAAACAGTTTAAGATCAAACTTGCTCCATATCTATTTAAATTGTATAACCATGCATACAATATGGGCACCTTACCACCAACATTGAATGAAGCAGTTATTACTGTACTTCCAAAAAAAAGGTAAAGTCTTGGAGGAAGTGGGATCATATAGACCTATCTCTTTATTAAATTCGGATCAAAAAATCCTGGCTAAAATACTAGCGAGCAGACTCAGTATGGTAATAGATAAACTGGTACATTCAGATCAAACAGGCTTCATACCAGATAGGAGCTCCTTTAACAATCTAAGGCGTCTATTTAATAAAATTTACTCCTCTAAGGTGCAACAGGACCTACTTATACTTAGCTTAGATGCCGAAAAGACATTTGATCATGTGGAGTGGCCCTATCTCTTTGCTGTCTCAGAGAAATTTCAATTGGGACAAGATTTTATTTCCTGGATAAAATTACTCTACAAGAATCCCACAGCCAGAATCCTTACAAACCAAACATTATCCACTCAGTTTAAGCTCAGCAGAGGGACACGACAGGGATGTGTTCTTAGTCCATTACTGTTCGCTCTGGCTCTGGAACCCCTGGCACAGACAATTCGTACTCACCCTGATATACATGGTTATGACACAGCATATACTTCTAATACTATATCGCTCTATGCTGATGACATTTTACTATACATAACAAAACCCCAAACTTCCGTCCCAGCATTTCTCTCCGTTACTGACAAATTTGGCACCTTTGTCGGTTACAGGATCAACTGGGGGAAAAGTGAAGTATTGCCCATCAAATTAGTAGTAGTAGTGAGTGGCTTGCATCTCTCCCATTTAAAATAACTTATGAAAAAATTACATGTCTGGGCATCACAATAACAAGAAAATATAGTTCCCTAGTGAAAGAAAACTTTCTCCCTCTATTGGAGAAGCTAAAAAACAACATCCAGTTTTGGAGGACACTCCCTATCTCATTGATAGGAAGAGTGAACTCAATAAGGATGGTCTTTCTCCCACAAAATCTGTACTTGGTCCAAAATATCCCAATTTTCCTGCCCAAATCTTTCTCCAAAAAGCTGGATGCCATTATTATGCCGTTTATATGGAACTACAAAACACATAGAATAAAAAAAGAACATCTATGTAAACACGGATCCCTTGGAGGACCTGCACTATCTAACTTTATGCATTATTACTGGGCATCAAATTTAAGAATAATCTCCCTCTTACTGGATGATACAGCGTTACTCCTCCATGGTCTGCAGATGGAGCGGGAGGACTGCCTTCCTTACTGTGTTGGTGGAATATTACTTTCTCCTACTCCCTTGACAAGTGCATACTATAACTATAACCCAGTGATCCATACCACTTTGCGAATCTGGAAACAGATAATTAAGCACTGTAAACTGAAACCATTATCAGTGTGTATGCCTGTTACATCTAACCCTTCTTTCCTTCCATCATGTGCAGACGGAGCTTTCAACGTGTGGCATGAACTGGGAATTGGTAAATTAAAAGACTTGTATTCAAACGATGCCCTCATGTCATTTCAACAATTAATAGATAGATTTGGACTACCGTGCAGCCATTTTTTTTAGATATCTTCAACTACGAAATTATATCCGCACACATCTGCCGCAGTTTGAAAGCATGCCGTCTGACACCTTGGATAGATGCCTTAGTGATAACCGGGGGTCCGAACATAGAGTCTCATTATTCTATAACTCACTACAGGAGATGAGTACACCTTCAACTCATTCAATTAAAGAGGAGTGGGAAAAGGAATTTGGGATTTCCCTATCGGAAGATTTTTGGCAGGAGGTCTTACGCAACATAAATATGGTATTTATTAATTCCCGTCATTGTTTAATTCAGTATAAAATTGTACACAGGTTACATTACTCAAGGGAAAGACTTCACAAAATGTATCCAGACTGCTCTGCCTTCTGTGAAAAATGTATGACACATTATGGAAATCTGTTACAGTTTTGCACTTTGTCCAAGGCTTCAGGGTTTTTGGTGTGACATCTTCACCTATCTATCTAATATTCTCAAAATCAAGATTGATCCAAATTCAACAGTAATTATCTTTGGGATCTCCAAAGAAACACAAAGCTTACAATATGCTCAAAAAGTCTTATGTCATATGCACTGATCATTGCAAAGAAACTGATCCTGCAGCTTTGGAAAGGCAAAGAGGTTCCTGTGTTAAAGATGTGACTCGCAGAGCTTACAAATACACTTCACCTTGAAAAAATAAGATATACCATGAATGGCAATGCGAAAGATTTTGAACTAATTTGGCGTCCTTTACTTGCATATCTTGGGAAAATTTAACTTTCTGGCAGTCAGGGAATTGGGGTCCAGGGTGGATTTTTTTGTTTTTGTTTTCCACTTCAGCGGAATTGAAGTCTACTTTAGATACCATCTAAATCATCGTTTGGTGGATTTCTTTTGGTTTTTTTGTTCGTCAGTTTATTTATTTATTATTTATTTAAAGAAAAAGGGGACATAAGTCCTATTAACCTGTAACAATTGTGATACTTGCTTCTAATAAAAGATATATGAAACATAAAAATAAAATAGAAAGGCTTAAAAATATGGTATTTTAAACTATGTAAAAAATATAGAATATCACATTAATGATACATTATTGCAGTCAGCTGTGAGGTAAGTGAGGATGCAGTGAGAATCTCGGCAGGACTGAACATGGCGCACCATCAAAAACATTTCAGCCACTTATTTGTTCTGCCAGTTTTTTCCTCTGCAGCTTTTAATATCCAACAATAGGAGTTATACTTACACTCCCACCAGCATCACCACTCTGGAGGACTGCAGTGAAGTAGTCATGTGCAAATGAAGCAATGAACCAGTATTGATCGACTTCATCATTTGCACTGAAAATAGGTTCATTCATTCAAAGCTTTATTTTAGTGACATCTAGTGGTGAAACGGAATGCAGCAGAACAATGTCTCAGTAATCATGTGCTGAGTGTAACAAAGGCTTGTGTGAGTGATGTAAATACAATGTTGCAAAGATGGATCGAGTGGTCACTTCTGTACACGTATGTAATGTAGCAGCTGGAAGAAGTGTAACTGGGGGAGGGCTGTCATTATGTACATAGGATGGGGATTTTAATGATAAACAATATTTTTTTCACTGTTTTTTTTCTTGGTGACAACTCCAGCTTTTTAAAAAACATGTTCACATGTTTTTCACATGTAACACAGTAACACAGTAACACTGTGTAACACTGTGTAACACAGTTTTTCACATGTAACAGTATTGATGGTTTCGACTGGTCATGTGATTCAATCAGGGGACCAAGGCAGACGTCATGAGTCACGTGTGATTTTTCCACACCCAGCTTTGAAGCAGCGGTTCTGGGAAAATCCACCTTAGAGTTTGAAGCTTGTGTCGGAGCATCTGCTGAAAACGCCACCCTCAGAGAGTCGTAAAACCTTTTACCGAGGGAATGACCGAACTCTCACAAGAAAGCAAAGTAACTGTTATTGAGCTCCAGAGGAGCGAAACACCAGCTACTGTTAGACAGAGCAGTTGCCTGAGACTGCAAGACCAGACTGACCAACCTGTGCACAGCCTGGATTGAGTACAAGAAGGCCTATGACTCAATGCCCCACAGATGCGTAAAACTGTACAAGATCAACAGGACCCTCAGAGTCTTCATCAGGAACTCAATGGGAATGTGGCGTACCACACTAGAGGCCAACTTCAAGCCCATAGCACAAGTCACCATCAAGTGCGGGATCTACCAAGGAGATGCTCTGTCCCCACTGCTGTTCTGCATAGGCCTGAACCCCCTCAGTGAGATCATTAACAAGACTGGCTACAGATACCGACTACGAAACAGAGCGGTTGTCAGCCACCTCCTGTACATGGATGACATCAAGCTGTATGCCAAGAGTGAACGAGACATCGATTCACTGATCCACACTACCAGGCTATACAGCAATGACATTGGAATGTCATTCGGACTGGAGAAGTGTAGTCGGATGGTAACAAAGAGAGGGAAGGTAGTCAGAACTGAGGGGATCGAACTATCAGAAGGCAACATTGCAGACATAGAGGACAGTTACAAGTACCTGGGGATCCCGCAGGCAAATGGGAACCATGAAGAGGCCACTAGAAAAACCGCAACCACCAAGTACCTGCAGAGGGTCAGGCAAGTCCTGAAGAGTCAGCTGAACGATAAGAACAAGATCTGGGCTATCAACACCTACGCCCTGCCCGTGATCAGGTACCCTGCTGGGATAATAAGCTGCCCAAAGAAGGAGATAGAAGCCACTGACATCAAGACCAGGAAGCTCCTGACCATGCATGGAGGCTAAGCGAGAGGAAGGAGGCCGGTGACTGGTGAGTGTCAGCATCACGGTCCAGGATGAGACGACAAACATCCACGAATACATCAGTAAGGTGGCCTCAACTGACCACATGCTCAGTGAATACCTCAGGCAGCAGAAGCCCAAGAATAAGGAGGAAGAGGAGGCACCATCGTGGAAGGACAGGCCCCTGCACGGTATGTACCACCAGCAGATAGCGGAGGTGGCTGATATCCAGAATTCCTACCAGTGGCTGGACAAAGCTGGACTGAAAGACAGCACAGAGGCACTAATCATGGCAGCACAGGAACAAGCTCTGAGTACAAGATCCATAGAGGCTGTGGTCCATCTCATAGACGTAACCCTGCTTTCACAGCCATGCTGTGCTGCTTTCCTGCTGTTAGACAAATTCTATTCAATTTCATTTATATGTAGCAACAAATCACAAGAGCAGTCACCTCAACATGCTCTATATGGTAAGATAAAGACTACAATAATACAGAGAAACCCATCTGCCACGACTGGGTGGGGCTGAGGGGAGGAAGACAGGACAAAGACATGCTGTGGAAGACTCCCACAGATTAAAAATAACTAATGCAGAGAGGTCTATAAATACATAGTGACTGAAGAATAAACTCCCAGTGCATCATGGGAATCCCCCAGCAGCCTACACATAATTAAGGGAGGATTCAGGGTCACCTGATCCAGCCCTAACTATATGCTTTGAGAGTGAAGTGATGATATGGTACTACAAGGTCATTAAGATAAGATGGGGCCTGATTATTTAAGACCATGTATGTGATGAGCAGGATTCAGTGCACCTGTATGATCGATGTACCACACAGCTGTGGATTTCCTGTCTTTGCCTTCTGCTGTTGCAAACATTTGAATTCTGTTGTATTCTTTACTTGTGCAGACTAAACTGAGGAAACTTCACACTGCATGTGTCTGATGGCTGTTCACACATCATCTGTATGCGTTTACTCTAAAAAGACACTGTGGTGTGCTGAGGACGTGCAAATACGACCGCACAGTTCCTGTTTTCAGCTTAAAGGAAAAATAACACATGAGTCAGTTTGAGTTAGCAGAGCTGCTCTTTGAGATAAATAAGAAACAAAACCATTGATGAACTTTAGGTTTGCTGAGTTGTGGATGGACTTAGTTCATTAGGTTTTTTTGACCTTGTATATAAAGCACTTCTTTCTTTTTATAAAATATTATGTAGTAGTAGTATGATGCTTTAGACTGTTGAGACAGGCAAACCCACACATAACCACAGAGTTCCTGCTCTCAGCCCAAACTGAGTATTAGCTCAGATGCTAATATGAGTACAGAATGATGGTGACAGTGAACATCTACTGCTGTGTTGTGTTGGGCTCTCACACTCACTGGGCTCACTGCATTTTGTCTTTTGTGTTTAAATGTGTTTGAAAGATTTAACCTATGAAGTAACTGAGGAGAAGCAGGACATTGTTCAGAGGGTAACGTTTAGTTTAATGTCTAAACACGCTGTACACACGATGTGTGAAACATGTCCTCAGACTGTGCAGACTGTAATCCAACATTAACTATGTAACATGGGGACAAGGGGAAGTCGGGGATTAAATGAAATGATAAGACAGCCAGGGCGGGGCAGATTATCCCAAAGGGGGAAGTAAAAGCAAGAGAAGACATGAGAGAAAGTGACCTTCAAAGTAAAACAGGAAATAAACAGAAGACGACAGTAGTGTCATTGACCTGTGACCACCACAGTGCAGTCTACTCCAGCATGAATGCAAAGTGAACTGCTGATTGTTACTTGACCCTGTGTTGTTATGTGGTGTGTAATGGTCGTCTCTCTCTGTGACACACTGCTGACCTGTCCAGGTTGTACCTCGGCCCTCGCCACAGGAACAGGAAGTGGACCTGAACTGGAGAACATGTTCAGCAAACTGAGAATGGTTGAACGATCATCATTTTCTGTTTCTGTCTATCTATCTAAATAAATACCAATAAAGTGCATTTTGGACATATTTACATCGTCAGATACACAACAGACAGTTCTGCAGTAAAGCTCCATCATGAAAGGAAGCACTGACCAAAAAAAGAAATGATGTGTTGAGGACGAAGTTTTTGACAAATATATGAGTGCATGCGTTCCTGTTGTGAGCCCATCACAGAGTGTGTTCCTGTGAGCTGATGACGTCAGTCAGGATGAAGCTGGACGTGTGCTGCT
The DNA here is from genome assembly GCF_036321145.2 of Pelmatolapia mariae. NCBI lineage: Eukaryota > Metazoa > Chordata > Actinopteri > Cichliformes > Cichlidae > Pelmatolapia > Pelmatolapia mariae. Next base: position 4,525,622 of record NC_086245.2, read on the forward strand.
GCCTGTTAGCAGCCGCTGCTCTGGGCTCTAACGTCGCTGCAGGTAAGGAGACTCACGTTTCCTGACTTTATTCACCTGTCAGCAAACACCACACTATAATGTATCCATGGTAACAGACGTTTATTTCATTGTTTCACAGATTTCATCCATAAAATCCCTGAAGAGAAGCAGCTCATCACTCTGCACTGTCCTCACTCTGTGGAGGGTAAAGTGAGGTGGAGCAGAGAGAGTGGAGGAAGCAGAGCTGACATACTTACAGCTGATGGAGACGGAGACACGAAACACATCAATGATCCACAGAAACGATACGATTCACAGGCTGACGGGTCTCTGATCATCCTCAGAGCTGCTCTCTCAGACTCTGGCAGATACGTCTGTAACCATGAAGCAACTGTGGAGCTGACAGTGATCCATCAGGTAACATCTGGCTGCTTTATCTGGTTTCCACATTAAATGTTTCATCTGTTGTGTATGAATGAAAAAGTCATATTTACTGATAAATTCCAGTAAAGGATTAGTGGCAGTAACAGAAAGGTAAATGTCAGCAGATGAAGAGGAGGAACAGAATGAAGTCTGAGCAGGTCAAAGTCCCAGAGGGAGGAGCCCGGTCAGCTCCATTCTGACGGAGAAGTATCCACCCTTCAGTGACATCCACCCTCCAGTTTGTTAGTGGAAAAGGAGTCACTTTCTCAGGAAGTTGTGTTGAACTGCAGCTGCTGGTGGCCCATTAAATACTCTCTAACTCTCTAACTTTGCATTCATGTACAGGAACTAAAACCCTGCAGACGTTTCTGAGTCTCCAACATGGACAAGGCGGATCGGTGCCAACATCACGACCGTCTTCGGTCAGAGCGAGACCGAGGAGCGCGCTCAGCGTTCAGAAATGTTCACAAAGTTTCCCTACCAATGAAAATGAGCAGACATGCTGACATCAGCTGACCCGCTCAGCTTAACCTGCTTTAAAGGACCATCCTTTATTTTAATATGTCTGCTGTTGTTGACGGATGAGGTCCCTGAAATGACTTTGTTGTATTAGGTTTAATGTAAACTACATCTGAGACAGTATATCAGTCTATTTGATTTTTTATCACAAGATTGAAATCTGAATATTTGTTCATAATTTTTTAAACAAACATTTATTTAAAAGTATTTGGAGTAATATTAACTGATCTGTAACAATTATCAGTGCTGCAGATGAAAAACAGGAAGTGACGTGTATCACCTGTTCTGTGTTCAAGTGGTCACGCTTTGACGTGGATCTGGTCTCATCCCGTGAGTTTAAGCTCCAGTCATGAAACACAACACAATGTTTCCACGTGATGGTGCAGAATCTCACATTCTCCCCGTCCCAGTCCAACCACCATTCACCTTCTTTCTTCAAAGAACTAGTTAATCCACCTAACGGTGATTTCAAGGACACTCTCTTTAACACTGTTTTCTGTGCAGCTAAACTGGGCTCCCCAGAGACTGCAGCTTTGCCCTGGCCCTGTTTGAGGGGCCTTAGTTTGTTCGGATCCGGCAGAGGTTCTCTTTCCAGCCTCCACTGGGGGCTCAGCCAAGCCGGTCCAGCCTCCTGTCTCAGCCAGGGGCTCGGACAAGCTGTCTCAGCCTCCTGCATCAGCTGGGAGCTCGAGCGAGCGTATCCAGCCAGCCACAAACTCCACGTCGCTCCCTGAGCTTGAGAAGCGTCCTGAGCACAGCTGCAGCTAGCTCTGTCTCGCCAGAGGTTTCCACACCGTCTGGTCCATTTACGTCTCCGCCCGACTGGTCATCAGCGCCCTGTCCCACTCTGCTCCAGGGTCTCTGTTGCCATCAGCCTTCAGCCCAAGGGCCTCCATCTCTGGCCAGTTTCTGATGCAGGTTTTTTTAAAAAATCCTGTTTGTGTTTCAGAACTCACACTCCCCTGAACGCCTTTAGCACCAACACTGTATTTGCACACGTTCATGCTCACAAAACAGGAAACACTATTAAAAGACAGTGAGAGGTGTTAAGGATGTTCCTAAATAACTCCTGTTCCTCTTCTCATGAAGAAAAGATGAAGTCAGAGTTTAAATCTTTTCTGTCTGTATCAGGATGGCAGCAAACATCTGCTGCTGTCTTTTTGCCTTTTTCCTGAGCTGTAAAGTCACTGCAGGTACGAACTGTTTACATTCATTCTGAACATTTTGTCCTAAATGTTTAAACTTATTTTTTACACCGTAATGATAAGTTTACATATTGAAGCTTGTGTCATTTCTCTGAACTGTGACATGTTGGTTTGTTCTGCTTTTGAAGCCTGTGTCAGTGATGTGTGGTGCAGCTGATTTAATTTAAAAAACCTCAGGAAAGTCAGATTGAATCTTAATCCATCTGCAGCCAAATGTTCCCTTATATTTTTATGATTTTGTGTTTTGCAGGTTTGATGCATGAAGTGGCTGAAGAAGAGCACTCTGTTGTTCTGAGGTGTCCTCTCTCCGAGGAGCGCAGAGTGACGTGGAGCAGAGAGAGAAATGACAGCAGAGAGGAGATCCTGACAGCCGATGGTGGACGTTTAATAAGACACGATGACATCACCAAGCAGTACACTGCATACGACGACCTGTCGCTCTACATTTACAGAGCTGCTGTCTCACACTCTGGGACGTACTTCTGTGACGATAAAGCTGCTGTGGAGCTCACAGTGATCCCGTCAGGTGACATCAAACTTATTCGATTTTTCAGTCTTCACTTTTTATTTCAGCGGGTTTCTCCCAACATGATGTGGATATTTTCTCAGTGCTGAGGTTATAAAAGTCTCTGTGAGTCAGATGTTGCTCACATCTGAGCAGTCAGTGTGGGTCAGAGGTTAGCTTAGCTTCCCCGCTGACACGGGTGAAACCCTGACATCACCTGCTGGGTCAAAACTGGCTGCACTGGTGCAACTACAAAAACTGATAAATGGTTAAGAAATGACATGATGTCTTCTCTACATACCGAGAATTATTGTTATAGTAATAGTTTATTATCAGGAAACCCTTATAACGTTACATCATTATGTAAATTTCCTGTATTTGCATAATGAACGTTGGCTCACTGGTGTAGCTAAGTGGGTGAGCAGGTAACCATGTGCCACATGGCCCAAGTGTAGCTGCGTGTCTGCCACAAAAAGCATCTTAAACAGCACAGACTAGAAAAGCTTTGCCTCTCTGTCCTTTACATCAGCCCAGGGTTATGACCCTTAACTCAGGTCTGAATATGTGAGGTCATGTGACCATGTTTTTCTTTCTCTCGAGAACATTGCATTTTGTTTAGAGAGGTGCACTGAAGGTGGAAGACAGGAGTGGCAGAGAAGTATGCGAGGGTGGTGCAACTCATGTATAAGGGCAGAGAGACGGGGTGAGGTGTGATCAGGGATCGGCTTTTAGCTCCTTCCTGTTTGCAGTGATGGAAAGACTGACAGATGAGGTCAGGCCGGAGTCTCTGTGGACTCTGATGTTTGCAGACGACACTGTGATCTGCAGTGAGAGCAGGGAGCAGGTGGAGGAGAGCCTGGAGACCTTAGATGAGGTGTGACAGGTGCTGACCCCATAATGTTCATGTTTATTGTGCACAGGAACAACGAGACTCATTGCTGTGGGGGGGAGGAACGTCACCCTGAGATGCCCTCATGCTGGTCGAAGATCAGGAAGATCAGAAAGTCCATCATGGAGCAGAAGTTTTGCTGGAAAACAACAGACAGTCAGCCCTCATGCTTCCACTGTGGGCCAGATGTTTATTATTCCAGATGTTCAGCTTGCTGACTCCGGACTGTACCACTGTGATGGAAAACCAGCTGCATATCTGAAAGTGATCAAAGAGGAGAAATCTGACAGCGGTGAGAATAAGACAGTGAATATAAAATATCTCATGGTAATGACCTTGTGACGGGGTGTGGTTTGTGGGACCACGGGAGGGGTGGAGCAGTGGATTCAGGGTGTGGTGTCAGGGGAGGCTGACCTAATTATCTAATCATGTTGCTGGGACCTGAGGAGGGGGCTGTGTGTGATACAGAAGGAGGGCAGCTGGAAAGCTGCACCTTGGAAAGCTGGAAAATAAAAGACATTTAAAAATTGCAACTGTGCTTGGCCATGTGGCCAAGCTGGCAGCCATGCAGCAGCCATGCAGCAGCCATGCAGCAGCCATGCAGCAGCCATGCAGCAGCCATGCAGCAGGAGCAGCCTCCAACCTGCGATGTGACCTGAAAAAATCTGAAATGGTCAAGTATGAACGAAAGTGTCATGGTCCTGGGTCGGTGACCCAGTGTTTTGTATTTTTGAATTATTATAAAGTTTTTGAGTTCATGATTTATCACTGCTAGTCTCAAAGTTTCTGTCTCAGGAGCACTGGTGTGATCGAAAGGAGACAAACTAGTAGATGAGGAAATGTGCGAGTTGTGCGTGTACTCTATCCATGGGACATGTGCAGACCAAGTTTCTGGGTGGACGACACAGCGGAGTGTGGATTCTAGCTCTTTGTTGAGCCTTTAAGTCTCTCCGTTGGTCTGAGGGTGGTAGCAGGAACTGAGGTTGACCTGGTCCCCTAAAGAGCAAAATGACTTCCAACCCTGTGATGTGAACTGGGGTCCTCTGTTGGACGTGATCTCGGATTGAGCTTTCGTGGCGCTTGAAGATGCGATCGAACAAAAGTTTAGCGGTTTCAGTAGCGGTGGGGAGTTTGTCCAGAGCTATAAAGTGAGTGGCTTTGGAGAATCTATCAATTACAGAAAGAATTACGGATTTACCTGCTGAGATGGGCAAACTGGTGACGAAGTCCAGAGAGATGTGTGACCAAGCGCAAGAAGGTATGGCTAATGGCTGCAGTAGTCTGGAGCGGCGCTGACATCAGGAACAAAACTGTAGACCTGCACCAGGCTGGGAAGACTGAATCTGCAATAGGTAAGCAGCTTGGTGTGAAGAAATCAACCATGGGAGACATTATTAGAAAATGGAAGACATACAAGACCACTGATAATCTCCCTCGACCTGGGGCTCCACGCAAGATCTCACCCCGTGGGGTCAAAATGATCACAAGAACTGTGAGCAAAGATCCCAGAACCACACGGGGGGACCTCGTGGATGACCTGCAGAGAGCTGGGACCAAAGTAACAAAGGCTACCATCAGTAACACACTAAGCCGCCAAATCCTGCAGTGCCAGACGTGTCGCCCTGATTAAGCCAGTACACGTCCAGGCCCGTCTGAAGTTTGCTAGAAAGCATCTGGATCCAGAAGAGGACTGAGAGAATGTCATATGTTCAGATGAAGCCAAAATAGATCTTTTTGGTAAAAACTCAACTTGTCATGTTTGGAGGAGAAAGAATGCTGAGTTGCATCCAAAGAACAGCATACCTACTGTGAAGCATGGTGGAAACATCAGGCTTTGGGGCTGTTTTTCTCCAAAGGGACCAGGACGACTGATCTGTGTAAAGGAAAGAACGAACGGTGCCATGTATCGTGATATTTTGATTGAAAGCCTCCTTCCATCAGCAAGGGCATTGAAGATGAAACATGGCTGGGTCTTTCAGCATGATCCCAAACATACCACCCAGGTATCGAAGGAGTGGCTTCCTAGAAAGCATTTCAAGGTCCTGGAGTGGCATAGACAGTCTCCAGATCCCAACCCCATAGGAGGGAGTTGAAAGTCCGTGTTGCTGAGCGACAGCCCCAAAACATCACTGCTCTAGAGGAGATCTGCACGGAGGAATGGGCCAAAATACCGGCAACAGTGTGTGAAGATGTAAAGAAAACGTTTGACCTCTGTCATTGTCAACAAAGGGTATATAACAAAGTACTGAGATGAAATTTTGTTACTGACCAAATACTTATTTTGTGGCGTAGTGTGTTTGATTGTTCACAGAAAAATACTTTCACTTTCTAGTACAGACACAGTTTTGTTGTTGCTGGTAGTCAACAACAAATCCTGAGGAAATATTAAGAGGGAACATTGATATTCATTTCCTATAAAAAGACTCTGAGATGTGCTGACGATGTCATGTAAACCACACAGTTCCTGTTCTCGGTGGAAACAGAAGTCTGGGTCAGCTGTTACTGTGTGTCCACAGTTATTTCAGTGCATCAGGATGAGGGTGAACATTTACTGCTGTCTTTGTGCTTTTATTCTGGGCTCTGATGTCTCTGCAGGTACAGGCTTCTAACACTCTGCCTTTCTTATTTAAACAGATAATTTGGTATTGTTAGATATTTTCATAGAGTATGTTTCACAGCTTTAATCTATAAAGAAGCTGAGGAGCAGCAGCCCATCACTCTGCCCTGTCCTCGCCCTCAGGGCAACGTGACCTGGAGCAGAGAGACAGAAGGGAGGAAAGTTATCATACTTACAGTTTTTAATGATGCTGTAAAAAGACACAATGATCCAGGAAGACATTACCATGCATTCGTGGATAAGTCACTGCACATTCGTGAAGCTGCTGTCTCAGACTCTGGAACGTACCTGTGTAATAACGAAACGGCCGCAGAGCTGAGGGTGATCCCATCAGGTAACGTCAAACTTTCACTTTTTCTGTGTTTTTGAATAATTTTGAAGCGCTCTCACAAAGCTCGATTTTCACCTCGTCGTTCTCAACTGTGCAGAGTTACATGTTCAGACTGAATCATCTCACATCTGCACAGTAAGCCAGTCAGCATAGACCACAATGAGGACTGGACACAGAACAAACCGAGCTCGACTGTTCACATTTCACAAAATGTCACGGCTGCGTCTGTGAACCAGCGTTTTGAGTATTTTGTATTTTTGATTTTCTTATGTTAGATTGCATTAATGCAAAGGTCTGGTGTTATTATTTAGTTCGGATTTAGTTGAGTGTTATTCTAGTTTATGTTTCATCAATGTCTCAGTGTTCATGAGTCTTTTCCTGTTTGTAAAGTGTGATCTCTTGTAGGTTCCCCTTGTGTTTCCCTCTCTCGTCTCCCTTATCTGTTCCCATGTTCTTCTCCCTGTGTTTCTTTCCACTCCCCCAGTCTGTCACGTAACTCATGTCTGTGTGTTTCATGTCCTATTGTCAAGTTTGGTTGTCATGTCTACGTCTCTCTGTGTTTTCTGGTTTTATTTTGAAAGTCTTGTTTTCATGTTCAGTGTGCTTAGTTTTGCTTCCTCTGTGGCGTTGGGTTCATTTGTGTCACCCTTCTGTGTATCTAAGTCCTCTAGCTTCCTCTGTTCTTTGTTGGGCTCTTGTCTCCATGTGAAGTCATGTCTCATCACAGAGTTTTATTTCTACTGCTCAGGTTCAAGCTTGTGTTTTGATTCTTTTTCACGTTCATGTTTTGCATGTTCCTGTTCAGTTCCATGTTCATATCTTTCATCTTAGTTGCTCCCAGTTTAGTTTTGTCCCAGTATGCTTTGCTTTCCATTTTTTGACATTAGCCTAAAATAAATAAACTTCAGGTTGTTATTGGACTCACATTGAAACTATTGTGGTGGAAACTGTAGATCTTAAAGCAATCCAAGGTGAGAGACAGGAGGTCAAAAACAGAGCAAAGCAGCTAAAGTTTGTCTCTAACCTACAGAGTGGCTTCATGCTCAATTAAAACACGTCTGAAATCTGCAGCTGTGAAATAGAAAGTGATGCAAATGAGATTTGAAGTAACTTTGCCCATTTTCAGACATCCTGTAGTATTACATGTATTTTTGTGCTGTTGTGTATGATTTTGAAAGTAAAGACACTAATAGGACCAAGACACTGAAACAAAGCCACAGGAAATGACTTCACTGAAAAGGAATAAGAAAGTTTCAAACAAATATACTGTTACTCTCTCTGACAGAACATTTGAAAGGGGGAACTCTTTCATGTTAGTGTGATATTTATAACTTACAGGATGGAGAAAAATGATGTAGGAATAAGTTCTGATTTACTAAAATAATTACACATATTATCATAGACTGTATATAAAAGATGGGTGTGAGGACACTGCTGATGTGCCTTGAACCTGCATTAATGTCCAGCAGGGAACGACGTCTCTGATTTAAAAATATGACTACCGTGAGGCGCAGATAAATTTATGAAGATGTGTTTTTTGCCTGAATATTTTCTGGTAGCGATGCGAAAAAGGGGAGCAGGCGGTTATGAAAGGGTCCACTCATTAAACCCTCTTAACTTCTTTGGCGAGCAGGCTGTCAATGGCCAGGAGCTGACTGGAGGTTTTTACAGGTACAAGAGCCTGACGGCTGGGTAACAATCCCTGGGTGGAAACCTTCTCAAAAACCTTTTACTAAAAAGCTGGGTTAGGGTGATTTTTTTAAGGTTTCTTTTAATGCATGAATGTGGATAGGTGTCAAAACAGACAAAACTAGTCATTGCTTGGGCAGGTTGCAGGGGGTAGGTTGGGCAGGAATGGCCGCTGCCGCAAAAGGAGCAGGAGTGAGGCAACATGAGGCAACCCAAATCGGAGTTTCCAGAGTTGTGGAAACTCTGGAAACTAGTGTCCTGGAAACACCTAGGACACTAGTGTCCTAGGTGCATGATGGGTCTGCCCTTCTGTCTGTATCTTGTGGCAAAGCCATGCTAAGAACGGATGCTGTGGGGTTTGGAAATTTCTGGTTTAGAGGCTGGAGCCAAGCAGGTAAGAGCGGATGTGTGGCTTATGGACTCAATTATTTTGGGCTGGAATGGTACAGGTGGAAGCAGGATGTGATGGAGCACCGCATATCTTGCAGGAGAGTGAAGAATGGGCAGCAAAGATGCGACAGTAGAGTTCCTGGTTGTGTCCTGATTAAACTGTTGTAGGCGAGCGACTCCTTGAGAAGTGAACTGGATGTGGTACTGGTAAAAGCTGGTGCTGCTGGAATAGTAGGGCAAGATCCAGTATTATGGTCACGTTGGTATCGAGAACTTGTCTTTGGTAAGTGAAAGAGGTGCAGAAGATGTCTCTGTATAGTGAAAATGCAAAAGCAAACTCGAGTGGAGTGAGCTCTTTTGCCTGAGATGGCGCCGGACTGCGCATGATGATGGGTCTGTCGTGGCTGTCGATCAACCTGGGTGGAAAAAGAAGGGTCCTGGGGTAAAAAAGTTGGCCATGTGCTGCTTGGAGCTGCTCCAACAGGAAAAGGAAGAAGATCTGGGTTAGGAGGCTGTATAGTTGGATACCCGGTTGTGGAAATCTTAGCTGAAGTATTGTAAAGAGAAGCTGAAGTGATAGGAACTGGCAACCTGGTGCCAGGAAGGTTTGCTGCAGTCATTAGCGAAGAAGGGATAGATGACTGAGAAACTGGCAACCCGGTGTCGGGAAAATTTGCTGCAGAGTTTAGTGAAGGAATGATAGCTGGCTGAGGAACTCACAACCCGGTGCTGTGAAGACTTGCTGAGGAGAGCTGCAAAGGAGGGATGGAAGACAGCAGAACTGGCAGGACTCCGGTTCCACGCGGAGTAGGAGGAGCAGCTGAGGGGGGAGCTGGGATTTCGCCTCCAGGAACACGCGATGTGGTGGCTGGATGCGGCTGCTGCTGGCTGGTGGGCAAGACTGCGAGGTGCGGGGAAGCTTCAATCTTTGAGACGTTGGCTGCGTTTATGTCCAGAAGAGGATTAGCTTTGCTTGTTGCATGGATGTGGGAACGGTGAGAAGTTAAAAAGAATTGGAATAGCTTTGCTTTGTTGTCGGAATGGTGAAAGCAAATGCCTCTGTCTTTTAAAACTCATTGAAGACGGGCTACACTCCAGTCTGAAATCCTTAATGGGAAGGTGTTTCGGGAGACCTTACCAGGGCGTGGGAATGGGGGCATGTCCTCGGAGTTAGGCGCTATGATGGGTCGGAGTTTTGGGAAGCTCTGCGGGGCTGGAGACACATCTCAGGGCGATCAGGAGTGGAGCTGCGATCTTCCTCTAATCAAAGTTCTGAGGTTATAATTTTGCGGGGATGGTGAGCGACTGGAGTTGCTGTATTGCTGAATGGAGAGAGGAATTCTGAGGAATAGATAAAGTAGACCAGATTGCCGAGAGGCGAGAATGGCTGCTGGACGGTTCCCCAGGCGGGCCGGGGGTGATCGGTCTCTCTGCTGCTCCAATATGATGTTTAGAGATGTGAGTTTGGGATTCCTGGACTGCCTGAAAGTTGTCTGATTAAGAAGAACTGAGCTCTTGGTCTGATGGGCTGAGAGACAAGAAATCCATGATGACCAGCTGAACGGGTGAGTAGGATTCAATGATCTTGGAAACGCTGTTAGAGTTGTTTGACCTCGTAGAGTGTTCGCATGAAAATGAAAATATGAAGGGATATAGAGACTTCGTCCACTGGATAATGTGAGTGTGCAGTGCCCCTTGCTTCTCTGTGAGATCACTCAACACCTCTGAGCTCTGAGCCAAGCTGGACCATCACTTATCAATGGGTTATATTTTTGTGACCATCTTTCATATATCCCATGTTCGCTGTTTTTCTTGTCTTTTAATTCCCAGAGTAAAATACATTACCAAAGGAAAACAACTGACAGTATATTAGACAAATTAGAGAATTAAACTGTGATATGAGAGAATTCATATGAAATTCCACGGCATCGTGTAGTTAAAAGTCGTCGACACACGGTCCAAATCTAATATTGCCTTCAAATGATCCGTGAGATCATTTGAAGGCAATTTTTTATGTAAAGTTACTGTTCTAAAGTACATTTTTTTGTCTTGTATATCTTATGTTCAACACAGACAGGAAAAGAATACGAACACCAACAACAACAACAACGACCACTTCACTGACAACAAGAACTGCAGCAGCAGCAGCACCTGAGGAAAACTCAGGTATGAAAGCAGTTATTCAAAGAACGACTTTTGTATTATTGTGCTCAGTATTTAGCACAATGTGCAATAACACTAATGTGCAATAACACTAATGTGCAATAATCTTTTCTGGCATCGTTGTATTTTTTACTCAGTTATATATAGCATTTGTATTCTATTTTTATCTTACTGTATATTTTATTCTATTTTATTCCACTTTATATAGTATTTTATTTTATTCTATTCTGTACAGTTGTGTACTGTATTTATTCTTATTTTATTTTATTCTAATTTTTGCACTGTCCACTTCCTGCTGTGACAAAACAAATTTCCCACGTGTGGGACTAATAAAGGTTATCTTATCTTATCTTATCTTATCTTATCTTATCTTAGACAAAGTATTAATTTCCGAGTGTTACCCAGTGTGTTTGTTTCAGGACAAATGTACCAGAATAATCAAGTGTTCAGTTTTGTTCCCATACAGCTGAATAACTGTGTGATCAGTGACTGTAGCTGGTGGTGGGTGAGGATCTGATTCCAGATGTTTCTTTGTCTTCCAGCTGCTGACCACCTGTGGCACATGACTGTCCGTACACTGATTGGACTGCTCTGCTTAACCATCATGATCAGCATCACTGCTGTTACCTGGAGGAAAGGTGGATGAGCTCAAAGAGCCTCTGATTTATGTTTTTAGTCTTAAGAGTTTCAACATGATGTTCAGTTTGTACATTATGGTCCCATTTAGAGTGAAACAGACTAAACATATGATTGATAACTATCCATCATATCCATGTTTATTTTGTGTGTTTTGCAGCTCGACAGATACAGAAACAGAAGCGAGACACAGCAGCAGAGTCTGATCTCTGATGCTCCATCACACAGAAACATCTGTGTTAACTATATGCATCATGGCTGCTCATGGAGACTAAAGACAGTGTGGCACAATAGCGAGCTAATACTGCTGAGCTCCAGTTTGGTATAAGTGCCTTGCAGATTCATTATGTACTGTTGTGTCCACAATTTTAATCATTTGGGGGGAAAAAAGTTGATTTTTTTTAAACAACTTTTATTTTGCTGTTTAGCTTCAGTGCACCGTTGGCTCTGTTGTCATGGCAACAACACCAAATTATACCATGTAAAACTAATGTCCATGAATAAAAATAATAAACACACCTGCTTAAAAGTCAATGTTGCTTTTGTTACATCCCCGAGTCCGTCTGTGAGTGAGGACAGTAACATAAAACTGGCTGGAAACATGTGAGGAGGCTGTTCGGGTCAGTTAGATGTTAAAAAGAAAGTGAATGATACTCTTTGGGAGAGCCAGAGCCACCAATACAACGTTTTCTCCTGAAAAACAGGAGAAAAACGTGAAAAGCAAAAGAAAATGGGCACTCAGGATCTTTTTCTGATGGTCTTTGTTAGCTTGTTGGTGTTTTTTAGCATAAAGCAGGTACTAACAGCAGTTTCACAAATACAGAGGCCCTGAATGCAGCATCAGTCCAGTTATAAATGTCACGGCCAACGGGGCAAGCCGTGTGTAAACTATTAAAGGACCCAAAATGCAAGCATGGCTTCTAATGAGAGTGAGCTTTACTGAGGAGAGTGACATACAACACAAGGCTAGGGTGGTGAAAACAGAACTGACAAAACCTAAACTGGGAAAACTAAGACTAAAGCTAACGTGAAACCTTGAGACACAAACGGAGATGCAGGGAGATGTAGACAGATGCAGGGGAACCACACAAGATGACAGAGGGAGATAACGCAGGGAAAGAACACAGACGAACCAGCAGCTGACAGAGGCAGACACAAGGCTTAAATACACGGAAGGATAACGAGGGAATGAGACACAGAAGGAGGGCACGGCCGGAAGTAATCAGACATGACGAGACAGAGGAAATGCAAACTAAACACACTGACATGAGACACAGACCTTCACAGCAAAACAGGAAACTCAAAACACACGCGCAGACACAGACTCAGACTCAGATACGTGGGCTTTACACAGAGACCTGACTACACTAGAGGGGATACATAGAACCAAAATGTAAGAACACACAAAGATACATCAAGAAATCAAAGATTAACAATACAAAACAGAAAACACTGGGTCACAGACCCAGGACCGTGACAATAAAGGTCTTAGCAGACATTTGTTCTGCTTGATTTTAACTGTTTTGCATTTGTTGCTTATAAATAAAGTGAGTTCATTTCTGCTTTGTGTTGTTTGTGTGGGCGTTATTGTCATGATCTCATGTATTCAGCTCTGAGCACATATTAGTACAGCAGTGTCAGAGACCTGCAGCTGGCAAAGTAAAACCAGAGCGCCCTCTAGTGGGATAAGTGTTGGCAGCCACATGGCTGACTAACAGCAGATTTGAGTAACATAGAAAGATTTTATCTTACCACAAAGTGGATTCTTTTGATCCGGATGTAGCATCACTCATCCAGTTGACTTCTTCAGTCCCAGCTGACTCCAGGTTTCCTTAGCAACAGTACATTTGCATAATGACCAAAACTAGTTGTGGCAGGGGTCTGGTCTCTGGCTCTGCTGCAGTGGGTAGTACGGTAAGCCCACAGGTCAGTGCCTGGAGGTCAGAGGGGACAGGTGTGCTTTCATAGTAAAGGTGCTACGGCTGACACTCGAATGCTGTGTGGGACCAGATCATTTCACACTAGTTCTTCTGCTTCCCTGGCTGCTGTGTCATGTTCGCTCTGTGTTGTAGCGTCCCGATGACACAAAGTTGGTACTCCAGTGGATGATGACAGCCAAACCTTAAATACTGATCCGTATGCGTAGGTTTACGGTACACACTGTCAGAGACTTGGGTCTGGGTGACCCAGGGCCCACGAGCAGCTGTGGACTTGTTTTAATATTATGTATGTTTGCTGCACTGTGCTGCTGTTCATGTGTTCTTCATTCTCGTATATATAGGCAAGTGGGTGTATGTATGGGTGTGGATGAACACTGGTTTCAGGCAGGTGGGTGTGTCCCGTCTGGAGGATGGCCACACCTGAGGAAATGATCACACCTGCAGCTGATCAACCCTCGTCGGAGGAGCTATTTAGGAGTGTGCTGGAGCTCTCGCCGACGCTGGATCGTTGTGTGAGACTTCCCGTCAGTTCTCCAGGTTGTCAGTTTGTGAGTGTGAGCTTACCAGTGAAATTGGTAAGCTCTTTTTTCCCAGGAGAATTACAGGAACGAGAGGGCAGCAGGCACGGAGTACACGGGCACGAGGGAGCGGACACACGGAGCACAAACACCGGGAGAAGACACGGAGTGGAAGTCAGGGACTGTGTATTAGTTATGTCACTGTAAATAAACGCACTGCTTGCATTGAAGAGTCCTGCATTTGGGTCCTCATTCCCCACATCCCCACGGTTGGACAGCGCTAACCATGACAGACACTCCTGACACTGAACCAGTGTCCTGAGAGCGAGTGGACGCTGGCGCGTTTTGGCTGCCGCTGCTCTCTCTATATACTTTCTATACTTATTGCTTAGTATAGCTACACAAGTTTGTTTTATTCCCTGAACCTGTATTGTCTGTCAGGTCAAGTGCTTCTCTGCCTTACCTGTTTGGCTGGCGTGCTTTTGGACATATTTACTGTTAGCTGTGAGCATCAGCTGTCAGTCGCTGGGCTGTTTTCGGACAGCCAGATTACAGACATTATAACATGACTGCTAAGGTGCTGTTCTTCCGGGCTCTTCTTCTGGGCTGGGTTTGTTCTGTAGTCCATACTCTGGCCTGTCTCCTCCACTCTGAGGTACATGGCATTAAAACTACTCTATCTACGCTTCCAGCACCTCTCGGCCTTCCACCGGCTTTACTGCTGCACTCGGACATCGCCTGGTGCCCACATCGAAAGTATGTCAACTGCGGATCCAGATGGAATTACAGGATCAACAGCAGGAACCAGATACCATCCCTGTGGTCATCTCACCGCTGCTCCACTAGGAAGCCTGGTGGACGGCTTACAAAAGCTAACAGCGACTATCCCTTCTCCATTGGATTGCTTAATGTCCGATCCCTCTCTGGCAAGGGACCTCTTGTCTATGATCTTCTTAATGATCATAAGCTTGACTTTCTATGTCTGACGGAGACCTGGCAGCGTCCAAATGATTTCGCCAAACTCAATCTGGCCCCTCTGCCTGGATTTGTTTACAGCTGTCAGCCCCGTGTGTTGGCACATGGGGGTGGCCTTGCGATCCTGTACAACAGCAAGTATAAGGTATCTTCTCTTTCTGCTCCTGCCTACTCCTCGTTTGAATCCATGATGATACAAATTAATGGACCAATTCCCACAGTATTAGCTGCTGTTTACTGTCCACCTAAACCCAGCTCTGACTTTTTAACTGATATTTCTAACTTTCTTGCTCCTTAATCTCCAAATATACCACTGCTGGGCGATTTTAATATCCACATGGACAGCGCATCAAATCCATCCACAAGAGATTTTATATCCTGTCTGGACAATTTTGGCTTACACCAATATATGGACACCCACACACTCCAAAGGAGATATTTTGGATCTTGTTTGCTGTACTGGTGTCACCCCAAAGAACTGTGCTGTATTGGACATGCCTTTTTCAGACCATAAATTAGTTTTATTCAGGGTTAGTCTCCCACCGTACAAAAATAAACAAAACCGCTCAGTTACTTTTAGAAATATTAGGGTCATTGATGTATCAGCTCTTTCCCATGGCATTAATAATTTACCTACCATTGATGCCTCATCTTCCATAGACGATCTGTTATCTCACTATAAGAACGGACTTGTCAACCTCTTAGATACCTAGACTCCCCAGAAACCTCAAACGGTTTCCTTCTCTCCCTCTGGCCGATGGTATTCATCTGAACTTTGCAAACTTCAAGCTACTGGATGCCGCCTGAAATGTCTCTTCAGGAAAACAGGACTTACTATTCATAAGGACATTTATCTCAGTCATATACAACATTATAAAGAAGCTATTCATCATGCTAAATCTGCTTACTACACTTCTATTATTGAATCCACTGAAGGAAACACTCACACTTTGTTTTCTAAATTACACAATACTGTTAAACCTTCAGATACCTTTGCCATACATACACACTCTGCTGCAGTTTGCAACAAATTTATGGACTTTTTTTGTACCAAGATTGAGAATCTTCACCAACAATTGCCTTCGTCCTGTGAAATGGTCAATTGTTCTATCTGCATTTTTTGTCCTACTCAACTGTCATCCTCTCTATCCAAATTTGTACTTCCTACAATAACTCAGCTATCTTCCATAATTACTAAGTTAAAGTCAACATCGTGTAAACTTGATCCACTGCCGACTAATCTTGTTAAACTTTCACTCCCCTCTCTTGGCTCACTGATCACTAATATCGTACACTCCTCTCTTATATCTGGTTCTGTTCCTTCTTCTCTTAAAACTGCAATAATAACTCCAATATTGAAAAGGAATGGTTCAGACACTTCCAATCTAAATAATTTCAGACCAATTTCAAGTCTGCCTTTCTTAGCCAAAATTCTGGAAAAGATAGTGGCTGCACAGATTCATAGACATCTCAGTGGAAATAACTTCTACTGTCACAGCTTGCGGGGCAAGCCATGTAGAATTTAACGGAGGACCCAAGATGCGGATATGCAGTGAAGTGAGAGGGCTTTATTTACACTGAACACGAGCGATTAACAAACAAAAGGTGAGTGTGGCGAAAAACAGAACTTAGAAATAAACTATACTGGGAAAACTAAAACCTAAACAACAAACCTGAACACGACAGAAGGCAACTTGCAGGGAGAACTCACAGGATAATAGAGGGAGATACACAGACGAACCAGCAACACACACGAGAAAACACAGGGCTTAAATGCACACAGGGCAATCAGGGAATGGGAAACAAGAGGGAGACACGGCTGGGATAAATTGGACATAACGAGACAAGGGGAAGTGAAACTAGAAACACTGATGAGAGACACAGACCTACAAAATAAAACAGGAACTCGCACATGCAAAGACACAGACTAAGAAACACGGACTTTACACAGACAGAAATGACTAAACACTAAACTGAGGAAGAACAGACTCTAAAAACCAAAGAGGTACAAAACCAAAACCAAAATACATCACAATAATAGAAAACACAAAACGCTGGGTCAAAAGACCCAGGATCATGACAGTACCCCGCCCCCCACCCTCAAGGGCTGGCTCTGGATAGCCCAACAGAAACACAAAAACGTCCAAAAAACAGAAAACAACCCCACCAGGGCAGGCGGTGGGGGTCCAGGAAGGAGGGACCGAGTCTGAAAACAGAACAACCACCAAAAAAAACCAAAAACTGGAGCACAGGAAGCAGTTCAAAAACAGTTCAGGAGGCCGACCCGGCAGGCGACGGCACAACAGTTCATAGATCAAGTCAGGGCCGGACGCCGGCTGTGATGGTGATGACGTCCAGCCAGTGGCTGGAACATGACCGGTGATGTTGAGGAGATGACCGTGGAAAAGCCGGCCATGCACGGCGTGGACGAGAAAGAAGGTGTGACGACCACAGGACCAGGTGAGGATAATGCAGGACCAGGTGAGGATAATGCAGGACCAGGTGAGGATGATGCAGGACCAGGTGAGGATGATGCTGGACCAGGCGAGGATAATGCAGGACCAGGTGAGGATAATGCAGGACCAGGTGAGGATAATGCAGGACCAGGCGAGGATGATGCAGGACCAGGCGAGGATAATGCAGGACCAGGTGAGGATAATGCAGGACCAGGTGAGGATAATGCAGGACCAGGTGAGGATAATGCAGGACCAGGTGAGGATAATGCAGGACCAGGTGAGGATAATGCAGGACCAGGCGAGGATGATGCTGGACCAGGCGAGGATGATGCAGGACCAGGCGAGGATGATGCTGGACCAGGCGAGGATGATGCAGGACCAGGCGAGGATGATGCAGGACCAGGCGAGGATGATGCTGGACCAGGCGAGGATGATGCAGGACCAGGCGAGGATGATGCTGGACCAGGCGAGGATGATGCAGGACCAGGCGAGGATGATGCTGGACCAGGCGAGGATGATGCAGGACCAGGCGAGGATGATGCTGGACCAGGCGAGGATGATGCTGGACCAGGCGAGGATGATGCAGGACCAGGCGAGGATGATGCAGGACCAGGCGAGGATAATGCAGGACCAGGCGAGGATGATGCAGGACCAGGCGAGGATGATGCTGGACCAGGCGAGGATGATGCGGAGCCAGGCGGCAGCGTGGCAGCTGCGGAGCCAGACGGCAGCGTGACAGTCAGAGGTGGAGGTGCTGCAGGCAACAGCGTGGAAGCCAGAGGCGCTGCAGACGACGGCTGGACGAGCACCTCAGACCCTCCAGCAGAGGTAGACGAAGGCTGAAGCGGCCCCTCGGACCCTCCAGCGGAGACAAACGAAGGCCGGACAGGCCCCTCGGACCCTCCAGTGGAGACAAACGAAGGCCGGATGGGCCCCTCCGACCCTCCAGCGGAGACAGACGAAGGCTGAAGCGGTCCCTCAGATCCTCCAGCGGAGACAGACGAAGGCTGAAGCGGTCCCTCGGACCCTCCAGCGGAGACAGAGGAAGGCTGAAGCGGTCCCTCTGATCCTCCAGTGGAAACAAACAAAGGCTGGATGGGCCTTTCGGACCCTCCAGCGGAGGCTAACACAAAGCCAGCTGGCATGGAGCATGGCAGACACAAAGGCAACTGAAGCTGCGCAGGGAACAGACTCTGCCCAGGCAGCATTAACACGGTGCAGTTCTCAGTAGGCTCCTTAGCCACCAGGGATCCAGAATCAGCTATGGGTTGAAACCCAGCCTCTGGGGAGGCCCTGGAGGGAGTTAAAGTCTCTAAAGCAGCTAGTTCCTGAGAAACACCAAAGGTAATTGTGAGATTTTCTCCCTGCATAGAATGAATGAGTGAGACTAGAAAACACAAAACGCTGGGTCAAAAGACCCAGGATCATGACATATACGAACAGTTTCAGTCCGACTTCCGTTCATGTCACAGTACAGAAACAGCTCTAGTGAAAATCACTAATTATCTTCTGCTTGCAGGTGACTCTGGATGGTCCGCTCTGGACCATCCTCATTCTCCTTGACCTCATTCTCCCACCACATCCTTCCTCATAGACTAGCATCTATTGTCATCAATGGTACAGTACCTCGTATCTCTCTGGCCGCTCACAGTTTGTTCAATTACTCCCACACAGATCAGTATCTACTCCAATTAACTCCCGTGTACCCCAAGGCTCTGTCCTGGGTCCTTTACTTTTTATCATCTATCTCCTACTCCTAGGTAATATTTTCAGGAAATATAATGTCCAGTTTCACTGCTACGCAGATGACACCCAGCTCTGCCTATCCTCCAAACCCACAGCTACTCGCCCACCCACATCCATTTCTGACTGTTTAAGTGAAATCAAGGTCTGGTTTACTCACAACTTTCTTAAACTTAATGGCAACAAAACAGAGTTTATTTTAATAGGCACCAAATCAACACTGACTAAAGTCCCAACCAGAGGTCTTTCATTATCCATTGATAACTCTGTTGTCACACCCTCCCCTCAGGTTAAGAGTCTTGGTGTCATCATCGACAGCACTCTGTCCTTCACAGCACATATAAATAATATCACTCGGTCTTCCTACTTTCATCTCTGTAATATTAACCGCCTTCGTCCTTCACTCACTCCAAACAATACTGCAATACTTGTCAATGCTCTTGTCACATCTGGTTTAGATTACTGTAACTCTCTTCTCTATGGTCTACCTGATAAATCTCTCCATAAACTGTAATTATTTCAAAATACAGCTGCTCGTATTATATCCAGAACTAGAGAGACTGAACATATAACACCTGTTGTTAAACAGATCCATTGGCTTCCAGTTCACCTCAGTGTAAATTTCAAGATCCTGCTTCTCACTTTCAAAGTGCTTCATAACCTCGCTCCTCCATATTAATCTGATCTTTTCCATATGTACTCACCACCTTGTAAGGTTTGCTCTTGTTCAGCTTTCCTTCTGTCTGTTCCACCTGCTCGCCTGACTACCATGGGACTCAGAGCCTTTAGTTGTTCTGCCCCGAGACTTTGGATGCACTTCCACCAGCTCTCCGGACCACAAACTCTCTCTCCACTTTTAAATCACGTCTCAAAACCCATCTGTATTTAGAACTGCGTACACCTGATTCTGTCTTTGTCCATTTTTACCTTGCTTAGCTTTTATACTTTCCTGCTTTTTTTTTTTTATTTCGGTATATTTTATTATATTGTATTGTTGCTGCTGTTTGTACTATTGTAAGGTGACATTGACTGTCTTAAAGGTGCCTATTATTTATTATTATTATTAATATTATTATGATCACGGTACACATCAGCTTTTAGATGTCCCCCATTACTGATGGAAATCTCACAGTCTAAGAAGGCTAACCTGCCACTTTTCATATCCTCCCTGATGAATTTGATGTGTCGGTCCACCGAGTTAATGTGATCCGTGAATTGTGGCACTTCTTGAGATTTGATTTTCACCCAGGTGTCATGCACATAACTGAACCAATGACTTGGCGGTGTTCCAGGGTAGGATAGCAAAGCTCTCTTTTCCAGTTCTTCCATGTACAAGTTGGCCACAATGGAGGAAACTGACACACCCATTTTTCTGTAGTACTGAGCCTTGTATGTGAAATTTAATGTGAGGTAAGACACTCTGTTCCCCGAAGAGAAGCGCCACCTGGTGATTGTGGACAGAAGTAGCATTAAGTAACCAAGATGGCGGTGCACTGAATTTGCCCGCTGGAAGTGTGTGGCATATAACTGTACAGAACTTTTGAGCTTAAGGCACATTTCAACTACAACAAGATCACAGACTCAGAGCTATGCTAGGCAGACTGCAGCTGCTACGGTCATGGAGGAGCAGAGCGCAGCGGATAATAAGCAAGAGGCAGTGCTGTGAGGGGAGGCAGAAGAGGGGAAAGCGAGGTGGTGTGCTGGAGAAGCTAAAGGCTAATGCTAGCAGACCGCCGATTCTGTCCCTGTTCCTGGCCAAAGTCCGCCTTCCAGATCTATCTGCTATCGGGGAAAGCTCAAGCAGGCGGCTTATGCATCTACATAAACAAAGGTTGGTGCAAGAACTGTGTGGTGATAAACAGCCACTGTTCTGAGGATGTAGAACTCGTGACTGTGAAATGTCACCCATTCTATTCACCTCGTCAGTTTTCGGCGATGTTTGTCATTGCAGCCTTCATAGCATGCTAATGCTAACAACGCATTGAAGGAGCTACACAACAACATCAGCTCACTTCAGAATAAGCACCCGGAAGCATTTTACGTAGTGGCTGGGGATTTTAACCATGTAAACCTGACAGACATCTTGCCAAGGTTTTACCAGCATGTCACCATACCGACACGGAGAAATAAGACGCTGGACCGTGTTTACATCAATATGCGAGACGTATACAGAACAGTACCCCGCCCCCACCTCGGCCTCTCCGACCACATCTGCATTATGCTGGTCCCTTCCTACCATCCCCCACTACGACGCTCCAAACCCACACAGAAAACCATCAGTGTGTGGCCCAGTGATGGTGACTCTGTACTGCAGGACTGCTTTGAATGCATAGACTGGCAGGTCTTCAGGGATGCTGCTGAGTATAAGGGAAAGCTGGATGTGGAGGAGTATACATCTGCTGTCCTCAGCTACATTAGCACGAACGAATTAGGGTCATTTTTCTTCCCAGGACCCACGCAGTATGTGGAGGTATATCAAGTGCATCACTGCCTACAACACCAGGGATACACAATGCCCTAGAGGCTCTCAACCGGGTCTACGCCTGCTTTGAGGACCCTAACACACTCCCGCCCAGCATCAGACTCTCCCCACCACCAGATGAAGAAACCCTCAGTGTGACTGCAGCTGAAGTGAAGAGGACCCTCAAGAGGATTAACCCCCGCAAGGCTGCCGGCCCAGACAACATCCCTGTACGGGTGTTGAGGAACTGCGCTGATCAGCTCTCTGGGGTTCTGACAGACACCTTGAACTCCTCCCTCATCCAGGCAGCTGTCCCCACCTGCATGAAGACCACCACCATCATCCCAGTCCCCAAGAGCTCTCCTGTGACAGGTCTAAATGGCTATCGGCCAGTAGCCCTAACGCCGACTGTCACGAAATGCTTTGAGAGGCTGACTATGGCCCACATTAAAGCCACAATGAGACCCACAGTACGCCTACCGGAAGAATCGATCCACAGAAGATGCCATCTCTTCTGTGGTTCTCACCACCCTCACCTGGAGCAGAAGAATTCTTACGTCCGTATGCTCTTCGTGGACTTCTCATCTGCTTTCAACACTATGATCCCGCAGACACTAGTTGACAAACTACTGACTCTGGGACTGAGCTCCTCTCTTTGTAACTGGGTTCTGGACTTCCTGGCCAACAGACCTGTGGTTAGTTGGCCTCACAGACTGTGGATCCTCACAGTTTGTGAGGATCCACAATGCCTCCTCATCTTCCATAGTCCTCAGCACTGGCTTCCCTCAGGGCTGTGTGCTAATTCCCTTCCTGTTCACACTGCTTACATATGACTGCTCACCCATCCATCCAGGCTGTCATATTGTGAAGTTTGCTGAGGACACAGCTGTGGTTGGATGCATCACAGACAATGATGAGACCGGCTACAGGAAGGAGGTGGGACACTTGAAGGACTGGGGCAGGAAAAACAATCCCTGCTTAAATGAGAAGAATATGAAGGGGATGATTGTGGACTTGAAGAGGGGAAGACACACACACACCCCTGCACGTTGGAGGATCTGCAGTCGAAGTAGTACCCAGCTACAAGTACCTGGGTACGTACCTGGATAGCAACTTCACCTGGAAAACCAACACTTCCAGCCTGATCAGGAGGGAGGAGGAGGAGGTTGAGGCGTGCGGGACTTAAGAGCTCAGTCCTCATCTCCTTCTACAGATGTGCGGTGGAGAGTCTTCTGTGCTCGGGCATCAATGTGTGGCACAGAAACTGCACTGAGGCAGAGAGGAAAGCTCTACAGAGGGTGGTGAAGGCTGCACAGAGTCGGAGGCAGCCTCCCAACCATCACAGACATATACACCTCCAGATGCAGGAAGAGGGCCACCTGTATCATGAAGGACCCCACTCACCCAGCACACTCACTCTTTGTCCCGCTCCCCTCAGGCAGGAGGCTGAGGAGCATTAAATGCAAAAACAGCTTCATTCCAGAAGCTGTGAGACTTCTCAGTGCATAATGGACAAGAACTGTTATTGTAGCACCTTAATCACTACTGACACCGTCACTTTATCAATGCTGGTCATCATGCCCTTTGCTGCTAAAGTATTTATACCTACATTCTATATCCATGCTCCATAGCGGTACTCAGGTTGTTGCACTCTATTTATCGTATTATTTTATTATTTTTTATTCCGTTTTGTTTAAAAAAATATTTATTTATACTGTTTTAAAGAAAATTCTGTTTCTTTTTGCTCTGCGACCGTGTGTACATAATTTCGTTCCACCTCATGTAAACATGTGATACGAATGAAAATAAAGCTCGTTGAATCCTTGAACTACTGAGTGAAGCCCCACCCTCATATATGTTACATTATAATAGCTATAACATCGTTAACCAGAAAAGAAACACTGATATGTGAGGAGGAAGAGGCGTGTTCACAGAGACCGCCTCTCTGACTTCCTCTTCTCAGAAACTGTGGTCAGTGTGTGTTCAGACACCGGAGTGAGAGTCAGGATGAAGCTGAACATCTTCTGCTGCCTGTTGGCGTGCGCTCTGAGCGCTGACGTCACAGCAGGTGAGAAACATTCAACTTTATTTCTAACAGGTTATATCATTTAATATGTTTTCATTTTTATCAGTGATAAAAATGATATTTGCTGCTGCATCTTGAAACAGCACAAACATCAGCAGCTGACTTCACTTCTGACGCTGACTCTGGATGGCATTACTGTAAGCCTGGTTCTGCAGGCTTCTTCCTGTTAAAATGGAGTTTTTCCATCCCACCATTGCTAAGTGTTTGCTCATAGGAGGTCATATGATTGTTGAGGTTTTCTCTGTATTATTATTATCAACCGCAGTCAAGTGAGCCGTCATTTGGGAAAAGCGGCTAATTCAGATGTAAAAACGCATGAATGATCCAGGCACACGACGCAGTTCATTGGTCGATAACTCGCCGCTCAGTGTCAGAGCTTCTGTGTCAGACATTTGTGTAACAATCAAACAGCAGCTAAGACTACGCTTAAATTACCAATCAGGCAGGAAAAAGAAGAAAAACATCTCCTTTTTTGGAGTTCATCTTACACCTCAGTGGTAAATGACGATGTCACCCTGCACTCAAACAACAGGAACCATCACTAACCACAATGTGTCAGATTATTTCTTGAGAAGGTTTATGTGTGTCGGAGCCATAAATGTCAGGGCTGGTGTGGAAAGACAGGACTCGTATGCAGGGCTCCTTTGAAGAAGACAGTGGATTTATTTACAGTGAGTCAAAGGTACAACAGTTGAATATATATATAGTGGTGGGTGCACAGGTCTGGTCTCCTCCTTCTCCTCCTAGCAGTGCTCGTGACCGTGAAGGGAAAAACACACTCAGTGGCTCCTTACCAAGCATTAATCCCTTGTGGCAACACAGCTCCCGTGAATCCTCTCCGTTCCCGACTCCGGACTTCACACAATGAGGTAGGTATTGGGGGCGGGGGGGAGCATGGCGTCCAGTTCCTGGTTTGCCCTCTTTGCTTGGCCATTTGTCTGTTAATGAAAGCAAGAAGACAAACTGACCTTGGCCCCCAGTTCAGCACAAAACTCCTTCCACACCCGGCAAGTGAACTGCGACCCACGGTCTATTCAATTTCAATTCTATTTTATTTATACAAATCACACAAATGACAAATCACAACAACAGTCGCCTCAAGGTGCTTTATATAGTAAGGTAGACCCTACAATAATACATACAGGGAAAAACCCAACAATCATATGACCCCCTATGAGCAGCACTTTGGCGACAGTGGGAAGGAAAAACTCCCTTTTAACAGGAAGAAACCTCCGACAGAACCAGGCTCAGGGAGGGGTGGGGCCATCTGCTGTGATTGGTTGGGGTGAGAGAAGGAAGCCAGGATAAAGACATGCTGTGGAAGAGAGACAGAGATTAATAACAGATATGATTCAATGCAGAGAGGTCTATTAACACATACTGAGCAGCCTATGCCTATTGCAGCATAACTAAGGGAGGATTCAGGGTCACCTGGTCCAGCCCTAACTATATGCTTTAGCAAAAAGGAAAGTTTTAAGCCTAATCTTAAAAGTAGAGATAGTGTCTGAAACAATGTCCTAGGGAACGCTGTGTAAACGGAAGACATGTTGGGTGAGGAGTTTAGCAGTCTCCAAAGCAGACAGGAGTTTAGCCAGGGCCACAAAATGAGCTGCCTTGGGAAAGCAGTCAACAATGGTAAGTATGACTGTATTACCTGAAGATGGCGGAAATCCTGTGACAAAGTCTACCGCAATGTGAGACTATGGATTGCTGGCGACAGCAAGTGGCCGTAACTGACCCGAAGGCGGAGAGCTAGGAAGCTTGTTCTGACCACAGATGGCACATTCGGCAACATACTCCTGGACATCTTTCGCCAAAGCAGGTCACCAGAACAATCGCTGTAAAAACTTGATGTGTCCCCACCGAAAGACCTTGCCTTCTAGGAACCATGTGTAGGAACATACTGTTGGCCCGAACCAGGATCATGTGCCAATTGCAAAGCCTCCCTGATCAACTTCTCAATCTCCCATATCACTGCACCCACCACACAGCTGGCCGGGATGATAGTCCTTTCCTCCTCCAGTTCTTCACTGGGAGCAAACTGGCGCGAGAGGGCATCTGACTTGGTGTTACGCGACCCCGGCCTGTAAGTAATGACAAGATCAAAGCGAGTAAAAAACAAGCCCCACCTGGCTTGCCGGGTGTTAAGAATTTTGGCTGTCTGCAGGTACGACAGGTTCTTATGGTCCGTCCAGCCCAACATCGGATGCACAGTCCCCTCCAGCCAGTGGCGCCATTCCTCCAAGGCCAACTTGATCGCCAGGAGCTCCCGATCCCCGACATCATAATTACCGTCTGCCTGGGAGAGACGATGGAAGAAAAAGGCACAGGGATGAAGTTTACCTTCTACTCGATGGGAAAGGACCGTCGCAACACCAAAATCCGCGATGAAGGGTTGGGTTAAATCTGCCTGAATTAGAGGCTTATTGGGCCTGGGATGACCACACAAACAGCTGTTTAGGAGAGGTGAGATTAGTCAAAGGCAACACCACAGTACTGAAGTTACGAATAAAGGTACGATAGAAGTTGGCAAAGCCCAAGAACTTCTGGAGCACCTTCTGAGTCTTAGGCTCTGGCCACTCCACCATTAATTCCTTGTGGCAACACAGCTCCCGTGAATCCTCTGTGTTCCCGACTCCGGGCTTCACACAATGATCCAGTGCTGACTGAAGCCTGATCACACCGTTAAGTAGGCAGAACCAAGATGGCGGATAATTAGTTACAGCTGGTCAGCTCGGATCAGCAACAGGTGCGGCTGGAACCAGTGTGGGAATGCTCTCGGGGACGCTCGTCAGCGCTCGACGGTAAACAATCCCATCATGAGGGAAAGAGAGAGAGAGGGAGCGAGCGAGCGACACAAACAACAACTGTCAGACCATGACAATATATACACGACCAGCTGAGTTCATGCTCTCGACAGAGACCAAAGCTGTGGCCGGAGCTCGTCTATTTCTGAGTCCTGATCAGGATCAGGATGCATATCTGCTGCTGCCTCTTTGCTTTTGCTGAGCTGTAATGTTACAGTGGATACGGACTTCTCAGTGATCTCTAAATGATCCTGCAGAGTGCTGTCATACATCAGTTTTAACACCTCTTGTTTTATTATTTTGCCCTTTGATCTACAGCTGCAGCCATTTTAATTGTCTGTGTTTCAGTTTACTTGTAATGAAATTGATTTGCAGTTGAAGCTTTCGTGTCTGTTTCTTCAAACTTGAGTTTGGGATATAAAAATGTTTCCTGTCAGATGTCTGATTCCTACAGACTCAGATTTAATAAATCACTGTGTATTATGAAAGACAGAAGAATTTGCACCTGAAGTCGAATTTATGCTAAATTCATCACATCTTGATGGAAAATCCTTCACACACCTGATTTAATGAGAGTTACTGTCACTGACATCTGCTCATACACTGGAAAGAGGTCAAATGAAGACCTATGAAAATGTTATAAAGCTGACATACTCACAACTGATGGTAACACGGAGAGAATATACTTTAAAAATAAAAGATTCAGATCATCAGCTGATAAGTCGCTGATCATCCTGAGGCCTGCTGCATCAGACTCTGGAACATACCTGTGTAATAACAAACTGGCTGTGCAGCTGATAGTGATCCTTCCAGGTAACAGTTGTTATTGTTCTGTGCTGGTTCTTCAAATCTCATCTCTGTGTTTGAAAGGCTTTTTTCTAATGTTACGTACACTGTACGTGTATTCTGGGATGCACCCTGGACCCAGTGCAGGTGGTGGGAGACAGAAGGACTCTGGCCAAAATAACTTCCCTGATGGACAGAGTCTCCCACCCCATGCATGTAAATGTTGCTGAACTGCAGAGCTCCTTCAGTGAGAGACTGCTGCATCCTCGATGCATGAAGGAGCGTTTCCGCAGGCCCTTCCTCCCTGCAGCTGTCAGACTGTACAATCAGAACTGCTCCCAACAAACATAGATGTTTACATCAGCACTGTAATTTTATCATCCGATTCACACTACAACCAGGGTTTGCCTCTTATCTGTATTTCATTTTATTTAATTTTAATAAGTGTACAGTACTCTGTTTTTGGTAACTATTGTCCTTGATGTACATATGTAAATGAATTGTGTATGTTTCTGTTCTGTGTCCTGTTTGTTTGTACATGTGTTTTTCTTGCTACATCATCTTCATCTTCTACATCAATCTTACCTTTCACATATAAAGCTGTTTCAGCTTTCCTGGGTCCTCGAACCTTTAAATCTTCAGATCAAACAAACACGTTTGTATAAACTTTATGTAGCACAAACATAAACATTGACTTTAAAAATGTTTCTGTTTCAGAAATAAGGAAAACAGTCAGAGAGGAGGAGTCTGTCACCCTCCCTTGTCCTCTCTCTGTGAAGGGTAACGTGATGTGGAGCAGAGAGAGAAATGGACGTGAAGTTGAAACTCTTACAGCTGATGGTGACACGGGTGGAGGACACACACGGTTCACAACATCAGCTGATAAGTCGCTGATCATCCTGAGGGTTGTTCAGTCAGACGCTGGAACATACCTGTGTAATAATGAACCAGCCGCTGTCCTGTCAGTGGTCCCAGGTAACATCAAACTTTATCACAGTTGTTCTGTTTCTCTTTTGTCTTTTTCAACAATCACATTAAAAAACATATAAGTTTTTTATCTGACCTGCATCACAGTCTACAGAGCAGTTTCCATAGCAACTTCAAATACATCATATAGACAAATGTACTGGGTCACACCTGTCACTCCTGGATTTCAGGTGTTTTCAGTTCTGTGGCTGCTTCTTCTTTCTTCTTCTTTGTCCCTAGCTGGCCTTAGGTCTGGATCGACTCCTACGCCCATACGCTGCTGTGGGTGCCAATGGTTGTCGAATTTCCTTCACAACTCGTTTCCATGCATGGCGATCGTTGGCGATTGTCCTGGCCTCATCGAGATGTCTTCTGCGATCCTTGATGTCATCTTCGGCCTGTTTTAGCCATGTTTTCTTTGGTGCCGTTCGTTGGTGTGGTAGTCTGCTCGTGTCCATTCGACACACATGGCCAAACCATCGCAATCAGTGTTTTTGAATTTGCTCCTCGATTGGTGGTTGGTTGTCGCATCTCCGTCGGATGTCCTCATTTCAAAGGCGGTCTTGATGTGATACTCGTAATATCTGCCGAAGGCAACGCATATGGAAGACTTCGAGTTTGTTGAGGTCCACTTTGAGCACCATCCACATTTCGGATCCATAGAGTAGAATCGGCATGATCAGCGTCCGGAAAAGGCGGATTTTGGTCGAGATGGAAATATTGGTTCGCTTCCACAAGCACCAATTTAGAGAAGCGAATGCTGCGGTTGCTTGACCTATTCGACTGTGGATCTCCGCCGTGAACGTGACCTTTCTTTGCTCGATCAGTGAGCCCAGGTATTTGAACTGCTGAACTTGCTCTATCTGGGTACCGTTGAGGTAGATGTTGGCAGGCGACCCGTCTGTTGTAAACACCTTCGTCTTGTCTGTGTTTATCTTCAAGGCATATGACTGGGCGGCGCGGGCGATCTTATATAAAACGTCCGTGGCTTCAGCGTCATCCTCTGTCTTTTTTTTCTGTGGCTGCAGGTGTATAAAACGAAGCACCCAGACATGCAGTGAAGATGCTGCTAAATTTGAGTGTGTTGCTGTAACAGGATGCAATAATTATAATATTGTGTAAAACTGAAGGTGCTTTTTGTGACATTAAGTCAGATATTACCTTCACCTCATTCTCTTTAGAGATGTGAGCAACTTTACCTTCTATCAAATTTATAGTCATGAAATGAATGTTTTGACCCAAAAGCAGCTAAATGCCATTGTCACTTACTTTGTGATGTTCTCGGTGAAATCAGGACTAACTTGTATTTATTCTTTCCTCCATCGTTCACAAAAGGTCGCAGGAAACCACCAACACCAGCGATCACAGGTATGAGCACAAAGACCAAAATCTTTATCATAACTTCAGAGGTATTCAGATATTCATCCTTCCTGTGAGAGTGCAGCAACACCACGATGAGAAGGAGTTAAGTACAAATGTACCAGAATAATCAAGTGTTCAGCTTTGCTCCCATACAGCTGAATAACTGTGATCAGTGTCTGTAGCTGGTGGTGGACGAGGGTCTGATTCCAGATGTTTCTTTGTCTTCCAGCTGCTGATCACCTGTGGCACATGACTGTCCGTACACTGATTGGACTGCTCTGCTTAACCATCATGATCAGCATCACTGCTGTTACCTGGAGGAAAGGTGGATGAGCTCTAAGAGCCTCTGTGCTCTCATCATCACTGTTTTCAGACTCATTGAGGTTTAACATGATTCAGCTTTAGTGCAGATGTTTGTGCAGCTGCACATGTGCAGGTTTGCAAATATAAGTCCAACTGCATAAAAGTCTCTGAGAAAAAGATCCTTTTACTCTTAAGAGTTTCAACATGATGTTCAGTTTGTGAATTATAGAGTGAATCAGACTTTAAGCAGTTGTATGATTGATAACTATCCATCATATCCATGTTTATTTTGTGTGTTTTGCAGCTCGACAGATACAGAAACAGAAGCGAGACACAGCAGCAGAGTCTGATCTCTGATGCTCCATCACACAGAAACATCTGTGTTAACTATATGCATCATGGCTGCTCATGGAGACTAAAGACAGTGTGGCACAATAGCAAGCTACTGCTGCTGAGCTCCAGTTTGGTATAAGTGACTTACAGATTCATTATGTACCGTTGTGTCCACAATTTTAAATCATTTGGAAAAAAATTTTATTTTTTATTTTTTTTTACAGATTTTATTTTGCTGTTTAGCTTCAGTACGCTGTTGGCTCTGTTGTCATGGCAATAACACCAAATTATACCATGTAAAACTGTAAACTAATGTGCATGAATAAAAATAATAAACACACCTGCTTAATTGATTGATTGATTGAATCTTTATTTTGAACACGTTAAAAAAGTACAACAACATAGAATTCAAAGAGACAAATAAACAAAGCAAAACAAAAGGAAAACGAGCAACCACAACTACAAATAACTTTCGTGTTCAAAAAGGAGCAGGAAGAAGCATAAGCTTATTTAATCCCACCCCTTTTCCACTATCTAGTAATCAATAGACTACAGAAATACCTCCTTGCAATTACATTTTATATTAGTTGTATATATTTTTTTTAATTTATTTATTAATTTTATATATATATATATATATATATATATACATACACACACATATATATATATATATGTATGTTTCTATCTATCCATACCTACGTATATACACATACACACATATACACATTTTCAATAACCCCAGTAACACCTCAAAGGATACACAACCTACAGATATATATACCCATACCAACACGCCCGTGCACCCGCACACACATGAAAATATTGGACAAGAACACCCTATCAAATCTCTGCCTCCTCCCTGTACCCTGTAAAAACCACATCCTTAAACCGCTTTTTAAACTGCGCCATGCTCGGACATTGCTTCATATCTTCACTCAGTCTGTTCCACAGCTTCACTCCACACACAGAGATGCAAACACTTTTTAATGTTGTGCGGATACAAGGATGTTTTAAATTTAATTCCCCCCTCAAATTGTAACCCCGTTCCCTTTTAGAAAACAGTTTTAGAATATTGTCAGGAAGCAGGTTATTTATTGCTTTATACATAATTTGTGCAGTTAGAAAATGAACCAGATCTGTGAGTTTTAGAATTTTTGATTTTAAGAATAATGGATTTGTATGATCTCTGTAACCAGTTTTATGGATTATCCTTATGGCCCTTTTTTGTAATATAAAGATTGATGATAGCGAACATTTGTAGGTATTGCCCCAAACCTCTGCACAGTAATGCACATACGGTGCAATCAGGGAACAATAGAGAATGTGGAGTGATTTGTGGTCCAGAATGTGTTTTACTTTACTCAAGATTGAAACACTTCTTGAAATTTTGTTATGTATATGATTTATATGAGACTTCCAGTTTAATTTATCCTCTATAATCACACCAAGAAACTTATGTTCAAGTACTCTTTCAATTTCCACACCATCTATATGAATCTGCACTTGGGCATTTCTAAGGGAATTCCCAAATAAGACTATTTTAGTTTTACTTAGATTTAGCGATAGTTTGTTACTGTTAAACCATTTTTTTATTTTGCACATTTCTGAAGTAATTGTATCCAGCAGCTCCTTATTTTCCCCCCAGAACAAAAAATATTTGTGTCGTCTGTAAATAATACTAATTTTAATATATCAGATGCCTTACAAATATCATTTATATAAATAATAAATAATTTTGGACCCAGTACAGAGCCTTGTGGAACACCACAAGCAATGTCCAAGCATGATGAGGAATGGACACCCAGCTTCACAAATTGTTTCCTGTCACTTAAATAATTTTTCACCCACTGCAGTACAACCCCCCTGATCCCGTACCGTTCCAGTTTATTAATTAATATGTCATGATTGATTGTGTCGAATGCTTTCTTGAGATCCAGAAATAGTCCAGCTGCATACTGTTTCTGATCTATAGCATTTGTAATCTCCTCAATTGATTCGATTAATGCCAGAGATGTTGATCTTTTTGATCTGAATCCATATTGACTGTCAGAGAGTAATTTATATTTATCTAAGAATTTGTCTGATCGTTTATTAAACAGGTTTTCTAGGATTTTGGAGAATTGTGGTAGTAAACAGGCCTGTAATTTGTGAAGTGGTGTCTATCCCCAGTTTAGCGGCACAACTTTAGCTATTTTCATTTTGCTTGGCACTTTTCCAGTCTGCAATGATAAGTTGCAAATATATGTTAGAGGTCCTACAATTCCTTCAATGACCTTCTTGATGATTATCATGTCAATATCATTACAATCAGTAGATGTTTTATATTTACACATGTGTACAGTGTCAATTATTTCTTTTTCCTCCACTGCTGTGAGGAACATTGAGTTAGGGTTCCTATCAATCAGGCTTTCACTACAGTCCACTGATGGCAGTGACTCAGGAATTTGTTCTGCCAGATTTGGTCCAATATTTACAAAATAATGATTAAAGCTGTTGACCACATCAGCAGTGTTTTCCATAATATTACCATTGTCAATAAAATATTGCGGATAACTTTGTTGTCCAGAATTATTTTTAATGATACCGTTTAAAACATCCCATATTCCCTTCATATTATGTTTATTATTGTTCAATGTTTTACTATAATACTCCTTTCTACATACACGTATAATATTGGTCAACTTATTTTTGTATTTTTTATATTTATTTTCAGCATCTTTTGTTCTTTGTTTTAGGAATTCCCTATAGAGTGTATTTTTCTTTTTACATGCGTTTTGTAAACCCTTAGTGATCCATGGTCTGTCTGAATATTTGTGCTTTCTGTTGTATTTTATTGTTGGACAGTTTTTATCGTACAATTCCATGAATATTCTTAAAAATGTGCCATATGCAATATCAATATCAGTTTCTTTGTACACATTATCCCAGTCCTGATTTAATAGATCGTTCTTAAGTGCATTCATATTTTCTTCTGTCCTTACTCGTCTGTATCTCAGTTGTTCTTCATGCTGATTTTTCTTATAATTAGTGTCATAAACTGCAAAAACTGGTAGGTGATCACTGATGTCATTAATTAATAATCCGCTCACGATGTTGTTTTCCATATTGTTGGTGAAAATCGAGTAAGGTGGCACAAAGTGGTGTAATTCTGCTAGGCCTGGTTATTTTAGGATGTAAACTCAAACTGTACATAGTGTTTAGGCATTCGTCGGTCATTTTATGCTTTTTCAGATTCAACAGGTGAATATTAAAATCACCACAGATAAACATAACTTTTTGATTTGTTTTAGAGAATATTTCTTCTATGAAGTCATTAAATACTTGAATACTAGAGCCAGGTGTTCTATATATACAGCTAATTATGACATTTTTCTCTTTTTCCTTATAAATTTCAATTGTTATACATTCTAATAAATTATCAATCGCAGTTGTCATACTTTCCACCACCTTGTAATTTAGGTTTTTATCCACATACACAGCCACTCCCCCTCCACTTTTGTTCCTTCTATTTACAAAATTCACATCATATCCCTCCAGTCCAAAGTCCGGTTCTTTCTCGGCATTGATCCATGTTTCAGAAATGGCAATAATTCCAAATGGATTTGTCAGCTCATTTAGATAATCCTTTATATTGCTGAAGTTGGCATACAGACTTCTGCTATTAAAATGTATTATTGATAATTTATTTTCTGTGTTGATGGTGTGTTTAAACTGTTCATCAGTGAAGTAGCAGCAGTTATTGCTGATGTTGTAGAAGAAATTATTTTCCGGGTCTATATCCTTTTCTAAGTCTAGAACATTATGGTCTGTGTATTGAAATGTTCTCAGTTCCAGATTATCATAAACAGAATTCCAGTGAGTTATATTGATATTGTTGCCGGATGCAGATGAAGTTCTTTTAGACTGAGCCATGTGTTGTGTTGTGTGTCACGTCACGTGTGTATTCATACGTCCAGTGTAAGTTGAACCTCAGTATTTGTCCAGCTCCTCCATGTTTCTGATGACCAACACTTTGGCTTGTTCCATTGAGTTTAATGAATACTTTACAGTTGGTAGTCCATGTATTTTGAATTTTTCCCTGTTTCTTCAAGTAACGTGCTTTCCTGGCGATGTCCGCATTTCTTTTTGTCAGATGTTCATTCATGAAGACATCGGATCCTTTCAGTTTCTTCCCTTGTTTTAACAGTGCTGTTTTGTGTTTTCTGTTAGCAAATCTCACAATGATGGCTGGTTTGTCACTGTCATTTTTTCGGGGTAGAGGATGGCAAGCCTCAATGTTGTTATAATCCACTTCCACACCTTTGGACCGTAGAAAGGTAACCACTTGAAGCTCCGTGGAGTTGACATCTTCCTCTCCTGGCCCTCCTACATTGTCAGCGGCGACCGCCCGGGCGTATGACCGGGGTTTGATGCGAAGCCCCGTGATGATGACATCGTTTATCCGGGTGTACTGCTCCAAATCCGCCACTCTGTTCTCCAGGTACGCCAGCCGCCGATTCTTCTCGGCGTTCTGGATGCGGAGAGCCTTAACTTCCTCGACCAGGTCCAGGATGGCTTTCATCTGCAGTTTGACAGCAGAAATCTCCTCTGTCATAAACTCCAGCGACTTCTTAATATCGTCGCCTTCCTCGGCTGACAGAACTTTTTTCGGGCCCATGCTGAGAGACGCTCTTTTAGCGTTGCCGTGACGACCCGCTAGCTAGTTTGACACTAGCGTACTTCGTCTAAAATATTCCAGGAGCGATGATTTAAATTAAGCAATGTTCACCGAGGTTTGTACTCATGTGCTACTCACTGGTTCTGGTCCGAAATCAACAGCAATCAAAAGCACCGAAAACTAGTTCAAAACTAGCTCGAGCTCGAGAAGCAGTGGGTGCGTGCGTCAATTCGACCGGAAGCACATTGCTCTCCAATGAGGAAACAAAAAAGTAAATGTTGCTGTTGTTACATCCCCAAGTTGGTCTACGAGTGAGGACAGAAACATAAAACTGGCTGGAAAAACGTGAGGAGGCTGTTTGGGTCAGTTAGATGTTAAAAAGAAAGTAAATATAACTCCTTGGGAGAGCCAGGGCCAACATAACACAACCCCCAAAATTACAATCCTGCAGCTCAACTCACCAACAGAACCAAAAGAAAACGGGCGCTCAAGCTTTCTTTGGCTAAATTAACAAGACCATCAATGAAGGCTAACAAACACCAACAAGCTAACAAAGAAGATCAGATCCTAACTAAGATAAAGCAGGTACTAACAGCAGTTTCACAAACACAGAGGCCTGAATGCAGCATCGAATTCACTGTGTAATTGTGTCACTTTATTAGCAGCGTCCTCCTGAAATGCGCCAACAACATTGAGAGTAACGTCCTCCTCTCTGCCCCTTAATGCTCTCTGGTCGCTATGGTAATGAGTAAATATTTCTTTCAAAATAAGACACACAACTACAACACAGGAAATAAAACCAGGGAAATCGAGTTAACGATAAAAACCTTGAAAACCATAAATTTCACACCCGAGCCTCAACTCTGGCGGCCCGGTACCAAACGACTCACAGACCGGTACCGGTCCGTGGCCCGGGGGTTGGGGACCGCTGATCTAGGGCGTGATACGTTTCTTTCATCGTGACTCTAACATGTTACATCTTTAAATACATTTTAGCAC
The DNA here is from genome assembly GCF_036321145.2 of Pelmatolapia mariae. Lineage (NCBI taxonomy): Eukaryota > Metazoa > Chordata > Actinopteri > Cichliformes > Cichlidae > Pelmatolapia > Pelmatolapia mariae. The sequence goes on from NC_086245.2 coordinate 4,561,384, forward strand.
AGAGAAAGAGAATGAGTCGCCTGGTTAGAAATACACTGTAGAATATGATTTAAAATCAGGTCAAGTTATATGTGTCCAGTTTTTCACGAGTCAAAAATACAAAACTATTCATGAAGAGTAAAAACAGCCCAGAGTGAGGCCTTAGCAGACGTTTGTGCTGCTTGTGTTTTAACTGTGTAGCATTCACTGCTTATAAATAAAGTGAGTTCATTTCTGTTTCGTGTTGTTCTGTGGGCGCAATTGTCATAATAATAATAAACTTAACAATAAACTTTATTTATAAAGCACACTAAAAAACCAAGGGTATACCAAGGTGCTTGACAAAAAATAAAATAGGAAAAAGGAGATGGGAGGGAAAAGAGAAAGGACCTGGCATGTATCAATTATAAAACCTTGACAATCATAATACATAAAAGTAGTCAACATGCATAACGGAAAAAAATGTACCAACGCACACCAAATATTAACTAGGTGGAAAAGCAAGATTAAATAAATAAGTCTTCAGCCGTGATTTAAACAGTGGCATAGAGTCAGACGCCCGGATAGCAACAGGAAGATTGTTCCATAAGACCGGGGCAGCTACAGGAAATGCACGGTCGCCGCGAGACATCAGCCGAGAACGAGGTTGCTCCAAAAGAAGTTGGGTAGCAGATCTAAGTGCTCTGACAGGAGTGTGCAACCTAAGAAGCTCATTGAGGTAGCTCGGCGCCAAATTATTAATAATTTTGTACGTGAAAAGTAGTAATTTAAATTGAATATGGTATTTAACTGGCAGCCAGTGCAAGCCAGCAAGAACAGGAGTGATGGAAGAAAACTTCCTGCTGCCTGTCAAGAGGCGTGCCGCCGCATCCTGGCCAGTCTGCAATCTAAGGAGAAGGGAGGAAGAAAGGCCAATGTAAAGAGAGTTGCAGTAGTCCAACCTGGAAGTCACGAATGCGTGAATACGTTTTTCCAGGTCATTGTGCGGAATATAGCGCTTAGCCTTAGAAATGAGGCGCAGCTGATTAAAACTAGACCTCACAACAGCAGACACTTGCTTGTCAAATTTAAACGAGCTATCCAGTAATATGCCCAAATTACTGGCATAATCAGAAGGGGAGCTAGCAAAAGGCATCAGAGCAGCACACAATTGGTCGCGGGGGATTTTACTATCGAACACCACGATCTCCGTTTTCTTTTCGTTCAGGACAAGAGAATTACTCTTGAACCAATCTTTAACCTCACACATGCATTCACAAAAATAGTGAAAAGACATAGCAAGATCGTCAGTAATCTCAAAATAAATCTGTATATCATCAGCATAGCAATGAAAGGCAATATTATATTTCTCAAAAATTGCTCCAAGAGGGACCAGATATAGTGAGAAGAGAATAGGGCCTAATACAGATCCTTGAGGCACACCACAGCGTACAGGTACCGAGGAAGATGAGAAGTTGCCCAAATTAACCGAGAAAGACCTGTCAGCAAGATAAGATTTAAACCAGTTGAGGGCAGTGCCTCTTATACCCACAGTATGCTCAAGTCTTAGTAGAAGAATGTTATGATCAACCATTTCAAAAGCAGAGGAAAGGTCCAATAAAACCAGGACCATAGAGCGTCCAGAATCATTGTTTACAAGAAGGTCATTGAGAACTCTAAGCAAGGCCGTTTCAGTGCTGTGCCGTGGCTTAAAGGCAGACTGAAATTTCTCTGCAATGTTGTTCACGTCTAAATACGCCTGAAGCTGAGAAAGAACTAGTCGCTCCAGGATCTTGGACAGAAATGGAAGCTTAGAGATCGGTCTATAGTTCAAGAGATCATAACAATCAAGATTCTTTTTTTTTTCAGAATAGGCTGGACTACAGCATGCTTAAAGGCCAGTGGGACAGATCCAGAGAGTAGACAAAAATTCATTAAGAATAGAATGCTCGGTCCAATTACATCAAAGCAGCCCTTAACAATGCTGATGGGAGAATATCAAACACAGTATTGGTGTTTTTCAGTTGATCAACCAGCTGCTTCAGAGTCGAAAGTAACACGGGCTCAAATTGATGAAAAGTTGAATTACACTCAGAGGAAAAGACGGGATAAGAGGCAGACGAAGAGGAAAGCTTAAGGCATGAAACCTTATCTAAAAAAAGAATTTGAAAACGCTCACAAAGAGCTTGTGAATACAGTAAAGGCATATCAGGACAGGGATTAACAACAGAATTAAAAATGTTAAATAGCATACGGGGGTTGTGACCATTAGCCAGAATGGCTTTGGAAAGAAAAGATGCCTTAGCCATTCTAGCAGCAATTTGAAACTGTGAGCGGCTAGTCCGTAACATGTCATAAGAAACCTGAAGTTTATCTTTTTTCCACCTCTTCTCATCACGGCGACAAACACGTCGTAAAGCACGTGTAGTATCATTTAGCCAGCAATGAGAGTAGGTTCTAGAGCGCTTCATTTTGATGGGAGCAACAGAATCAAGAATAGAAGAACAGAAAGAAAAAAAAAAAAAAAAGAAAAGAATAGAAGAACAAAAAGATAACAGGATATTAGCACAACCATCAACCGAACAGAGAGAACAGTAGTCAGGCACAGCCAAATCAGGGGTAGATGAAAATAATGATAACAAAATATCAGCATAACCATCAGATGAGCGAACTGAGCAGCAGTCAGGAATCATAGACGCCAAATCTAAAAAAGACACAGCAAACTTTGACACAGCTTCAGAGCTGATTACGCTTAGCGGACGAGAAAGAGCTCCAGACTGCGGTCCAGCAGCAGATAAGCCAATATCAAAGGAAATTGGAAAATGATCTGAAATCCCAGCGTCATTTATATCCTTAATACAGATATCCAGGCCATACGTAAAGACCAAGTCCAAAATATGGCCTTTAACGTGGGTTGGTTCATTTATCCACTGAAGGAGGTTAAAAGAGTCTTTAGCAAGCAGGTCATCCTTACAACAGATGTGTATGTTAAAATCACCAAGAATAAGAACAGAGTCATATTTAAAAAGAACGGAACCCAAGAAGTCGGCAAAGTCCGAGATAAAACACTTGTTATATTTGGGCGGTCGGTAGACCAACACACACAAAGTGGTCGTGGAAGCAGTCATCTCCAATAACTGAACTTCAAAGCTAGCAAAGTTAGGTGAGGAAAGTTGCCGAACATTATATACGTTTTTAAAAACCGAGGCTAAACCAAGCATTCACTGCTTATAAATAAAGTGAGTTCACTTCTGTTTCGTGTTGTTGTGTGGGCGTAATTGTCATGATCTCATGTATTCAGCTCTTGTCATGTTCAAGTTATTTGGGACTTGGCACAACTTCTTGATCACAGAAGACAAATGTTCTGCCTCAGTGTTCAACTTTTGAGGAAAAATGATTGAACTTGTTTTTAAATCCATCCATCCTCTTTCGCTTATCTGGGGCTGGGTCTTGGGGGCAGCAGACTAAGCAGAGAACCACAGACCCCTCTCACCCCAGCCACCTCCTCCAGCTTGTCCAGAGGAACACCAAGGCGTTCCCAGGCCAGCTGAGAGATATAATCTCTCCAGCGTGTCCTGGGTCTGTCCCGGGGCCTCTTCCCGGTGGGACATGCCTGGGACACCTCACCCAGGAGGCGCCCAGGAGGCATCCTTGTCAGATGCCCGAACCACATCAGCTGGCTCCTTTCGATGTGGAGGAGCAGCGGCTCTACTCTGAGCCCCTCCTGAATGGCCGAACTTCTCACCCTGTCTCTAAGGGAGAGGCCAGCCACCCTTCGGAGGAAGTCCATTTCCGCTGCTCATATCCGCGATCTCGTTCTTTCGGTCACTACCCACAGCTCCTGACCAGAGGTGAGGGTAGGGGCGTAGATCGACCAGTAAATTGAGAGCTTCGCTTTTACACTCAGCTCTCTCTTCACCACGACAGACCTGTACAGTGTCCACAACACTGCAGCCGCAGCACCGATCCATCTGTCCATCTCCCGCTCCCTTCTCCCATCACTCGTGAACAAGACCCTGAGATACCTGAAATCCTCCACTTGGGGGAAGAACTCTTCCCTGACCTGGAGTGGGCACTCCATCCTTTTCTGGTGTTTTTAAATCACTTAAAGTAAATTTTCTCGGAGCAGATATCAGTGCAGCATATGTTGATCCACTGAGTTAACGTGATCCTTTAACTGTGGTACATCTTGAGAGTGTCATCCACATACCTGAACCAATGACTTGGTGGTAATCCAGGGTAGGATAACAAAGCCCTGTTTTCCACTTCTTCCATGTACAGGTTGGCCACAATGGATGAAACTGGGGAACCCATCTTTCTGCCTGTTGTACTGACCACTGTGTGTGTGCAATAGGTGGAATGAAGACAGTTCCTTAAGCAAACACACTTGGTCGGTGCTGAGAGTGGTCCTGATGCGTGATGTGCATGAAGGGATCATATATACTTGTGTAGTAGTATATATATATATCCAGTAAGGGTGCAATGCTAAACCCCCAATGCTAATCAAGCCTACTGCAGACATGAGCGAGAGAGATTAATATGATACCGGCTCGGACGTCGCCTGGATTAACAAGGTCTGCATCAGGTGTTATACAGAATTCTATTAAGTTATCTGGTGATTAGACATCGATGGCCCGTCGCAGCAGAACGTAATCCCAGAGGTGGATTAGTCTGGATGCTGGTGGTGAAGATGGAGGCTTGGAAGGAGCAATGAGCTCGACGGCGTGGGAAGTGATGTAAGCTTGGATCAGCCACCAAAGAGCACACAGATGTGTGACTACAGATTTTCCTTACTGAACTTACGCATCAGCTTCACGTCACACAGAAAACCACTGAGTTCCTGTTGTCAGCCTAAACTTAGCATGAGGTAAGACGCTCTGTTCCTCAAAGAGAAGCTCCGCCTGCTGATTGTGGACAGAACTACTGAGTGAAGCTCCACCCACGCCACCTCTACCCTCATACATGTTACATTATAACAGCATGAAACATCATTAACCAGAAAAGAAACACTGATATGTGAGGAGGAAGAGGCGTGTTCACAGAGACCGCCTCTCTGACTTCCTCTTCTCAGAAACTGTGGTCAGTGTGTGTTCAGACACCGGAGTGAGAGTCAGGATGAAGCTGAACATCTTCTGCTGCCTGTTGGCGTGCGCTCTGAGCGCTGACGTCACAGCAGGTGAGAAATTTATTTCTAACAGGTTATATCATTTAATATGTTTTCATTTTTATTAGTCAATGCAATTATAAGACAGGGTTAGGGTCAGGGGGTTAGGGGCTGGGGTGAGTGGAGGGGAGTGGGGTGTCTATACGTCCCCACCCTCTCTGATATTTGCTGCTGTGTCTTGAAGCATCACAAACATCAGTCAGATCAGCTTTACTTCTGACGCTGACCCTGGATGGCATTACACCGGCCTCCAGAAACACTGTGAGCCTGATTCTGCAGGTTTCTTCCTGTTAAAAGGGAGTTTTTCCTTCCTGCTGTCACCAAGTGTTTGCTCATAGGAGGTCATATGATTGTTGGGTTTTCTCTGTATTATTATTGCTATCGACCGCGGTCAAGTGAGCCGTAATTTGGGAGAAGAGGTTAATTCAGATGTAAAAACACATGAACGATCCAGGCACACGACGCAGTTCATTGGTCGATAACTCGCCGCTCAGTGTCAGAGCTTCTGTGTCAGACATTTGTGTAACAATCAAACAGCAGCTAAGACTACGCTTAAATTACCAATCAGGCAGGAAAAAGAAGAAAAACATCTCCTTTTTTGGAGTTCATCTTACACAACAGTGGTAAAGGATGATGTCAGATTATTTCCTGAGAAGTTTGGTGTGTTTCGAAGCCACATATGCACGACCAGCTCCTGCTCTCGACAGAGACCAAAGCTGTGGTTGCAGCTCATCTATTTCTGAGTCCTGATCAGGATCAGGATGCATATCTGCTGCTGCATCTTTGCTTTTGTGCTGAGCTGTAATGTTACAGTGGATACGGACTTCTCAGTGATCTCTAAATGATCCTGCAGAGTGCTGTCATACATCAGTTTTAACACCTCTTGTTTTATTATTTTGCCCTTTGATCTACAGCTGCAGCCATTTTGGTTGTCAGTGTTTCATGTTAGGGTACCTGGGTCGTCGACCCAGTGGTTTCAGTTTTGTACCTTTTTGTGTTCTTATCTTAGTTCATTTTTGTGAAGGTTTTGGTTTCTGTTTTGCATTTTTTCTTGGTGTGTGATTATGTGGTTCTCAAGTTTTGGTTTCCTTACTCCCTCTGTTCTGTGTCCAGTCAGTGTCTGTGTCTGCCCTGGTCCCATGTCTCTGTTCCCTCTGTTGTAGTGCCTGCCTGTGAGTCTGTGTCTGTAAGTTCAGTCTGTGTTAGGTTTCCTGTTTTACTTTGAAGGTCCATGTCTTATGTTAATGTATCTGGTTTTGCTTCCCCTGTCTCGTTAGGCCTGATTTGCCCCAGCTGTGTTTCCTTCCTGTTACCCATTCCCTGATTGCTCCCTCTGTGTATTTAAGCCCTGTGTTTCTCTATGTCTGTGTTGCGATCTACCATCATATGTGCTCTGTGTTCTGTCTGCGTAAGTTTATTTGGAAGTTTGTTACTTTTTGAGTTCAGCATTAAAGCTGTTTGAGTTCACGTTTGTCTCCGGAGTCTGCACCATTTCACCACTCCTGCCTGCACACAGCCTTCACGTGACATTTCAGTTTACTTGTAATGAAATTGATTTGCAGTTGAAGCTTTCGTGTCTGTTTCTTCAAACTTGAGTTTGGGATATAAAAATGTTTCCTGTCAGATGTCTGATTCCTACAGACTCAGATTTAATAAATCTCTGTGTATTATGAAAGACTGAAGAATTTGCACCTGAAGTCGAATTTATGCTAAATTCATCACATCTTGATGGAAAATCCTTCACACACCTGATTTAATGAGAGTTACTGTCACTGACATCTGCTCATACACTGGAAAGAGGTCAAATGAAGACCTATGAAAATGTTAATTATCACTAAACTAAATGTTTAAAGTATTAAACACAGTTTGTTTCTAATGTGTTTTACAGGAATACAAAAGGAAGTAATCAAAGAGAAGGACTCCATCACTCTGAAGTGTCCTCGCTCTGCGGACACTAATGTGACGTGGAGCAGAGAGCATGAAGGGATTAAAGTTTTCATTCTTTCATCTTATAGTAACGCGAGCACAAGACACATCAATGACACACGACTCAGTTTATCAGCTGATAAGTCGCTGATCATCCTGAGGCCTGCTGTCTCAGACTCTGGAACATACCTGTGTAATAATGAACCAGCTGTGCAGCTGACAGTGATCCCAGGTAACATCAAACTTTATCAAAACTGCTCTGGATGTTTCCTCTGTTCTCAGATCAGATTGTAACTTTACATGTTACAAAAACAGTGTGTTTAAACCAGCTTACATTTGGCACTTAACTGTTTTGCTTGCTGCAGGTTTTCTAACCTTTAAATAATCGACCTGAGTAATTTATCAAGAACATAAATTTGCAAATACTTCAGCAAACATCAGCAGGAGTGCTATCTGCTCCTTTGTGTAAGGAGGAGCAGGATGAGCACTGCCAGAGCTACAAAACGACCTCCAGCAGGTCACTGCTGTGAACGTCTGGGACCAAACAGACACAGACTTCATGAGGGTGTCCTGAGGGCCCCACGTGCTGTAGGGGGCCCTGTACTCACTGCCCGGCACCGTGGAGCTCGACTGGCATTTCCCACAGAATAACAGAACTGGCAGGTCCACCACTGGACCCTGCAGTTTTTCACAGATCAGACCAGGTTCACCCTGAGCACGTGATAGATGTGAAAGGGTCTGAAGAACCAAGGAGAACTTTATGCTCTTCCCATTCAGATTTGATGTGCTTTGAAATTGTTCCTTTCATTTTTGAGCAGTGTATAAATGTATGCATTTATTTAAAACATGTTTCTTTTGCAGGAAAAGTCCATCAAAAAAATGGAGGAAATGAGTCCATCACTCTGCGCTGTCCTCTCTCTGTGGAGGGTGAGGTGACGTGGAGCAGAGAGAACAGAGGAAGGAAAGCTAACATACTCACAACTGATGGTAACACGGAGAGAATATACTTTAAAGACAAACGATTCAGATCATCAGCTGATAAGTCGCTGATCATCCTGAGGCCTGCTGCATCAGACTCTGGAACATACCTGTGTAATAACAAACCGGCTGTGCAGCTGATAGTGATCCTTCCAGGTAACAGTTGTTATAGTTCTGTGTGTGTTTTCTTACCTTTCACATATAAAGATGTTTCGTCTCTCCCGGGTCCTCGAACCTTTAAATCTTCAGATCAAACAAACACGTTTGTATAAACTTTATGTAGCACAAACATAAACATTGACTTTAAAAATGTTTCTGTTTCAGAAATAAGGAAAACAGTCAGAGAGGAGTCGTCCGTCACCCTCACTTGTCCTCTCTCTGTGAAGGGTAACGTGATGTGGAGCAGAGAGAGAAATGGAAGTGAAGTTGAAACTCTTACAGCTGATGGTGACACGGGTGGAGGACACACACGGTTCACAACATCAGCTGATAAGTCGCTGATTATCCTGAGGGTTGTTCAGTCAGACTCTGGAACATACCTGTGTAATAATGAACCAGCTGCTGTCCTGTCAGTGGTCCCAGGTAACATCAAACTTTATCACTGTTGTTCTGTTTCTCTTTTCTCTTTTTCAACAATCACATTAAAAAATAATGATAATATTGTGTAAAACTGAAGGTGCTTTTTGTGACATTAAGTCAGATATGAGCTTCCCCTCATTCTCTTTAGAGATGTGAGCAACTTTACCTTCTTTGAAATTTATAGTCATGAAATGAACGTTTTGACCCAAAAGCAGCTAAATGCCATTGTCACTTACTTTGTGATGTTCTCGGTGAAATCAGGACTAATGTGTATTTATTTTTTCCTCCATCGTTCACAAAAGGTGGCAGGAAACCACCAACACCAGCGATCACAGGTATGAGCACAAAGACCAAAATCTTTATCATAACTTCAGAGGTATTCAGATATTCATCCTTCCTGTGAGAGTGCAGCAACATTTATCTTATACTCAATATGCAAAATTCAACACAATGTTATCTGAAGATAAAATAGTTGCATTTACTAGTTTAACCACTGAATACAGGTGTACCTTATTGTACCTGTAGTGCAGTCAGAAGATGTTTTGATGTAACACTGATGTAGAACTTTAATGGAAGTAGAAAAAAATAGAAACGGAGTGCAGCTAAAAGTAAAACTGCACATGATCTGAGACACTATTTTAAAAGTAGATGTGGATGTTTGTCTTTGATCTTGTCATTAAGAACGACGACTGCTTCTGACGGTCGGGACAGCTGCTGCACTCATCATCATCATCCTCATCATCACAGTTGTTTGCATCAGGACATGCTGTTCCAAAAAACAAGGTGGAGACATCATCTTACTGAACTGCTGCTAAGCTGCTGCACATTGTTACACACTGCATGAATTTAATGCTAAAAATAACATTCAATATAATAATGTGCCATCCATCCATCCATCCATGCATGCATCCATTTTCTTGTCTGTGAAGGTTCTCAGACATCCAGGTCATCGTAGTCAAAGGAGTTTGACCATTTTCTTCCGCTTATCCGGGACCGGGTTGCGGGGGCAGCAACCCAAGCAGCCCGAGAAGCCCAGACCTCCCTCCCCAGCCACCTCCTCCAGCTTATCCGGGTGAACACCAAGGCGTTCCCAGGCAAGCCGAAAGATATAATCTCTCCAGCATGTCCCGGGTCTGCCCCGGGGCCTCCTCCCGGTGGGATATGTCCGGAAAACCTCGCCTAGGAGGCATCCTTGTCAGATGCCCAAACCACTCGGCTGGCTCCAATCGATGTGGAGGAGCAGTGGCTCTACTCTGAGCCCCTCCCAGATGACTGAACTTCTCACCCTATCTCTAAGGGAGAGGCCAGCCACCCTTCGGAGGAAGTCCATTTCCGCCGCTTGTATCCGCGATCTCGTTCTTTCAGTCACTACCCACAGCTCGTGGCCATAGGTGAGGGTAGGGGCGTAGATCGACCAGTAAATTGAGAGCTTCGATTTTACACTCAGCTCTCTCACCACAAACAGACCTGTACAGCGTCCACATCACTGCAGCCGCAGCACCGATCCATCTGTCCATCTCCTGCTCCCTTCTCCCATCACTCGTGAACAAGACCCTGAGATACTTGAAATCCTCCACTTGGGGGAAGAACTCGTCCCTGACCCAGAGTGGGCACTCCACCCTTTTCCAGCTGAGGACCATGGCCTCAGATTAGACCCCTATGAAAAGACCATCGAGGGAACAGTTCACCCTGCCCGGAATAGGGTTACTGGGGCCCCGCCCTGGAGCCAGGCCCGGGGAGGGTGCTCGAGGGCGAGCATCTGGTGGCCGGGCCTTAGTCCATGGGGCCCAGCTGGACACAGCCCAAAAAAGGGATAGGGCCCATCTTCCTGCAGGCCCACCACCCGCAGTAGGCACCGTAGGGGTCGGGTGCAATGCGAGTCAGAAAAATGTGCTTTTAGACATATTTATCATTGTGAAAACATGAATATGGAAAACGGTGACTCAGAAAGGGAAACATGATGATTTGGTTACAGACAACAAGACAGAATGAAAGAGCAGGTATAATTACACGAGGGATAAATGAACTTCCTCTGCTACACAAAGACTCTGACAGCCAGCCTCGGGGTGTGACTGTGCATCGCTCCTTCTGGAATTTTTAAAAGATCCATTCACCCAAATTAACAAGGCTCATTATTTTCCTCCAAATCTCACCCCACCCTCGTTTCTTCCAGCTTATAGTTAAAAGTTGTCACTCTCTTATTGCAGTGGTATATCCCAGGATAGTAGAGTTTCCCCTTTAAAAATTAAAACAGAAGGTGAAGAAATTTATCATTAATATTTTTAAAAGGTCGACAGTAATCGACTCTTTGTGAATCCAGGCGAGGACAGCTTCATCATTTGCAGCGCAAAATGTTTCTGAACACTACATGATGTTGTTGACCCAGTGTTTAGATTTTCATTCTGGGCTTGTTTATTTCTTGAAAAGTTAGATATAGAAGTTATGTGCAGGGGTTGTCTCTATCACTTGTGCACAGAACAGCATCATCAGGATGATGCTGTTCTATCTCCACATTGGCCAGCAGGTGTCCAGGACAAATGCTTCAAATGTGTCAGTGTTTCACGAAGCCTCGCTTTGCCCGTCACTACTGTAAACTAGCAGACAGAAGAACACAAAAGGCTGAAATACACACATGAGGTAATCAGGCAGAGGGAACACACCTGGAAACACAGGTGAACTAAATCGGACTGACAAGACAGGGAAAGCAAAAGTGTGAGACTCAGGTTAGGACACGTGAACTTGGCGCTGGGATCCCAGAAACGAGGCGTGGAGACAAAACGCCGCCTGGGTGCTCAACCAGGGTTCCAACTTTTTAACTATTAAATAAGTGTTGGGCAAGTTACTTTGGTAAAGCAATTAATTATAGTTACTAGTTACTTCTTCAAAAACGTAACTGGGTTAGTAACTGAGTTACAAGATTCTAAAAGTAATTAATTACTAGAAAAAGTAACTAACTAGAATATAACTGGACTTTAACTACTACTGATGTTTCCTCTACATTTCACCTTTAAAAACATTTACTTTGCCTTGTTTGGTATCATCAGCACAACCTCACGTGTCTGAATTTACAGTCATGTTTTCATGTTGACTGTATTAACACAATTAATCTAAAATCAGACAAAAAACATAAAATCCGAGTAGAAAAAGTTATATTTTTTACTGTAACAACCACAAACATGTTTATTGAATCATATTTCATAACTTTAACTGTAAATATAAATTGTCAATTTATATTTGTGTCTCCATGTGTAAAGTCATATCTACAAGGTTTGCAAACAAAGTTATTGCAGCCATTTACCTTTTACCCTTTTTTTAAAATAACCATTTCAAACTATTTACAGAACAATCAGCTGTTCTTCAATAAGATGCCACACAAATTATTTGTGCCACTCCAAAAAATAATTTCTGTCCACTATAAAGGAGAAGATCACAGCCTGATACCTGCAGGTCTGACAGCAGCAGGTGTATCACTCCTGTTTCTACCTGGAGACAGCAGTCGCCTCATTGTTCTGACACACAACACAAAACTATCCACAACACTACACACTAACTACACAAGACAACACATTAACTACACACTCCAAACACGCTAAACGTCACAAATCTCTCACATCTCAAAACTCTCTCTCTCTCTCTCGCGGTCACTCCTAAATCTTCCCCCTCTTCCTAAACAATCAAATGTCAGGTTGCCATATCATTTTTTGATTGGTCGACATGGTGCATTTTTCCAGCAACATGAACGGGCTGTTTTTTGTTTTGTTTTTTTTATGTTTTGCTCATAAGCAGAGAGGTCTCGCTGCGCTGTCCTTAGACGTTAAACGTGACAAAACTATTGAGGAAAAACACACATATATATTGTTTATCATGACTCTGGTTTTACGTGGCCTATCAACACAATTTAAAAACTGTTGCTTTGCACCTTGTTGCTTTGTCATCTTGAAGTGGTCATGTGATTGGCTTACCACGCCTACTTTATTCTTCTGCAGCCAAACAGCAGCACTCATGCGATTGTTTTGTCCCCTTAGCTCCAGGTGTTGTGCCAAAAAGTGATCATCTGCCAGAAAGTGATTGGAGCTGCTTAAAGCTGTAGCGCCCAGATTACTTACGTGCGGTAACCTGAACACAGCTTCAACCGTTTGTTTGTTGAAAAATAGTAACACGACCGCATCGCATTTTCTTGTTAGTAACGGTAACGGCGTTGTAACGATAGGGATAGTAATTAGTTAGATTACTCGCAGTGTTGGGGAGTAACGGAATACATGTACCGCCGTTACGTATTTAAAATACAAAATATGAGTAACTGTATTCCGTTACAGTTAGTGTTTAAAAAGGTGGTATTGTGGTGGACCACTGGAGGGCTCCACTCACACCCAGTTCTCAGGAAGTGTTGATGCTGTGTTTTGGAGGGAAAAGTATTCAGTTGTGTGGTGATGAGTAATAAACGAGGAGTGTTAATCGAGAGCTCTCGTGTCGTATGTGTTTACCTCCACATTGGTGACCCCTGACTCGAACATGCTGCAGTCCGATGGTGGCACCGACTCCGCTCTGGATGCATCAGCAGCCGCCAGCCCTCTGCCTCCGGCTGCAGCTGCGTTTGCTGTGGCGCTCGAGCTGCCGGACTTTTGGCTTCACGATCCCCCGTCGTGGTTCGTGCACGTGGAGGCTCAGTTCGCCCTTCGTGGCATCTCGGCTGACGACACGAAATATCACCATGTGGTGGCCTCTCTTGACCCGCTAGCCACCCGTCGTGCGTTGACTCACCTCTGGGACCCACCCACACGAGGGAAATACTCCGCCCTTAAGGAGCTGCTTCTTCTGCGCTATGCCCTCTCCGACGCAGAGCGAGCCAAGAAGCTCCTCTCCCTCTCAGGCCTGGGTGGCGGTACGGCTCTCGAACTGATGGAGCACATGCTATCCTTTCTCGGACCGGACGACTGGGGATTCCTCTTCGCCCACATCTTCCTCCGACAGCTGCCGGCGGCCGTGAGAGCCGGCCTCGCCAACTCTCCGCTTCTGGGCACGAAGGATTATCGCTCCCTGGCTGAGGACGCGGATCGTATTCTCTTGGCTACCCGTGCTTTCCACGATCATGACCTAGTTCCAGCCTCGCCGGCGGCGCCTTCCACTTCCCCGCTGACCTGCCCTGACGTATTCGATCCTTCGCTGACGGCAAAGATCGCAGCACAGCGACACTGCGGACGGGACCTCTGTTTCTACCATCAGCGTTTTGGCCCGGGAGCACGCCGCTGCCTGCTGCCTTGCGCTTTTCCGACCCTGGGACACGGGCCCCGCCAGTGCGCTGTAGCAGCCGCGACCACTGGCGACAAAGAAAAACTGCTCTTCATAGAAGACTCGCGCTCCGGGAGACGTTTCCTGGTCGACTCCGGCTCCCAGAAGAGCGTCCTTCCCCTGTCCGGCGCCGACAGTTTAGCAGCGGGCTGCGGACCGCAGCTTATTGCGGCTAATGGCTCTCCCATCGCAACATTCGGGGAAAGGTTCGTGACTGTTTGTTTTCATGGTCGGGATTTCCAATGGACCTTTGTTGTTGCCGCTAGCTCTGTACCTATTTTGGGCGCCGATTTTCTTTGTGCCCATGGACTGCTGGTCGATGTCGCTAACAGACGCTTAAGCGATGCCCTGTCTTTTTCTTCAATACCCTGTTTCACTCGTGCCATCGAGCCCCTGAATCGGGCTAATTTGGTGACTTCTGAGAATGTTTTTCAGCGTTTGCTCTTGGAGTTCCCTTCACTGACTGTTCCTAATTTCTCGAACACCGCAACGAAGCACGGGGTTGAACATTATATTCCGACGGTCGGTCCCCCGGTGTTCGCACTCGCGCGCCGCCTCGATCCCGCGAAACTCTCCGTCGCTCGGGAAGAGTTTGCCGCTATGGAGCGCCTCGGCATTGTGCAGCGCTCGAATAGTGCCTGGGCCTCTCCGCTACACATGGTGCCCAAGTCAGATGGTCGGTGGCGGCCGTGTGGGGATTTTTGCTGTTTGAATATTGTCACGGAGAATGACCGTTACCCGAATTCCGAACATCCAGGATTTTTCCGCCCACCTCGCCGGCACCTCGATTTTTTCTAAAATTGACTTGGTGCGGGGGTATCACCAGGTTCCCGTGCGCGCCCAAGACGTCCCCAAAACTGCCGTTATTATCCCTTTCGGCCTGTTTGAATCTTTGCGCATGCCATTCGGCCTGAAAGGCGCCGCCCAGACTTTTCAGCGGTTGATGGACTCTGTCTTGCGTGGGCTGCCTTTCGTCTTCGTGTACCTTGACGATATATTGGTGGCCAGCTGTTCTGAGAGTCAGCATGTGTCCCATCTGCGTCAGGTTTTCCATCGCTTGCCGGCACACGGCCTGATCGTTAACCCTTCCAAGTGCCAGTTCGGGTTGCCGGTTCTGGATTTCTTGGGCCACCGCATTTCCGCTGACGGTGTGGTTCCGTTGCCGGACAAGGTCCGGGCCGTTTCGGCTTTTCCGCGTCCCTCGTCCGTTAAAGCCCTGCAGGAGTTCTTGGGGATGGTCAATTTCTACAACCGCTTTCTCCCCAGAGATGCGCACCTGCTGCAGCCTCTCTATGCTGCCTTGAAGGGTAAAACTGCTAAGGACCCGATTGATTGGCTCCCTGAACGCATCCAGTCATTTTCTGAGGCCAAGGCCGCGCTGGCAAACGCCGCCCTGCTGGCCCACCCGTTTCCGTCGGCGGAGACTGCGTTGACCACCGACGTGTCGGATGTGGCGGTGGGCGCAGTGTTAGAACAGCGGGTCTCCGGTGTCTGGCAACCGCTTGCCATTTTCAGTCGCACACTTAGGGACAGTGAGCGCAAATATAGCGTTTTTGACAGGGAGTTGCTGGCCCTGCACCTCGCGACGTGGCATTTTCGTTTTTTTCTCGAGGGTCGGAGCTTCACCGCGTACGTCAATCATAAACCCTTGACATTCGCGATGTCCAAGGTCTCTGACCCGTGGAGCGGGCGCCAGCAGCGCCAGTTGGCAGCCATTTCCGAGTTCACAACTGACATTCAGCACGTGGCTGGTAAGTCCAACTGTGTGGCTGACTGTCTGTCCCGCGCGCTGGTTTCTCCCATTTATGTTGGCATAGACTTTGACGCTATGGCCTCTGACCAACGGGCCGACCCGGATGTCCTTGCCCTTCGGTCTGCACAAACGGGCCTTGTATTGGAGGACAGACCCGTGTGGAACGGCGGGCCTAGCCTGCTTTGTGATGTTTCCACTGGCCGTCCAAGCCCTGTAGTTCCCCTTTCGTGGCGTCGTTGCGTTTTCGACTCCGTACATGCCCTCTCTCATCCAGGCGTCTGGGCCTCGGTCAAGCTGGTCAGCTCTAGGTTCGTTTGGCCAGGCCTTCGTAAGTCGGTGAAAGACTGGGCAGCGGCGTGCATCCCATGCCAACGCGCTAAGATCCATAGGCACACACAGGCGCCCCTCGAATCCTTCCGCCTTCCAGGGAGGCGTTTTGATCATGTACATGTGGATCTGGTTGGTCCTCTGCCGCAGTCACAAGGTTTCACGCACCTTTTGACTGTAGTGGACCGCACAACCTGCTGGCCCGAGGCAGTGCCTCTGGTGTCCACTTCAGCAGCAGCAGTGGCCAGGGTATTTTTGTCAACGTGGGTTTCGCGTTTCGGTCTCCCCGCCTACATCACCTCAGACAGGGGCCCCCAGTTCGTTTCCGAGCTTTGGTCTGCCATGGCTGACGGCCTGGGGGTCAAAGTCCACCGAACCACTGCGTACCACCCGCAGGCCAACGGGATGTGCGGGCATTTCCACCGGTCGCTTAAGACCGCGTTCCGTGCTTCTCTCACAGATGGCAACTGGGTTGACCGCCTTCCATGGGTTTTACTGGGGTTGCGCGGTTAAAGAAGACCTCGGAGTTTCTCCGGCTGAACTTGTCCTCGGTGAGCCCCTCCGGGTCCCCGGGGAATTCTTGCCCGAGAGCCCACCCCCGTGCTTCGCTCCCTCTGTGCTGTCTCTCCGTCCCCCAAGAGACTGGTTTTCTCTTTGTGGCCCAGTGCACCATTGTCTGCCCGACACCTTTGTTCCGAGGTCGTTGGACTCTTCGCAGTTTGTTTTCGTCAGGCATGATGCTCATAGGCCTCCGCTGCGTCCACTGTATGACGGCCCCTTTAGGGTTATTCAACCGGGCCAGAAGCATTTCCTTTTGGACTTTGGGGGTCGGCAGGAGGTTGTTTCTATTGACAGACTTAAACCGGCACATGAGCTTCTGGATGATCAGGTGGTGCCGGCTCAGGCCCCCCGCCGTGGCCGCCCGCCTTCCACTGGACTGGACAGCCCTGCTTCTTCCTCTGGGAGCACCCCCCACCTGGCGGGGCCCGAGCTATCTTCAGCTTTTCCTGACCGCCGATGCCAGCCTGGTCCTCAGGCTCGTTTCCCCTCAGCCAGCTCTCCACCTCCCCGGTTCAGCCATTCTGGACGTTTGATTAAAGCAAGGGTTCTGGACTAGGGGATGACCCTACTGGGTGTTCGGGGGGGCATGTGTGGTGGACCACTGGAGGGCTCCACTCACACCCAGTTCTCAGGAAGTGTTGTTGCTGTGTTTTGGAGGGAAAAGTATTCAGTTGTGTCTTCCCAACACTGATTACTCGTTACTGAAAAAAGTTAGTTAGTAACGCCATTATTCCCATCACTGGTAATAAGATGCACAACCACCTGGGCATAGTGTAAACTTTACACTAAACTAGAAGAAGGAACAAACCAATTTTGCAGGATGTCCACACTCCAGCCTGCCACACACAACCACCCCAAATCACTTCTTTCATTACTCAGTATAACACACTCAGCAGTCCACTCTCTGGAGTTGGTTACAGTTTTTTCCCCCTTTGCAGGAAATGAAGAAAACAAGAACACCTGTCATCACGAAGTTCCTGGAAACAAGTTTAAGCCTCCAAGCTGTGAGAAACAGGAAGTGTTGAATGTACCAGAAGACAACCACATCTATCATTATATAGTCGATGGCGACAGGTTTCAGTCTGAAAATGGTACGAACTCACAGTGTGTCACAATGTTGGTGTGGTTTCTATGTAAATATGCAGATTTTATCAGAAAATATAATTTAAAGCCAGTTTCCACGACTGGTCATGTAAGTAGGACTTCTCATTACGCACTGCGTTGCTTCACTTTAAGGTTTTATCTTAACGCCGGCTCAACCGATTGGCATCATTACTTTTTCATTAAATGGCAGAATCAAACTTTTGACTAAAGAAAGATGAAAATAAAGGCGTCTACTATAGAATAAAATGAAATAGCCCTTTATTGTACATGTACAACAAAACTGTGTTGAACTTGATGAATGTTAACGTTACTCTTCTTGTCTTCATCAACTATTCTCATATTTGTCAGGTGGGAAATGTTCTGCTGCATCAGCAGCTGCTTACTCCTTGGCCAGTTTTCCGGGTAAGTCATCAAACACTTTAATGTCGTCTTCTTACAACACAGATTCTGACTCTCCTTGTTTTTATGTTCATGGAGGCAACAGGCTAAGTTTATGACAATGTTGAAATGCAAACATTATGACTTATGATTAAGATTAAAAAAAATAGGTTTAACTGAGCCGACTGTGATATTTTACTAAAATTTGATTGAATACATTCTTAATATGTTGCATTTTCTCGTTTCACAGGTCGATCGTAGCAGATTACTTCATTATACTTCTTACTCAATGAAATCCAAAAGCAAAGGGAAATGATGACATTTGAGTTTTACACAAATGAACCTGAAATGTTAAAAAAATATTTTTTTTGTTAAAAGTTAAAAAGTTGTGTGATGAAGCCTGCGTAGCCTTACTGGTCGAGTCTTATCAGTCACACCTGTTTTGGCAGCTCCCCTCTCGATCGTGGCACTTAATCTGGGGTGGTTTCAGAAACCTGGACCGCTCCAAGGGAAGATATTACTTGGAAAGGCTAGAGCAGCTTATTAGAGCTATTTGGACTAATACAGATTAATACTCTCAAAAAGATTTATGGATTTATTTATTTAGGGAATGTCCACACTTCAGACTGATTTTATTAAAACGACAGCAGGAGCAAAGCAAAAAATAAGAAATAATTAGAAACAGAGTAATGACATCACATCAATTCTACTTATTTAATTAACCCACTCTGAGCTAACGTTGATTTTGTTCTTATCTTTGGGGGGAGAGGGGTTGGAGGAGAGATGGGCACTTCCAGCACCGTAGACGTGTTTCTCCTCATAGCTCTGTGTTCATGGAAATGATCTGGAAAGCAGGATTCTTTGATAGATCCCAAATTTTCTCAAAGCTATAATCCACAGGGAAAACCTTGGAAGTCTTGAGAAACTGCAGTCCATTTGGAAAATGATGGAAGTCCAAGTCCTTCTCAGAATTATAATCCATCACTGCAGTGATGATGATGATGATGAGCAGGAACAGAGTCCCACCTCTCTCTCTAATATTAAGTGAACCCATCAGGTGTTTACTGAAGACTCAGTGATCTTCAGCTCTACCTTATTATCCTCTGACCTTTCACCCACTTTTAACTAAGGCAAAGGTTTCATTTCATTTCATGTGTCCATTCATTTGCATTTCATTCGTACATTCATTTTAACACAACTCCTCTTTAAAACTTCGAGTTTGTTAATCAGTGTGATTTGGTGCTGTATAAATAAAACTGAATTCTCTGAAGTTTTGTCTTTACCTAAAATCATTTTTTTCTTTTCTTACTTTTATTTCTATTCATCTTTTTATCCAACATCTTGATATTTCCTGATGATATTCTGATCAGTATTGATCATAATGAACTATCAGCAAATTCACATATGAATCATAATTCTGTGTTGAACCCTTGTAACGTTGGGCTGGCGACACAGTTCTCAAACTCAGGCATGGATAAAAAAGGTTGATGATGGCTATGTCTATCCCGTGTGTTGTCCTTGGGACATTTGTGTCCCTGAGGACCACAGGTGTATGGAAATCGGGAGGACATTATGAGGGTTAATCAAATGGGACCAAACGGAGCAGCAAACTGAGATTAAACATTTATCTCCATAAAACAAACAGTCCAAAGACCACTGGATGACATCACATACTTCATACTAAAAAAATTCATGTGTGCTGAATGGAACCCTCATAATGTCCTTCCGATGTCCATATACCTGTGGTCCTCAGGGACACAAATGTCCCAAGGACAACACAAGGGCTACATACACAAAATCTTGACATTAGAATAGACACTTTTTGTGCTTCGACTACATCCCTGCTAACATACTTATCAAACTGTTTAGCACTCTTTCATTGTAATAAATAAACCATGTATTTATTACAAAGTTTGTTTCTCGAAGAAAGAACTTCCTTCACTGTGAACTGTCCGTCTGTGACTAAAAGAGTATCTAATAAATACAGTATAAACATATAAATACACATAAATAAATGTTTATGTGAGTCATTACTGATTGCACAGTTTAGTGAAAATGAGATGAACGGGAGAAACTGGCCAGAAAGAGATGTGTCGAGTCTGTAGCATCACACTCAAAAAGACAAGAGGCTGTAACTGCTGCCAAAGGTGCTCCAACAAAGTTCTGAGCAAAGACTGAATACTTATGTACGTGCTATACATTTTTACACTTTGTTATTTTGGGGAATTTGGAGACAAAAAATAAACGGAATCCATTTTGACAACAGGCTGTAACATGGTAACATGTTTCCAGTGATGTTTTTAATCCATGACGCGGTTCGTCTGAAAGGTGGTTGTTGTTTTTGTCCTTTATGGTTACATTTGTGTTTGCAAACGTCTTTTTCACAGTAAGAGCTTCAGTTGTTTTACTAAGAATAACTCATGTGAACAGGAAAGCAGCTTTCCATTCTGGGAGGTGTTTTTACACTTCACTGATGACGAATGATGATTTCATACTTCAAAATAACAGGAACCATTAGTGTTTATTAACCACAAAATACCAAAATATATCATGACGAGGTTGGTGTTTGCTGGAAGAACATCTATATATGGTCAGCCAGCTCAGTTCCTGCTGTGAGCACAGATAAAAGCTGCGGTCAGAGCCCATCTATTTGCAGGTATCTGAGTCTTGATCAGGATGAGGGTGAATATCTGCTGCTGCCTCTTTGTCCTTGCTCTGGGCTGTGATCTCACTGCAGGTAAGAACTTTTCAGAAAGCATTAAAATAATCCACCTCCTGCTTCTTTAGCTGAAACAGTTACCATGTTTCTGTTTCATCCACTGCAGCAGGTCTGCACAGTTATATGGTAGACTTTATGGTAGAGATTAGTTTGCATAGTTGAAGCTTTATTATTTTAATGATTTTGAATCTAAACATTTACAATGTAGAATCCACATCCTGAAAGACTTTTATCAGCGAGATTAATTAAGAATAATTTGTACTTGAAGCTCAATCTGTTGAACTTTGTGTTCACGCGTTGATGGGAAATTCCCTCAAAACCTTTCCTTTGAAAAATGTTGTAAATGCACGAGCTGTGTCTGGTTGATGTCCTCAGTGCAGCACCTACCTTACTGCTGGCAGTGACAGCCACGAGATCACAGGGTCTGCACGTTAATGTCATCTCCACCCAAAAGCCTCTGTGGTTTTAGCATGAATTCTCTCCCTGGTAGATGTGCATCTTTAGTTCGCTCTCTGAAGCGTGATCATGGCTGGATTCTCCAAAGTAGGAAGCCACAGACTTACGCTCTGTCATATGTTTTGGGCTTTGAGAGGAAAAGTTAGAAGCAACAGACAACAGATTTCTGAAAAATATTTTTCCCAATGTTCGTCCTCGTTTGTTCAGCTGAAAACGTCTTTTTTCTTTGTTGCCTGTCCCGTTTGGATCTTTTGCCATTAGAATTATTGTCTAAAGGCAAAGAAAGATGCCCAACGGATTTACTTTACCAAATGGACCATCTCAGCCTTGCCGTAATGGTCTATTTGATTCACCTTTTATTGTTTCTTTTATTTTATTTTCACTTGCTAAACACGGGACAGACTTGACTGAGGAAAAGAAAGGAGAAAAAGAAAGAGGGAAAGAAAAACAGCGGAGAAGAGGGACGGTGATAAAGGGCAAAAAACAAAAACCAACAAAACAAACAGACAAAAAATACAAATATCAATCACCTGGATCACCTGTTGAGAAAGAAAAAAGAGAAAACAAGCAAAAAACGAGAGTAATACAATAAACAACATCATCGCGATGATCTATGGGAATATGACAGCAAACACTAAATATTAAACATTATTGTGCAGCACGTAAGATCGACAGCGCACAGTGTGCTTTGAGGTAGGAGCCAAAAAGGGTGTAGTTTGTGTGTGTGATCACCTGTGTGTACACCTGTGAGCATGAGCGCGCTTGTATTTAAAAGGTTCCTTCATGTAATGATCTGCTAGAGGGTGTGGGGGGCCACAGCCCCGTCCTTCAGAGCATGAAGCAGGTATGGAGGAGATCAAGACTCCAGACATCCAGAGGCCCCCAGAACACAAGAGACCAAGGAAGACCAACAGAGGGGCAGCCGCGCCACTGTCCCAGAAAGAGCTGAGGAGAGTCCCAGATGAGGGGTCACTCAGCAGCCGCGGAGCAGAAGCCAGGGGGGGTTGCAGTGACGTGTCCGTGAGGTCCGCCGGCAGCCAGCTGTGCCAGAGTGACCGAGCCCCAGGCCAAGAGGCCGAGGGCACCCCACCCCTGAAGGGGTCCGAGCGAGCCCCAGGCTCCAGGCCCTGACAAGCAGCCACCAGGAGTGAGCCGGTGTGTACCTGGACACCCATCCCCGGACACAAAGAACCACCAACGCACCGATGTCTGAGGGCGTCTGCCACTGGCAGGGGGAGTGGTGGGGGGAGATAGGCCTCCATACCTTGGAGGGCCTGAGATGTCCCCAGAGAGGTGGCGTCTGATACCCAACCTGACATATAGACACAGACAAACAGGCACACACAGATACAAACATCCATTCCCACCCTCATGCTCTCATATGCAATTACTCCACACTCACCCAACGTGGAGACAGACATAAAGAGACGCTGTACACACAATCACACTCCCCAAGCGTACTCTAAGAACCGGGTCTAGGTACCCTTGCCCCTGGAGGGGGAAACTGCACCCAGACCCAGGTGGTGTTACCCTTTTCCCTGGGGTGGAGAGAAGCAGACCGCCCCGACTCCGCAGCAGCAGGGAGGCCCCACATTCCAGACCCCAGTCGGACGGCCAACTCCTCCTCCCAGCCCCCCCGCCCCAACAGGCAACAGAGAAAGGGGGTGTGTGAAGACTCCAAACCTCCCTCCACCCGCTCATATGTAGTGTTGATGCATGTGTGTTCTAAGGTGCATTTAAAACCCAGGAGGGCATGGAGCTACCTGCCAGAGCAGCAGGTAAGCGCATAGCCCCTCCTGATAGCCCTCAATGTATACATGGATTTAAAATTCAGAGGTGGGCAACGACGCCAGGGGGGAGGTGTACACCCTGATGGTCTTCTGGATGCCGTGTAGCGTGCCCACCCCCATGATCCTATATGTATGTGTTATGAGAGTGTGAGTAATGTGAATGTCTAAGTTGTGGGATAAAATTGAGGCACAGGCAGCCAGAAGGGGACAGAGGGGGGGGATGCCTCCCCTGCACCCTGGTGACACACCCCTACCCCAAGGCCCTGCATGTGTGGGTGATTGTGGTGGAGCGGGAAGAGGGAGGCAGCTGGAGATGGGGAGGGAAGGAAGGGAGAGGCAAGTGACCCCTCCCTGGGGCCAGCTCCCCCACTGACCCCAGTAGGCACCCCCATACTCTGCAACCCGCCAGGGAAAGGGGGTCCAGGCCCATCCGGACCAGGGCCCAGTGCAGCAGCGCCGCCCGGCCCCACAGAGCCCGGGACAGCCCACCCGACCCCACCACAGAGAAAACTGCATCCACCCCGTCATCCACTCATCTTCCAGACTACACAAGACAATAGACGCCCAGGCTGAGTTCTTCCTCCACCTCTCCTATATCTCCCCCTTCTGCAGAGAGAATTCCTGAGGAGAGGAAAGCTCCTGCAAGATGTGACAACCTCCCCCACCAGTTGAAGAGTCCCCCAGGTGGCTCGATGCACTGGCGGCGCCCTGCGCCAGGACTGGGCCCCCAGACACCCACCCACCCACAACCTCGGCAACATACCAACCAGGATCCAAGCCTCCAAGGCCCAGCCAGGGCCCCAGCCCGGAGACGGAGCCCCCCCAGAACCCCACGCCCGCTCCGGACCCACCCAGGGGCAGCCAGGCTACCAGGTCAGTAACCCACGTCCGTCAGCACAGACCCTCCCCTAGCCCCGCTGCACGCAGCCACGAGGAAACCGTCACCTAAGAGCCAACAGAGCCCTTAACAGGCCATGACCGCAACCCCGGATTGAGCCCCCCAAGGAAGATGCTCCTGGGGAACCCCCCGACGCCCTAAGCCTGTCCCTACCCCCACACCAATCACAACAGTGAAGGTGGGACCAAACTATGACCCCCCACCCCCACTAGGTGATGGAGCTGATCAAAGGAGCCCAGAGCAATTGATCTGATGTGGTGGCAGAGGCTGTATCAAGACTAATGTAATCTAATAGATAATTTCTATACTGGTTAGAATTAAGATTATTTTTATTTTTCCAGTTCATGAGGACTGTTTTCTTGGCTATGCATAGGGCACTGAAAACCATGTGGGCTATATTCTTTTCTGAAGTGACATTATCTAAGCTGCCCAACAAACACACTAAAGGGGAAGTTGGAATGTTACATTTCAGACACTTTGATAAGTCTTCACATATCTCACGCCAAAACTTCTGAACTGGTGGACAGAACCAAAGAGCGTGGATATAATTGTCCAGTGAATTGGTTTGGCAGTGTGAGCAGTTGTTGGTAGACGTAAAGCCCATCTTGAACATCCGATGACCTGTATAGTGCACTCTATGTAGTATTTTGTATTGAATTAATTGAAGACTGGGATTTCTAATTAGATTAAAGGTTTTTAAGCAAATCTGAGACCAGAAGTTTTGGTCTAAGTTAACTGATAAATCCGCTTCCCATTTTGCAATAGGAAGTGATATTGATTCATCTGTTTTAGAAAGCATTCTGTATATTTTGGATAGTAATTTGGGGGTTTTAAGAGTAAGAAATTGAACCACACTTGGTGGTGTTTGTAGTTCAACTTGACCCGGTTTAAATCTCTTTTTTACTATGGATTTAATTTGTTGATATTCTAAAAATCTTTTCTTGTTGATCCCATATTGTGTAACTAGTCTGTCAAATGAAATAAATTCTGTTCCTTCTAGTATATGTTCTAAATATTTGATTCCTTTACCACTCCAATCTGAAAAGTTTATCATATTATTGTTTTGTAATATGTTAGGGTTGTTCCAGATAGGTGTACGTTTGCATGGGATTAATGAAGACTCTGTCAACTTCAGAAACTCCCACCATGCTGTCAGAGAAGAGCTAATGTTGACGCTTTTGAAGCATTCATGTCGTTGGATGTTTGAGCTGATAAATAGTAGATCTGAAATCTCTAGATTATTGCAAAGTGCTTGTTCTACATCTAGCCAAGGTTCATCTAAGAGGGTATGTTTTAGCCATCCTGAGATAAACTGAAGCCTGTTGGCTAAGAAGTAGTGCTGAAAGTTAGGTAGTTCTAATCCTCCTTTATCCTTGGTCTTTTGTAGTGTTTTTAAGCTTATACGTGGGGGCTTATTTTTCCAAAGGAATTTGGACATATATGAATCTAGAGATCTGAACCAATCTTGTGATGGTTTAGTTGGGATCATTGAGAATAAATAATTTATTTTTGGTAAGACCATCATTTTTATAGCGGCAACCCTTCCCATGAGTGATATGGGTAGGCATTTCCACCTAGCCAGATCACCTTCTACTTTCTTTAAAAGTGGGATATAGTTTAATTTAGTTAGATCTGCAAGGTTGGGAGAAACATTAATACCTAAATATTTTATATTTAGGTATTAATTATATTATAGGAAGAATTATGGAAGGAGCAATTAATCGGAAGGACTGTAGATTTTGACCAGTTAATTGAGTAATCTGATATTCTTGCAAAAGAGTTTATCAATTCAATCACCCCAGAGATATTGGTTTGTGAATTTTGGAGAAAAAGCAACACATCATCCGCATAAAGGCTGATTTTATGTTCCACGTTCTTGCATTTTATGCCCTTAATTACTGAATTCTGTCTAATTGCTGCTGCTAGTGGTTCAATAAAAATTGCAAACAGTGAAGGGGAGAGTGGGCATCCCTGCCTGGTGCCCCTCAGGAGACAGAAGCTGGAGGATGTCTGGTCATTTGTTTTGACACAAGCTGTTGGGGAATTATATAATATTTTTAACCAGTTAATGAAAGAGGATCCAAAACCAAATTTGTGTAAAGTTGCAAATAGAAATTTCCAGTTAACTCTGTCAAACGCTTTTCTGCATCAAGAGACAATATTATGGTTTCAATGTTTTTACTGTATGAGTAGTCTATCAAATTAAGTAATCTACGTGTATTTGTTGATGAGTGCCTACCTTTTATGAAACCAGTTTGGTCAGGATGAATTAAAAGGGGGGTTATTTTCTCTAGTCTCTTCGAGAGAGCTTTGCAGATTATTTTAAGGTCTACATTTATAAGGGATATTGGACGATAGCTTGAGGGATATACAGGGTCTTTGCCCGGTTTTAGCAGGAGATTAATGTTTGCAGAATTCATATTTGATGGAAGTAAAAAACTGGTGCTAGAATCGTCCAGAATTCTTTGTAGAATTCTGCAGGAAAGCCGTCTGGACCTGGAGCCTTATTATTGGGCATACTTATCAGGGCTTCCTGGAGTTCACCTGGCGTCAGTGGTGAATCCAATGCCATTGCTTGAGTGTCTAATAATTCTGGAAGAGTTATGTTGTCCAAAAACTGATCAATTTCGTTTTTAGATGGGTTTATTTGTGGTGAAAACGTTTATTTCAGGTGAAAACGTCTAAAGACGGGATTCTGCTTTGCTCTGTTAGCTGTTAGCATTTCCAGCTAACTATTGTTTGTTTGGGGGGTATAATTCAGCATGTCTTTAATATTTAATTACATATCCCTCACACAAACATGTGCTAGTTTGTTGTGCAAAGATTTAGATAAGTGAGGAATTAACCCATATTGAAACTTTCCAGTGTTTAAATTGTAACGTTGTATGTTGATGAGAAGCTGTTTTGTGAGTTCACTGTCTTAAAAAAACTTGCAGGAACTCTGTTTTGTGAGAGAAATCTTCATTGTTGTGATGCCTCGCACAAGTTTATCGCCCTGCTATGAAAACACAGTTTACTCTAAGAGACTTTTTCACAGTATGATCTTCAGTTGTTTTACAAACAATAATTCACATGTCAGTGAGCAGGAAAAGATCTGGGAGTTGCTTTTACACTTCACTGATGACGAATGATGATTTCATTCCCCAACATAACAGGAACAATTAGTGTTTATTCACTACAGTATATCAAAATATATCATGAGGTGTTTGCTGGAGGAACATCTATATTTGCTCAGCCAGCTGAGTTTCTGTTGTGAGCGCAGATAAAAGCTGCGCTCAGAGCCGATGTACTTGCAGGTATATGAGTCTCTGCAGGTAAAATGAATTAATCCACCTGCTGCTTCTTTAGCTTTAACCCTTATTATCCTTCAGTGTTTCCATTTCATCCAGCAGAGCGTCATTCACTAATATATGACTTTATATTAAAGGAATTAATTTGAATAACTGAAGCTTTATTGTTTTTGAATTTACAAATTTACAACCTTCAATCCACAGCCTGTAAGACTTTTATCAATGAGAAAAACTGAATAATTTTCAAAAATTCTTTATATTAACTTTGAGTCAATACAACAATTTTCAGTGAAACGATCATGAGGGAACTTTCCATCAAGATATGAACACAAACTGTGCGTGGTTAAAATAGAGACCAGTGAATAAAGAACTGCAGTAATGTACAGCTGTATTAAAAATAATGCTTCTTCTGCAGGAATCAAACATAAAATAATCAGAGACAAGGAGTCCTTCACTCTGCGCTGTCCTCTCTCTGTGGAGGGTAAGGTGACGTGGAGCAGAGAGAGTCGTGGAAGGAAAGCTGATGTACTCACGACCGATGGCAACGTGGACATACGACACAGCAAGGACACACGATTCAGGTCGTTACCTGATAAGTCACTGATCATCCTGAAGCCTACTCTCTCAGACTCTGGGAGATACCTGTGTAATAACGAACCAGCTGTGCAGCTGACAGTGATCTCTCCAGGTAACATCTTGATCCAGCACAGAGTTCAGTCTGACTGTGCTGCATTCATCTGATTTAAGCGTTTCCCTCTTGTAATGATGAACACTGATGTGGTATATAAGCTCATCCAAAATATTTCGATATTTTGGATATTTTGTGATCCAAAATATTTCGATATTTTGGATCACAAAATATTTTTTTGATACTGCATACTTTATTATTTTATTCTAATTTAATTGTTTGAACTTGATTTTATTACATCTTTCAACTGTTCCACACAGGAGGGCGAGAGACATCTACAGTGACTGCAGCAGAA
This sequence comes from Pelmatolapia mariae, assembly GCF_036321145.2. Classification (NCBI taxonomy): domain Eukaryota; kingdom Metazoa; phylum Chordata; class Actinopteri; order Cichliformes; family Cichlidae; genus Pelmatolapia; species Pelmatolapia mariae. Next base: position 4,589,537 of record NC_086245.2, read on the forward strand.
CGGGACGTCGCAGGTAGGAACCTAAATCTGAGCCCTGAACTGTTTTTTTTCTCATACTGGTTTTGCACAGAGGTGCATAACTAAAGACTGTGATCCTGAGTGTTACCCAGGGAGGACACTCAGAGCCCAGCTCTGATCGCTGCTCAGTCCTCTGAAGGTGTGTTTGGCAGGGTGGCCCTCAGTTCAAGCCTTCTTCCTCCTCAGCTTCACCTGTTATCAGCAGCTCACCGCCTTAAGAAGTGAGCGTGGTGATGAGATGATTGCTTGCAGGTGTCAGAGCCAGGGGCTGGAGTCGTCATGACTCCGCCCCGGTAGAGCGCAGCGGGCGGGAGGAGAGAGAGAGAGACGCAACACAACAGAAAACACCTGTAGCCATACAGAGTCAGCCGAGAAGGCACAGGGCCATGACAGTACCCCCCCCCCCCTCAACGGGAGCCTCTCGGCGACCCACCTGGCTTACCTGGATGCCGCCGGTGGAACTCGCGGAGCAGACCTGGAGCCAGAACGGCTGACCGGGGCACCCAGGAATGTTCCTCTGGCCCATAGCCCTCCCAGTCCACCAGGTACTGAACAACCATCCCCCACCGCCGAGAGTCCATAATGCGGGTGATGTTAAACACTTCCTGCCCATCCACGAGCCGGGCGGGCGGAGGGGGCCTGGAAGGAGGGCACAACGGGCTGGAGAGCACAGGTTTGACCTGGGAGACATGGAAGACATTATGGATATGCATGTTGCGAGGCAGCTTCAGACGGACAGACACAGGGTTGACCAGGGCCTCAATCTCAAATGGGCCGATGAATGCTGGGGAAAGTTTCTTTGACTCAGCACGAATGGGAATGAAGCGTGAGGAGAGCCATACCTTTTGTCCAACCGTATAGTCAGGGGCAGGGACCCGGCGGCAGTCGGCGAGCGTCTTGTTGTGCTCCGCTGTCCGTAGCAGAGCGGCTTGGGTGGCCCGCCAGGCCCGGCGGCACCTGCGAAAATGATGTTGTACTGAAGGGACGGTATGCTCACCCTCCACAGTTGGGAACAGTGGTGGTTGGTAGCCCAGTGAGGCTTTGAACGGCGACAGTCCAGTGGCCGATGAGGTCAGGCAGTTATGGGCGTACTCAATCCAGGGGAGTTGCTCGCTCCAAGTGGTCTGGTTGTGAGAGACGACGCAGCAGAGTGCCGCTTCTAGCTCCTGGTTGGTCCACTCAGTCTGTCCATTGCTCTGAGGGTGGAAGCCAGAGGAGAGACTAACCTTGGCTCCAATCTGCGTGCAGAATTCCTTCCAAGCCCCGGAGGTGAATTGGGGTCCTCGGTCGGAGACGATGTCTTCCGGAATGCCATGAAGCCTGAAGACATGGGTGGTAAGCAGCTGGGCGGTCTCCAGGGCCGTAGGGAGCTTCGGGAGGGCGATGAAATGAGCTGCCTTAGAAAAACGATCAACCATAGTTAGGATAGTGGTGTTACCTGAAGATGGTGGGAGCCCCGTAATGAAGTCCAGAGCTATGTGGGACCAAGGCCGCCCTGGCGTGGGGAGCGGTTGAATAAGCCCGGAGGGTGGTTGGTTGGAACGCTTGTTCCGGGCACACGTGGCACACGCCATGACGTACTCCCTGGCGTCCTTGTCCAAGGAGGGCCACCAAAAATATCGCCGGAGGAAGGTGATGGTGCAGCGGACTCCAGGATGACAGGTGAACCGGGCCGTGTGGCCCCATTGAAGTACCTGGGCGCTGACGGAAGCAGGGACAAACAACCGACCTCTCGTACAAGAGCCTCAACCTCCCACGTGACAGCTCCAATAACACAGGTAGCAGGTAGAATCGGTTCAGGATCAGAGTCTCCCTCCGTACTCGTAAACTGACGAGAGAGCGCATCGGGCTTCACGTTGCGGGACCCAGGTCTGTAAGTGATGGAGAAATTGAATCTTGTGAAGAAGAGGGCCCACCTGGCCTGCCGGGAATTTAGGCGTTTGGCGGATCGGATGTACTCCAGGTTTTTATGGTCGGTCCACACGATGAAAGGGTGTTCCGTGCCTTCAAGCCAGTGCCTCCACTCCTCCAGGGCCAGTTTGACCACTAGCAACTCCCGATCATCGATGCTGTAGTTTTGTTCTGCAGGGGAGAGACGATGAGAAAAGAACGCACAGGGATGGAGTGTACCTTCAAATCGTTGTGACAGAACTGCTCCCATTCCAGTGTCCGAAGCATCCACCTCCACCACGAACTGTTGCTTGAGATTGGGCTAGCGGAGGATGGGAGCTGTAGCGAACTTCTCCTTCAGCAGGGAAAAGGCCTCCTGAGCAGAGAGGTCCCACTGAAAAGGAACTTTGGAAGAGGTGAGTTTGGTGAGTGGTGAAGCAACCTTATTGTAGTTCTTTATGAAGCGTCGATAGAAGTTGGCGAATCCTAGGAACCGTTGGAGTTGCTGGCGGTTAGGTGGTTGGGGCCAGTCCACCACGACTCTGACCTTCTCTGGGTCAGGGTTGAGATCTCCAGGAGAGATGATGTAGCCTAGGAAGGCCACCGTGTCAACGTGAAATTCACATTTCTCCCCTTTCATGAATAGCCTGTTCTCCAGGAGGCGCTGCAGGATCTGCCTCACGTGACTCTCGTGATCAGCCTGGGACTTAGAGAAAATGAGAATGTCATCAAGGTACACAAAAGCACATCGATTAATAAAATCTCTCAAAACATCGTTAACTAGAGCCTGGAAGACCGCTTGAGCATTGGTTAATCCAAAGGGCATAACGAGATACTCGAAGTGTCCAATATGTGTGTTAAAGGCGGTCTTCCACTCATCTCCTTCTCGAATTCTCACCGGGTGGTACGCGTTTCGCAGGTCTAGTTTGCTGAACACCGTGGCCCCCTGGAGTAGTTCGAAAGCGGAATTCAGGAGGGGAAGAGAGAGGGTACTTGTTTTTTACAGTGATCTTGTTGAGGCTGCGGTAATCAATGCACGGCCGGAGTGTCTTGTCTTTTTTATCAACAAAGAAGAAACCAGCCCCCACCGGGGAAGATGACGGACGAATTATCCCAGCTGCCAGAGAGTCATTGATGTATTTCTCCATGGTTTCTCTTTCGGGCTGGGTAAGGCTGTAGAGGCGGCCAGAGGGCAGAGGCGCCCCAGGGAGAAGATCGATGGAGCAGTCATAGGGCCGGTGTGGTGGGAGAGAGCATGTCTCATCCTTACTAAAAACTGCATCGAGGTCATGATAGACGGGAGGAACTGAAGATGACTCTGGCGCTTTCGAAGGCTTCCTGGGGAGGCGTGAAGGGACAGATGGAGTGGCAGCCCAAAGGCAGTTCATGTGGCAGTCCGTACTCCACCCCATAATTTCCTCTTTCTTCCAATCAATGTGTGGGTTGTGTTGTGAAAGCCATGGATAACCTAGTACGAGTGGGGTCACTGGTGCATTAAACACACCGAGACAAATGTTCTCAACATGGTTACCGGAGAGGGTGAGTGTGACGGGTAAGGTGACGTGCATTATGTCTGGCAAACGTTGACCGGACAGGGCAGACACACGGAGGGGATGAGGCAGTGGCCGGGTGCTAATGCTGAACTTGGTGACTAGAGACACATCAATGAAATTCTGTTCTGCACCAGAGTTAATTAACACAGAGAGGGAATGTGACGTCGACTGGATGGTGAGTTTAGCAGACAGCAAGAGACGGGGAAGAGGGTTTTTGCCAGACAGGTCGCCCACCAGTACCCTCTCAATTACTGGCGGGCGCCCCCTTTTGCCAGCGCCGGGCAGGCTGAGATGAAATGCCCTTTGCGGCCGCAATACAAGCACTCACCCGCGGAAAACCGGCGTTGTCGCTCCGCAGGAGTGAGACGCGAACGCCCCAGCTGCATGGGTACCTCCTCCTCTGTTCTGAAAGCTCTAGCCTCCCGTGCGCCAGGCTGGGGGTCCCAAGGAGCCAGGGGCTCTCGAAACGGCTGCCTTCATGAGCTCTGGCGTGCCCGCAGACGATCATCCACCTGAATACACAGGGACATTAGAGCATTTAGAGAAGCGGGAAGCTCGTGCATCATTATCTCATCCTTGAGCTCTTCACGGATATTATTTAATAAGGTGGTCCTCAGAGCTTCAGGGCCCCACTTGGTCTGTGCAGCTAGGGTCCAGAAAGCAACAGAAAAGTCAGCCATGCTTCGCCTACCTTGCTTCAGATTAATCAAACGATAGCCGACAGCCTCCGTACTAGAGCCTTTGTCAAACACTGACTTGAAGCGAGACAGGAAGTCATCATAAGATATTCCGGCGCAAGCCTGCAGCTGAGCCTGGGCCCAGGCCAGGGCTCGATCTTGTAGTAGCTGGGTGCCGTAAGCAATCTTAACCCCGTCAGTAACAAACACATGCGGTAATAATTGAAACTGCATGGAACACTGCAACAAAAATCCCGCACATTTTCCCATCTCCCCAGAAAAAGCCTCAGGTGAAGGCAAAAGTTTATCCAGCGACACCGTGGAAGCTACTGAAGCTACCACGCTAGCAGCCGGAGCAGCCGTGGCTACTGTAGTGACGGCAGGAGCGTGTGTTACCTGGGGAGGGGCCGCAGGAAGCGGGTTGTCGGCTAGTGGAATCCGTTGGGCGAAAGCCCGAGTTAGTGATGCCACTTCTTCGCTGAGCCGTACTAGCATTTGTTCATGTTGGTGCAGAAGCTCCTCCAGAGACATGGGGGCTGTCGCTGCCGAGGCTGGGTCTGCCGAGACCATAATGATGGCTGGATTATTCTGTCAGGCTCAGGAGAGACTCAGAGGCAGACCGTCTCAAAAGTTCACAATTTATTTACAAACAGACACCAGGTGCAGATATATACAGGTGAGGGGTCACAGGAAGAGGGTCTCCGGGAAACACAGGCACGGGAAGGGAACACACGGGCTATGTACACAATCCTCCACTGACGATCAGGTTTAGCTCGGACTCCGGCTTTTAGCTCACCAAACGGCGGTCCTCAGGCTGGCGAGAAATGAGTGTTACACAATAATCCAGTGAAGAAGCATTCTCAGCAGCCGCCTTAAGAAGTGAGCGTGGTGATGAGATGATTGCTTGCAGGTGTCAGAGCCAGGGCTGGAGTCGTCATGACTCCACCCCGGTAGAGCGCAGCGTGCGGGAGGAGAGAGAGAGACGCAACACAACAGAAAACACTTGCAGCCATACAGAGTCAGCCGAGAAGGCACAGGGCCATGACAGTTTTATGTTTAATCACATGCATGCCCCACACACGCACAGCGAGACAGGCGCCGCGTGTGGGGAGGATTCAAGAGGTAAACTTTTAGGCGACTGCTAAGTCAAAAACAAAGTCAGAATTCTCTCTACGACGGGAAGGTGTCAAGGATGAGCTGAAGGTATAGACCTGTGTGATGTGCTGTGGAATGTCTTTGTCTCTGTGTTTTTGTCAGTTCATATATGACATGAGGGCAGCGCCCATCATCGGAGACCGCTTTGGCGTTTGACCAGAGCGCTCTCTCCACGCTGCAGCATGTGATTAAACCAAATAAAAGGACGCTCATCAAGAGTTTGCAGTTTATTGAAAAACACAGCTTTCCTTGGAAATTTAATCCCAGAGGAACAGTGAAAATCCAAATGTTCCGAAAGTTATAATCCAGAACAACACAGTAGAATTTGCTTCAACTAGATTTATCATGAGCTCAATCACACATCAAAGTCAAAGTAAACTTTATTGTCATCTCTGCTATATACAGATCAGTACATAGAGAGACGAGACGATGAGGCTCCAGTTCCATACAGTAAATATACACTTTGAGGTAAAAGAGTTAATAACAATCTAAAATTTACAATTGAGATTCAAAGTGACTTGAAGTGGTTTAAAATGACCAAAGTAGCAGCTTTACAGTTTACAATGTGAAATAAAGTGATCAACATGAGCAGGATTCCTGAGAGTAGGACTGATCATAGAGCAGCATCTGTATTTACAAAGGCAGTGGTGTGTGGAGTCCAATAGAGTTCGTTAGTGGTTTGTGTGGGTGTGTGTGGTGGGGGGGGAGTGGGTGAGCTGGTAGTGAGTTCAGGAGTCTGATGGCTTGCAGGAAAAAGCTATCCCGCAGTCTGGAGGATCGGGCCCCGATGCTGCGATAGCGTCTGCTGGATGGAAGGAGGGAAAAGAGTCCATGTGAGGGGTGTGAGGGGTCAAGTACGACACAGGAGGCCTTACTGATGCTTGTGACAGATGTCCTGTAGCAGAGGGAGAGATGTTCCAGTGATCTTGGCAGCTGCTTTGATGATCCGATGTAGCCGGCTGAGGTCGCTGACTTTGCAGTTTCCAAACCACACGGGGATGCAGCTGGTCAGAACATGGTGAGGGTGGGAGGAGGGAGGTTGGCCCGTTTCAGGCATCTCAGGAAGTGGAGGCGCTGCTGGGCCTTTTTGGTGATGGAGGTGGTGTTGATGGTCCAGATGAGGTCGTCTGAGATGTGAACTCCCAGGAACTTGATGCTGTTAACTGTCTCTACGTGGAACCGTGGATGCTGAGCGGTGTGTGGGTGGAGCGAGTCTTCCTGAAGTCGACGATCATCTCCTTGGTTTCGTCCACATTCAGTGACAGGTTGTTCTTGCTGCACCAGAACGCCAGCTGCTGAACCTCATCTCTGTATGCTGACCCATCGTTGCTGCTGATGAGTCCAACCACAGTTGTGTCATCAGCAAACTTGATGATGTGGTTAGAGCTGTGTAGGGCGGTGCAGTCGTGTGTCAGGAGAGTGAACAACAGTGGGCTGAGAACACAGCCCTGAGGAGCTCCTGTGCTCAGCCTGATGGTGCTGGAGATGTTGTCGCTGATTCGGACAGACTGAGGCCCCTCTGACAGGAAATCTAGTATCCAGTAGCAGAGAGAGGTGCTCAGTCCCAACTTGCTGAGTTTGTCAAACAGTTTTTGGGGGATAATGGTGCTGAATGCTGAGCTCAAGTCAATGAACACCATTCTGACATAGGTGTCTTTCTTGTCCTGGTGGGAGAGGGAGAGGTGAAGTGGAGTGGAAATAGCATCCTTGGTCGACCTGTTCGGCAAGTATGCAAACTGCAGCAGGTCCAGTGAGCAGGCGAGGTTGCTCTTCATGTGTGCCATGTCTGTCGAAGCACTTCATGATGATGGGGGTCAGGGCGATGGGACGGTAATCATTCAGGCAGGATACTGAGGATTTCTTTGGCACTGGGATGATGGTGGTGGACTTGAAGCACAGTGGGACGATCATCTGGCTCAGTGATGAGGCTTTCTTTGCTTGTGTGTTGTTCAGTGCATCAAACCGTGTGTAGAACTTGTTCAGCCCCTCAGGAAGTGTGGCATCTCCATCACAGCTGCTTGGCACAGGCTTGTACTGCGTGACAGCCGAATGCCTCTTTTTAATTCACAAAACAATCCTTTTGTCTCACTTTTTTCTTTTCACAATTCAGTGTTTTAATCAAAGTAAATTTAATCTAACTTGTCTTTTTAATTATAGATGCCCCCCCCCCCCCCCCATACAAAACCTCAGCGAGAGGCTTGTTATTACAGTTATTTATAATAATAATAACACATTTGTCACAGTTTGCACTGTTAGGGAGGGAGGAAGAAGACCCAAATGCAGACACTTGAAATGAAACTATAATTTAACAAAAGGCGAGCCGTTTGTTTGTGAGTATAAAATAAAGCAAAGGTGAGCAGGACGAAAACTAAATTAAAACCTCGCCTGGGAAAACTAAACTGTGGTAACTATGATAACAGACATGAACATGATTCTGACCAGGAACGTGCGAGAAACTATAACGAGGAAGAAATAAGAGCACGAGGCATGAACACAACCTGAGGAGAATCATGAAATACATGGATGTGATGGGAGGAGAACAGACGACCTGAGAGAGAATGAAAGAAAACACACAGACTAAACACACACAGGAGGGGATCAGGGGAAACAGCTGACACAAATGAACATAACAACATCACAGAGGAAGTAAAACTAAAAACAATGAACATGG